>NC_043709.1:132768869-132811639 GCF_006229205.1 Suricata suricatta | reverse complement strand
GCAGGTGCTGCGAGCCTGGCTTCGCGCTTGCCGCCTCCGCTGCGCCCCAGGGCCGCTGCACGCTTGGGACGCGAGTCGCGCTTCCGGCCGGAGGCGGCACTCTCCTGGTTTCTGTCACCTGACTCAGGTTCAGGAAGCCTCGCGAACCTTTCGGAGCCTCGAGGCAGGAATGAAGAACTGGTTTCCTAAGAAGTCCTGGCGGACAACTGCGTGAACCTTGTGCTTTGCTTTTGCACGTGCAGAAGGTTTAACTTTGTCCAAGTTCCTTGCGGCCTGGTCACGAGATTGCTCACCCAGTCTGACCCGTGCTGAGCCTGCCTGTGGAAGTTAGTTTGGGCTGGAAAGTAAAAATATCAGAAATCCCCCAATGAGGAAGATACGGGAGGACTCGTGGAGAGCTGGAAGGTCTAATCTCTCACCTGGACGACTCGAATCTTCCTCTGGTCCAGACCACAGGCACTGCACTGAATGGAGATTGAACCTTGTCCATCTGACCAGAGCTCCTGGAGAGTCACAGCCCCAGCCTAGCAAGTGACATTTCAAGCCAGTTAGCAGTGCGGGTTTGCACCCCTTTGCCTCTTGCTGACCTCAATTAGTCTTTGGCATTTTTCTTGCCAGTTTCTTGCATTCTGTATTAAATGCACATTGAAAAAAATCTATTTGCTGCGAGATGTTATGTTTTCTCCTATGAGGATGTCTTGTTTGTATCTTTGTATTTTCTTTGATTTTTCTTCCTTGACAAAGTCTCTTGTAGATCTTAGTATACACTGTATATTTGTGTAAGCCATATGTATTTATACACTCTATATTTTTATATACGTATCTAGATGTACATATCTGTTAAACATGTTAGCAGATATTTCCTCAGTAGCTTATTTTGATTTTTTTAAATATTTACTTATTTTTTAGGTCCATCCACGTTGCCACGAATGGCCAGATTTCATTCTTTCTCATTGCCATGCAGTACTCCATTGTGTATATATACCACATCTTCTTGATCCACTGATCAGGTGATGGACATTTAGGCTTTTTCCATGTTTTGGCTATTGTTGACATTGCTGCTATGAACATTGGGGTACATGTGCTCCTGTGCATCAGCACTTCTGTATCTCTTGGGTAAATCCTTAGTAGTACTATTGCTGGGTCATAAGGGAGTTCTATGGATAGTTTTTTGAGGAACCTCCACACTGTTTTCCAGAGCAGCTGCACCAGTTTACATTCCCACCAACAGTGTAGGAGGGTGCCCATCTCTCCACACCCTCGCCAGCATCCATAGTCTCTTGATTTGTTCATTTTGGCCACTCTGACTGGCGTGAGGTGGTATCTCAGTGTGGTTTTGATTTGTGTTTCCCTGATGATGGGTGATGTTGAGCATCGTTTCATGAGCCTATAGGCCATCTGGATGTCCTCTTTGGAGAAGTGTCTGTTCCTGTCTTCTGCCTATTTCTTCACTAGGTTATTTGTCTTTTTGGGTGTGGAGTTTGGTGAGTTCCTTGTAGATTTTGGATAGTAGCCCTTTATCTGATATGTCATTTGCAATAAAGTTGCTCTTTAAAATATCATTAAATAGCAACTCCTCTATCTTTGTGCTAATTTCCTTTAACTGCATACAGTCATACTCATTGCATTTCACTTTATTGCACCTTGCAAATCTTGCCTTTTTTTTTTTAAACAAATTGGAGGTTTGTTGCAATCCTGTATCGAGCATCAATCGTGCCATTTTTCCCCCAGCATTTGCTCACTTTGTGTCTTGGTGTCCCTTTCTGGTAACTTTTGCAGTATTTTAAGTATTTTCAGTATCACGGTGATCTGTGATCAACAATCCTCGATGTTACTGTTGTAATTGGAGGTGCCGTGAACCACGCCGGAGAAGACCTGAAGCGTACTTGATAAGTGCTGTGTGTGCTGACTCTCCACTGACAGGCCCTCCCCATCAGTCTCCCCTCTCCTCAGGCCTCTCAACTCCCTGAGACACAATAATACTGAAATCAGACCTGTCAGTAATCCTACACTGGCCTCTATATGTGAGGGAAAGGGAAGAGTTGCACATCTCTCGCTTTAAACAAAAAGCTAGACGTGAGGAAAGCATGTTAAAAACCAAGCAGGCTGAAAGCTGGGTCTCTTGCACCAAACAATTAGCCAAGTTGTGAAGGCAAAGGAAAAGTTTTATTTATTTATTTATTTTTATGTTTGAGAGAGAATGCATGTGTGCGTGAGTGGGGGAGGGGCAGAGAGAGAGAGAGGGAGACACAGAATCCGAAGCAGGCTCCAGGCATCAGGCTCCGCTCTGTCAACACAGAGTCCCACGCAGGGCTCAAACCCACAAACCGCAAGATCATGACCTGAGCCAAAGTCTGATGCTTAACCAACTGAGCCCCCCAGGCACCCCAGGAAAAGTTCTTGAAGGAAACTAAAAGCACTACTCTAGCGAATACAGGAATGATAAGAAAGCAGTCTTGTTGACACAAAGTTTGGTCTGGAGGAGAGAGCAAGCCAGCCACGTTCCAGTAAGTCAAGGCCTCATCCAGAGCAAGGTCCTGACCCCTCAATTCCACAAAGGCAGAGAGGTGAGGAAGCCGCAGAAGAAAAACTAGCAGACTTGGGTTGCCGTTCTCCCAAACAAAAAAACTGTAAGTTGAAGCAGCAAGTGCTGATGTAGAAGCTACAGCAAATTATCTAGAAGGTCTAGCTAAGAAAAGGAAGTTGGCTACGCTGGATTATCCATGTAGATAAAACAGCCTTATATTGGAAGAAAATACCCCATCAAATTAGTGTCTTCATTTTCTTCATATAAACACCCAGAAGTGGGATTGCTCGATCATATGGTAGTTATACTTTTATTTTCTTTTGAGGAAACTTTGTATTGTTTCCCATGATGGCTGTACCATGGTACAAGAGTGTTCCCTTTTCTCCACATTCTCACCAACGCTAGTTATTTCTTGGGATTTTTTTGTTGTTAATAGCTATTCTAACAGTTGTAAAGTGATATTGCATTGTGATTTTGACTTGCATTTCCCTGATGATTAATGTTGAGCACGTTTTCATGTACCTGTTGGCCATTTGTATGTCATCTTTGGGAAAATGACTATTCAGGTCCTCTGCCTATTTTTTAATCACTTTGTATTTGCTATTGAGTTGTAGGAGTTCTTTATATGTTTTGGATATTAACTCATTACCAGATCTATGATTTGCAAATATTTTTTCCCATCCAATATGTTGCCTTTTTATTTTGCTGATGGTTTCCTTTACTGTGCAGAAGGGTTTGTTTTTTTTTTAAGTTTGTTTATTCTGAGAGAGACACAGCAGGAGTGGGAAAGGGGCTGAGAGAGAGGGAGACAGAGAATCCCGAGCAGGACTCAAACCCATGAAACCATGAGATTATGACCTGAGTCAAAACCATGACTTAACCCACTGAGCCACCCAGGCACCCCAGAATCTTTTAACTTTGACGTAGTTTCAACAAGGACATAGTTTTGTCTTTGCTTTTATTACCTTTGCTTTTGGTGTCAAATAAAAAAAAAATCATCACCAAGATCAATGTCAAGGAACTTACTGAGCATTTTCTTCTAGCAGTTTTATGGTTTCAGATCTTAGATTCAAGTTTTTAATCCATTTTGAGTTGATTTTTGTGTATATGAGTGGTCCAGTTTCTTTTTTTTGAATGTAGTTGTCTAGTTTCCCCAACACCATTTATTCAAGAGACTGTCTATTCCCCATGGTATAGTCTTGGCTCATTTCTCATGAATTAATTGGCCAAAAAAATGCATGGACTCATTTCTGGGCATACATTCTGTTCCATCAATTTATGCATCTATATTTTTAATTCCAGTATAGTTAATGTACAGTGTTCTACTAGTTTCAGGTGTAGAACATAGTGATTCAGGAGTTCTATACATTGCTCAGTGTTTCACCCACACCCACCTGGTCCTCCCTGGCAACTATCAGTTCTCTGTAGTTAAGAAATTGTTTCTTGCTATGTCTCTCTCTCTTATTTCCTTTATTCATTTGTTTTGTTTCTTAAATACCGCATATAAGTGAAGTCATTTGCTTTTCTCTCTTATTTTGCTTAGCATAACACTCTCTAGCTCCCTTCATGTTGTTGCCAATGGCAAGATTTCACTTGTTTTATGGCTAAATAATATTCCACTGTGTGTGTGTGTGTGTGTGTGTGTGTGTGTACCACATATTTATCAATTCATCTATCTACAGATACTTGGACTGCTTCCATAACTTGACTGTTGTAAATAATGCTATTACAAACATACAGATGTGTGTATCCCTTTGAATTAGTGTTTTTTTTTTTAATTTGGGAGGTAAATACCCAGTAGTGTGATTGCTGGATCATAGAGTACATCTTTTTTTTTTTTAATCATTTTGAGAAATCTCCATACTGTTTTCCACAGTAAATGTACCAGTTTGCATTCTCACCAACTGTGCACAGGGCTTCCTATTTCTCCAGATCAACATTTTTTATTTATTGTGTTTTTTATTTTAGCCATTCTCATAGGTGTGAGGTGACATAGTGCTTTTGATTTGCATTTCTCTGGTGATGAGTGATGTTGAGCATCTTTTCATGTGTCTGTTGGCCATCTGTAGGTCTTCTTTGGAAAGATGTATATGTCTTCTGCCCTTTTTATATTGAATTGGCTTTTTTTTTTTTTTTGGTGTTGAGTTGTATCAGTTCCTGATATGTTTTGCATACTAACCTTTTATCAGATACGTCATTTACAAATATCTTCTCACATTTGGTAAGTTGCCTTTTAGTTGTATTGATTGCTTCACTTGCTGGGCAGAAACTTTTTATTTTTATGTAGTTCCATTAGTTTATATGTGCTTTTATTTCCCTTGACTCAGGAGGCATGTATAGGAAAATATTCCTTCAGCCAGCATCACAGACATTACTGTCTGTGCTCTAGTCTATGATTTTTATGGTTTCAGGTATCACATTTAGGTATTTTATCCATGTTGAATTTATTTTTGTATATGGTGTAAAAAAACGATTCAGTTTCATTCTTCTGCATGTCACTGCCCAGTTTTCCCAGCATCATTTGCTGAAAATTATCTTTTTTCCATCAGATATTCTTTCCTGCTTTGTTGGAGATTAATTGGCCATATAGTTATGGGATTATTTCTGGATTTTGTATTCATCTGTATTAATCTTTGTGTGTGTTTTTATGCCAGTACCATACTGTCTTGATTCCTGCAGCTTTGTAACATAACTTGAAGTCTGGAATTGTGATGCCTCTGCCTTTGCTTTTCTTTGCCTGTGGATATTCAGAGTCTTTGGTGATTTCATACAAATTTAGGATTATTCTAGCTCTATGAAAAATGCTGCTGATATTTGATAGGGATTGTGTTGAATCTGTAGGTTGCTTTGGATAGTCATTTTAACAATATTTGTTATTCTAATCCATGGGCATGGAATGTCTTTCCATTTCTTTGCATCATCTTTGACTTCTATCATCAGTGTTTTATAGTTTTCAGAGTATAGGTCTTTTACCTCTTTGAGTTTATTCCAAGGTATTTTATTACTTTAGGTGTAATTATAAATAGGATTGTTTTTCTAATTTCTCTTTCTGCAGCTTCATTCTATCACACATAGAAATGTAATGGATCCCTACATTGATTTTGTATCCCGAGGCTTTCATGAATTCATTGACCAGTTCTAGTGGTGTTTTGGTGGAGTCTTTAAGTTTTTCTGTATCTAGTTTTATGCCATCTGCAAATAGTGCAAACTTTGCTTCTTCCTTGCTATGTGTATTCCTTTTTCTTGTATGATTGCTGTGGCTAGAACTTCCAGTATTGTGGTGAATACAGGTGTTGAGTGAGTACCCTTGTCTTGTCCCTGACCTTGAGGGAAAAGCTCTTTGTCACCATTGAGTACAATGTTAGCTGTGAGTTTTTCAAATATGGTCTTTATTATATTGATATGTTCCCTCTAAGCCTACTTTGTGAAGGTTTTCATCATGAATGGATGTTGTGCATTTTCTGAATCTATTGAAATGATCATATGGTTTTTATCCTTTTTCTTGTTGATGTGATGTAGCATGTTAATTGATTTGCAAATACTGAGAGCCACCTTACCTCTGGGAATAAATCCCACATGATTGTGGTGAATGATTTTTTTTGATGTATTATTAGATTTGGTTTGCTAGTATTTTGTTGAGGATTTTTACATCAATGTTCATCAGAGATGAGATGTTAGCCTCTAGTTTTCTTTTTTGGTGGTGTGTAGTAGGTTCTCCTTCATGAGGAGGGGTCCTGGGGAGCCTACAAGTGAGATGCAATGACGGCCCATTCCCTAAAGCTAATGGCCAAGGTTGATAGCCAATGGAAACAGGGATGTTCTCAAATGCAATGAATGGGAACATGAACAAGGGACGCTCCTCAGTGGAAGCACGAACCATCCTGGAGAGACTGCGCACTGTGGACGTTCCCGAAAGAGGTGGAGATGGACCAAGAGCTGAGGGCTAATGGCAAACTTTATTAGGAACAGCATCTTATTTTATACCCTCCTTAGAGCATAGTAAATGTTTAGTCGGCAGTAAATGTTTGCCCAGAACAATAGATACAGATACAGAAAGGGCAGAACAGGAAGAGCTTACAACTGTGCATGGGTGTATCTCCAGTGCCACAGCTTCTTGACGCACTTGGCTGATGACCAGGAAGGCTCTGTCCTGCACGTCCTCCTGGGACGTCATCAAGTCCCATGTTCCCAGCGTTCTGGAATCAGAAGTCTGATAAGGACGATTCCTACACAAGGACAGTGCTGAGAACGGAAGTCCGATAAGGACAGTTCGTCCTATTTCCCAACAGTGGTGTCTTTATTTAGTTTTGGTAACAGGATAATGCTGGTTTTATAGATTGAATTTGGAAGTTTTCCTCCCTCTTCAATTTTCTGGAATAGTGTAGAAAAAAATAGGTAATAACTCTTCTTTTTAAATGCTTGGTACAGGGGTGTCTGGGTGGCTCAGTTAAGCATCTAGCTCTCAGTTTTGGCTTAGGTCATGGTTTCATAGGTTCGAGCCCTGTGTCAGGCTCCATGCTGGCAGTGCATCCTGTGTGGGATTCTCTCTCTCTCTTACTCCCACTCTCTCTCTCTCTCTCTGCCCCTCCCCCACTCACGCTGCATCTCTCTCTCTCTCTCTCTCTCTCTCTCTCAAAATAAATTTAAAAAACCACTTTCTTAACATTAACTAATTAATTAAATGTTTGATAGAATTTTCCAGTGAAGCCATCTTGTATTGACTTTTGTTTTTTGAGTATTGATTCAATTTCATTGATGGTAATCAGTCTGTTCAAACTTTCTTCCTGTCTCAGTTTTGGCAGGTTATGTGTTTCTAGGAATTTATCTGTTTCTTCTAGGTTGTCTAATTTTTTGGTCTATCATATTTTATGATATTCTCTTATAATCCTTTGTATTTCTGTGGTATAGGTTATTCTCCTGTTTTATTTCTGATGTTGTATATTTGAGTCCTCTTTTTTTTTTAATGAATCTGGATAAAAGAGTATCAATTTTGTTGATCTATTCATAAAACCAGCTTCTGGTTTCATTGTTCTGTTGTCTTTTTAGTTGCCATTTATTTCTGCTCTAATCATTATTTCCTACATCCTGCTACTTTTAAGTTCAGTTTGTTCTTTTTCTAGCCTTTATGTGTAAGGTTAGGCTGTTTGAGATTTTTCTTGACTCTTAGGGTAAGCCTGTATTGTTATAAACCTCCCTCTGAGAGCCACTTTTGTCACATCCCAAAAGTTTTTGACTGTTGTTTTCATTTATATTTATTTCCATGTATTTTTTATTTCCTTTTTGATTCCTTGGTTGTCTCATGTATTATTTAGTAGCACATTGTTTACTTTCCATTACTTTTGTTTTTCTTGTGATTGATTTCTAGCTTCACAGTGTTGTGGTCCAAAAAGACACGTTATATGACTTTGGTCTTTTGGAATCTGTTGAGGCTTATTTTGTAGTCTAACGTTATCTATTCTGGAGACTATTCATGTGCCCTTGAACGAATGTGCTTTCTCCTCTTTTAAGATGGAATGTTCTGAATATATCTGTTAAATCCATCTGGTGCAATGTGTCATTAAAAGTCACTCTTTCCTTGTTGCTTTTCTATTTGGATGATCTGTCTATGATGTCTGTTAGTGGACACTACTATTATTACTGTATTATTCACTACTACAGATTAGTTTCTTTATGTTTGTCATTAGCTTATTTATGCATTTGGATGCTTTCGTGTTGGGTGCATAAATATTTACAATTGTTTTGTTTTCCTTTTGGATTGTTCCTTCAACGATTATATGGTGTCCTTCTTTGTCTCTTTGTTATAGTCATTGTTTTAAAGTCTATTTTGTCTGATATAAGTATGGCTACCCCATATTCTTTTCACACCCCATGCATGATAAACGCTTCTCCATCCCTTCCCTTTCAATCTACATGTGTGTTTAGGTCAGAATTGAGCTGACTGTAGGCAGCATATATGTGAATCTTACTTTTTATCCATTCCATCACACTGTGTCTTTTGTTTGGAGCATTTAATCCATTAACATTCACAGTAATTATTGATAATTATGTATTTGTTACCTTTTGTTGCTTCTTGTTTCCATAGTTCTCCTCTGTCCCTTTCTTCCCTCGCTGTCTTCTTTCATAATAAAGTGGCTTTCTTTAGTGATGTAATTCGATTCCTTCCTCCTTATTTTTACATATCTATTTCTGGTTTTTGATTTGTGGATTCCATTAGGTTTTCATATAACATCTTCTGCATATAGTCTATATTAAGTTGAAGGTCACTTAAGTTTGAACCTGTTCTTTTTTGGAGAGAGGCACCAAATTACATAATTTAAAGGAATGGTGCAAATGGAAGAAGTTAATTAGATGTTTTGTTACAACTTATAGGAAAGGGAGTCCGTTCTTTACTCCTCTTCCTCCAGTTCCCATGTTTTAGGTGTATGGTGTCATACTTTACATTCTTTTATTTTGTGAGTCTCTTGACTGACTTTGACAGGTATAGTTAATTTTACTGCCTTTATCCTTCCTACTTTCTTACTCCTGCTTATGGTTTTTTCACTCAGGGTCCCCTTTAACATTTCTTGTAGAGAAATGTTGGTGTTGATGAATTCCTTTTTAACTTTTGTGCTTCCGGAATTCTCTTTATCTCTTCCTCTATTCTGAATGATAGCCTTTGGATACAGTATTCCTGGCTGCAGATTTTCCCTTTCAGCACTTCAAATATATCATGCCGCTCCCTTCTGGCCTGCCAGCTTTCTGTTGAAAGATCCACTGGTAGACTTATGAGGTTTCCTTCACCCCATGATATACTGTCATCTTTTCTCTTGCTGCTTTTAAAAAAAAAAATAGTGTTTATCTATTTTTGAGAGAGACAGAATGCAACTGGGATAGAGGCAGAGAGAGAGGGAGACATAGAATCCGAAGCAGGCGCCAGGCTCTGAGCTGTCAGCACAAAGTCTGATGTGGGGCTCAAACCTATTAACTGCAAGGTTTGACCTGAGCCGAAGGTGGATGCCTAACCAACTGAGCCACGTAGGCGTCCGTCTCTTGGTGCTTTTAAGGTTTTTGTTTTTGTTTTGTTTTGTTTTGTGTTTTGGGGGGGGGGTTGTGTGTTTTTTTTTACTTTTTGCCATTTTAAGTCCCATATGTCTTGGTATGGACCTTTTGGGGTTGATTGGTTGGGGGCTCTCTGGGCCTCCTAGATCTGGATTTCTGTTTTCTTCCCCAGATTGGGACTGTTTTCAGCAATTATTTTTTCAAATAAACTTTCCCCTTTACTCTCTCTTCTTCTTCCAGGATCCCTATAATGTGAATGTTACTGTGCTTGATGGTGTCACTGAATTCCCTAAGTCCAGTATCATTTTGCATCATGTTTTTCTTACCTGCTCAACTTGAATACTTTCCATCACTTTATCCTCCAGGTTGCTGATTTATTATTCTGTTCCCTCTCATCTATTTATTCCACCGATATTTAGTATGTTCTTCATCTCTGATTAGTTCTTTTTATCTCTTTGCTATGGGTCTCATCAGGTTCACCACTCTTTTCTCAAGTCCAGTGAGTATCTTTATGACCATTACTTCAAATTCTCTATCATATTACTTGTCTCCATTTCACTTGGGTCTCTTGCTATGATTTTTGTTTTTTTCTTGCATCTGGGACATGTCCCTGTGTCTCCTCTAACCCTCTCTGTGTTTCTATGTGTTAGGAAATTCAGTTATATCTCCCTATTATTGAAAGCAAATGCATTGAGGAAGAAGAGGTCCTCTAGTGCCCTAAAGTGTAGTGTCCCCTGTGCACCAGGATCTGGCACTTCAAGGCTGTCATTTAGGTGTATTGTGTTCACCCTACTGTTGTGGTCGGGCCACTTTTTCCTCCAGCCCAGGTGTCGTCAGTGGCTCTCTCTGCCTATTGTAAGCAGTGTCTGGTCCCTGTGGAGTTAGTGGGCCAGTCTGGGGCTGCCTTGGGCTTGAGCTGAATCAGACCTGGCATTTGCCAGAGACGCAGTGATACTAAACTGCAGGGTGCTGTTCCTGTGTTGTCCCCTGGGGAGCTTTCACTGGCGTGCGGGGCCTGCAGCATGCTGCTGGGGCCCAGCCTCACTGCCACGTGTGGTCATCTCTCCCTCTCCCGGGGCAGGAGTCACAGCCCGTAGTGGTGTGGGCCGTTGTTGGAGCTTTTGCACACTGCCAGGCCCATGGCACCATCCTGGATGGCCTCTGGCCAGGAGTGTTTTAGAGGGCGGATCTTCAACATGCACGGGCTGGCAGGGCAGTGTTGTGGTGTGTTGCAGGATGCTGGTCCTCTGCAGGGGGCGCTGCTGCCCTGGGAGTGAGGCAGCTGGGGTGGGATGGGTGGATCTGCCAAAGCATGCATTTCACATGGTGTGAGCAAACTGGGTAGTGAGCGCAGGGAGCACTTGTTCCCATAGGTGGCTGTGTGTTTCCAGTGGGAGGGGTTTTGAGGCTTAGCAGGGAAGGAGGGAGCTCTTGCCAGCTCCTTTGTTCCTGGAGGATCCTCCAAGGATCTCTGCCTCTTTGGGACTTGCTCTGAGATTAGTAACTAACTCCCTCCTATACGCCCCGGGGGTTATTCAAACTGCTGCTACTAGAATGTATCTCTACAGGGTGTTGGTTGTGTGGTCTCTTTAAGGATGGGCACTCAGTTGCCTCCTTGACCCAGCCTGCTTATTTTTAAAATTCCGTATTTTAAGCCCTACTGGTTGTAAGAACTCATGAAATTCAGCCCCTCTGTTTATCACAGCCAAGTGTTATGGGGATTCATCTTCCCCATCTGGGTTCCCCAATGTGATGGGTTGTTTTTCTCCCTCCGCTGCACCTGTGGGGCCCTCCCTCCCACGGATAGTCCCTTGGGTCTGTTTAGCTCCCCTCCACATCTCTGCCCTGCCCTAGGCTTCTGGTTGGGGCCTCTTCTCCACATTTACTTGTGGAGTTTGGTTTGCCAGTCTTGGGTCCTTTTCTGGGTTACTCACACTAAAGTGAGTGTCATCTAATTATGTACATGAGACAGGGTGAGCCCAGGGTCCTCCAGCTCTGCCGTCTTCCCAGTAATCCCTCTATGTGTTTGTTTTCATGCTAATTTCATGGTGTTTTAATTACCATGGATTCTGTAATATTGTTTGAAATCAGGAAATGTGATATCTCCAGGTTTCTTGTTATTTCTCAAGACTGCATTTGTTCTTCAAGGGTCCTTTTTTGGTTTCATACAAATTTTAAGCTTGTTCTATTTCTGTGAAATAATGCCACTGGGGTTTTGATAGAAATTGCACTGAAGCTACGGATCGTTTTGGGTTGCATGGACATTTTAACGATATCCTTCAATCCATGAATATGAAAGGCCTTTCCATTTATTTGTGTCTTCCTCAGTTTATTTCTTAAATGTTATAATTTTAAGTGTATAATTCTTTCACCTCCATAGTCCAATTTATTCCTTGGTATTCTTTTTGATGTAATTATCAATGAGATTATTTAATTCTTATCCTGATAGTTATTTGTCTATAGAAATGCAACAGATTGTTGTAGAGTGATTTTGTATCTTACAACTTGACTGAACTTATTCTAGCAGATTTTTTGTGATATACTTTATGGTTTTAGTATCATGTCATCTGAAAATGCCTTTTGTTTTTCTTCCCTATTTGTTGTGGCTAGGACTTCCAATATGACTTTAAATAAAACTGGCAATAGATGGGCATCCTTATCTTGTTTCTAATCATAGAGGAAAAGATTTTGGCTTCTCACTGTTGAGCGTATGTTAGCTGTAGGAGTGTCACACATGCCCTTCGTTATCCCTAGGGAGGTTTCCTCTCTACTCCATTACAAGTGTCTGACTATCCTTCAAATGCATTGTAAGACTCTCTGTGTTAATAAAAGTTCTATTCATTTAGCAAAGATTTCCTGACCACCTCTTTTTAAGTAGGTAATTTTTAAGCTAACCACCACATATTTAACATAAATGTCATTTTATAGGATCATAACTTTTTTCCTTTGAAATAAAAGAGCTATTTGGAAAATGATGTATTAGGGACTCTCCCACACCATGAATTGAGAAGTCTTTAAAGAGTTAGGCTCCCCGCCGGATATCTTTCTACTAAGTGGCAATTAAGTCAGTAAATGAAACAGCACGATCATGTGGAATGTAAGAGAACTTTCCAGAAACAGATTCACTTACTTAAGGGAACCTGGTATTCAATAGAGGCACTATTGATGGGAAAGAGAGACTGTTTAATAAATTATATTGAGTCAGATATCTATTTGAAGAAACATAAAACTTGTTTCCTACCTCACACCACACATAAAAATTAATTCCAGATTAAAGACTCACATGTAAAACACAAAAATGTGACCACAACATAGAATAAAACTGTTCTGACATCATGACAAGTAAGAATTTCTCAAGACAAAAAGCATGAGGCCTAAATATTGGTCAGTTTGCAGTAACATAAGAAGGTTCATACAACAAAGATCCCATAAACTGAGAAGATAAACCGTAGTTAGAAGATAGTTGCAATCATGTAGTCAACAAGATTGATCTGCGGTATAATATAATGAAGGTTTACGGGTCCATGAGAAGAAGATAAACCAATAGAAAAAACATTAAGCTTAGTGTATGGATTGGCAATTCACAGAGAAAGAAACTAAATCATTTGATATGCCAGTGAGATGCCACTTTATACCCATTCGACTGGGTTTACAAGTTTAAAGTCTGACGATCAGGTGGGTTGGTGAAGATGTGAGGAAATATGAACTCTTGCACAGAGCTAGAAGGGCAAAAACCACTTCAACAAAAAGCCTGAGTAATTTGAAGATGCACGCTCCTAAGGCTCTTTTGGGAAACTCATGATTTCACCCTCTTGTCCCAGAATAATTATTAATAACCCTTCCTTTCATCTCCCAAGTGTCCTGGGTCACAAAGTAAACTATATGGTCAGTCTATATACGCCCTATGGTGATGGACCCCTGCCTCTCTCCCAAGCTGTAAGAGGTGGGCACAAATCTTCACTAGGGCACTGTTTTCCATAGAAAACCGAGAAACCATCTAATTGTAAGAGAATGAGACAATCGTGTCATTTAATTAGTGAAACGAACAACATTTACATGCATCAACCTGACTATATATTTTTAAAGGTTTAAAAAAATTTTTAAACATTTTATTTTTAATCTCTACACTCCGTGTGAGGCTTGAACTCACAACCTTGAGATCAAGAGTCTCACATTCTACCAGCTGAGCCAGCCAGGCACCCCAAAACTGTTTATAAAGTGTGCACGAAAAAGGGAGGAGCAAGAGAATGTTCTCAATTTGATGCCATTGTGTAAAAACATACTTTCAGGTATGCCCCCAAAAGAAGAGGAATACATAGAGGAATGATAATATTTCCCTAGAGGAAGAGAAGTACTTTGTATAATTTTAGTTCTAAGAATGGAGAGGCATCTTAAATATAACACAAAATTAGCATCTTTTTAATTTTCATGGTAAATACGTCAATGTCTATTAATATTTCTATTTTTGTATGGTTGAAATACTTCACAATTAAAAATACACATCTTTGTTTCCAAATTCTCAGAAGAAATATGTAAGGAATACTGAATGAAATGTTTTTAAATGTCATAAAAATATAAAGTATAAAATGAAGTATTGACAGAAATCTAAGCCAAACATTTCTCCAGCTAAAAGTGAGAGGCTAAATTGCCAAGAGTCCAAAACAAAATAAAAAGAAAAGAAAAAAAATTGAGAAAATTATTCTAGAAAATATACTATATAAATGGTTGATTTATTTAGTACATTATTAGCTGTAGCAAACAATTTAAAAAAACTCACAAAGGGTAAGCCTAAAACAGACTGTGTGCTGATTGTATTGGATCAAACATGAATTGATGTTTACTTGTTTAGCACATTACTATGTGCTAATTGCTTTACGCAAGCTGTTAATGCTCACAAAACTCTACCTGGCAGGATTCTTACATGTTGACTTTGCCAAAGTTAAACGTAATAGGTGTCAAAGCTGTGTTTATAGCTCAGGTTACTCTGGGTCCAAAGCCTCTGTAAAGTTTATGAGGCTTCACAGTCAAGGTTACAAAATTAGTCAACCATAATGTATGCAGACTATTCCCATTTCAGAATCACCAATGTGTGAAACAAACACAAGAATCAACACATTGTTTGTCCTAATGAAGGGTAATTTAATCCCAACTTTAAATATTAAATGAGAATATTTAATGTGAAGTAAAAAGTTAGAGAAACCTATGATGAAGCCATCAGTGTACAGTTCTGCTGGCAAGTGTATAAAGTAGGAAACTTGAAGTCAGCTCCATGACCAAGGTGCAGCTTGAACTCAGGACTCCAAGATCAAGAGTCACATACTCTACGACTGAGCCAGATCAATGCTGTAAATTAGGAAACTTTTAAAAATCAATTTAGCATTACATACTAAGAGAGTCTTTAGAATCTTCACACCTATGCCTGATATCTGGGAATCTACTAACAACAGCAGGGGCCCCTGGGTGGGTCAGTTGTGCCCACCTCTTGATTTTGGCTCAAGTCATGATCTCATGGTTTGTGAGTTTGAGCCCCGTGTCTGGTTCCGCATCAGCACAGACCCTGCTTGGGACGCTCTCTCCCTCTCTTTCTGCCCCTACCATGCTTCTGTGCACATTCCCTTCTCTCTCTCACAAAATAAATAAACTTTAAAAATAGCAAATATAGAATAAGACATTCACTGTATGCTTATTATAGTAAAAAGTAACATTTCAACACAAAGTAATAAGCAAATGGTTAATTCAAGGGATCATTAAAAATGTTTGGAGCCAATATAAAATAACTTGAAAAATTATAAGGTTAGGTTAAAAACCAAAACCAAGAATATGAAGATAATATGATTATATCTGTATTTTTAAATAATACCAAATTATAAGGGGGGAAATGTCAAATCAGCCAATTAATTATTAGTAATGGGTGGGATTAGTTTTTGAGGGGGTGATGTGTTCTTTCTACTTTGCTCTGCTTTTCATATTTTCTGTAACATTTTCATGTTTCATAAAATATACGATCTTTATAACTTTTTTAAATAATAGTTTATTGTCAAATTGGTTTCCATATAACACCCAGTGCTCTTCCCCACACGTGTCCTCTTCCTTGACCATCACCCCCTTCAACCCTCGGTTCATTCTCAGTATTCAATAGTCCCTCATGATTTGTGTCCCTCACTCTCCCCAACTCTCTTTCCCCCTTCCCCTTCCCATGGTCCCCTCCCAGATCTCTCCTGTTAGACCTATGAATGCAAACATATGGTATCTATCCTTCTCTGCCTGGCTTATTTCGCTTAGCATGACACCCTCGAGGTCCATCCATGTTGCTACAAATGGCCAGATTTCATTCTTTCTCATTGCCATGTAGTACTCCATTGTATATATACCACATCTTCTTGATCCACTCATCAGGTGATGGACATTTAGGCTCTTTCCATGATTTGGCTATTGTTGACAGAGCTGCTATGAACATTGGGGTACATGTGCTCCTATGCATCTGCATTTCTGTATCCTTTGGGTAAACATAGATCTTCATAACTTTTAAAACCGTACAACAGATTTTAGGCTTTGTAACTTGGTAAGGTAAGTCTACCTTTTTCTTTTTAAGATGTTAGCACGCTTGTTCACTCATTCTTCCAAATGGTAAGAGTTAAGGGCGTCAGGCCAATATTAGGATTATGTTGCCCCCAGGAAAGGGGGCAGCCATTTGAGCAAAGTTTACACCATGTTAGCCCAAGGCATCAGCGCTCCCCTGACAAAGACAGAGTGAGTATTTCCCCTCCCTTCCTGCATCAGCAAAAGCAATGGGAGGAGAATAAAATGGATGTCACACAGCAGTCACGCAAAGCTTTAGAAGGCTCTTGCTCTAGGATATCCAGTGTAGGAATGACTTCATCCTTCTGAATTTAACCTGATACTTAGGAAGGTGATACCTTTTTGTTTATTCACTTTTATTTCTCCAGGTACAATACCTTGGTTTCATTTGAATAAATTCCCTCCGAGTCATGGTTAAATTCTTAAGAATGGATTTATAGTTCCTTAAGACTCTTCTATTTAACAATTACTTTGTGAGCCCCTGTTCTATACTGGCCCCTGTTCTTGGAGTCTGTGCCATAGATACGCAGAATACTTCCCACTGGCATTCTGGGCTGGGCAGACAATTACCAAATATATTAGGGTACAAAGAATTCCCAAAACACAATCGCCCCAACAAGACAATTTATTTACTGTCCCTCTGGCAGGAAGAGGCAGGTTGACAGTCTGGCTGGCAAGGGGCTCTGCTCCAAGAGTTTCCAGAACCCAGTGCCTTCTGCCTGCTCTTCCTTCTCACCTTAGCTTGAAATCTTCATCTTTTTGAGGTGGCAAATCAACATCTGATAAGTCTCTACCATCAAAAAGGGAGGAAATGCTCATGAAAGACTGCCTAATCATTTATTCAAGAGTCCATTTTGAGAGTCTGTTCAGAGCCAAATGCTATTCTGAAGGCTAAAGCACAAAACAGACAAGTTCCTGATGGTAAATGTGTGTGTGTGTGTGTGTACCAAGAGCAAGAAACGGCAAAAGGGTGGATTCCAAGTGCACCGGGGAAGCATTGGAGGGTATTGAGTAGAATAGTCGGACTTAAGAGTTTTTAAAGATCAGATGGGGCGCCCGGCGGCTCAGTCAGTTGAGCCTCGTACTCGATTTCAGCTCAGGTCACGGTCTTGCCGTTCCTGGGATACATCCCTGTATTGTGATTCTCTCTTACCTCTTTGTCCCTTCCTGACTCATGCTCACTCACTCTCTCTCTCTAAATAAATAAATTACCTGAAGAGGCACCTGGATAGCTCAGTGGATAGCGCTCTGATTTCAGCTGGGGTTCTGATCTCACAGTTCCTGGGTTCAAGCCCCACATCGGGCTTTCTGCTGTCAGCACAGAGCCCACTTCAGATCCTCTGTCTCCCTCTCTCTGCTCCTCCCCTGCTCTCTTTCTCTCAAAACTAAGTAAACATTAAAATAAATAAATTTAATGACGAAAGATCGGGAGTATTTTTATTGTATTTTCTCCGTGTAAATAGAAATACCACATCATAGCTACCACACAGGAGTCAAATGCAAGACTGTACTATCTTCGCAATCTGAAAAGTGTTCAGAATTTCTCCACTTAGACCAACATCTCCTTTTGATAGGCAAGGAAAGCAAGGCTCAGAGATGTTTTGTAACCCTGAAACCTCTTTTCGTACTAATGGGGAATCACATTGCTGGTCATCCTTCTTTGCCATCCACCAGCCAGGTTTTCTTTTTCTGCGTTGGACAGTGGAAAATGCAGACTCATGGGCCCCACCTCCTAAAGCAAATGGTCACCAGCAGCCCCGATTTTTCTAATACAAACAGCTTTCAGAATCTTCTAGGTCGTATAATACTCTCCTTTTGCTTTCAGAAGAGAAGAGCTTGGATGAGAACTGAACTTATGGAGAGTCTGATTCTACATGCTCGGGTAAGCCAATTTTTCTAAACTGGCTTCATAAAGAGAATAACGTGAGATGTCTGTTAATAATTTATACCCCCGGAGTGCCTGGGTGGCTCAGCCAGTTAAAGCATTTGACTCTTGGTTTGGGTTCAGATCATGATCTAATGGTTTGTGAGTTCAAACCCCACACCTAGCTCTGTGCTGACAGTGTGGAGTCTGCTTGGAATTCTCTCTCTCCTGCTCTCTCAAAGGAGATAAAAGTTATAAAAAAAATAATAATTTATATTCCCCAAGTTCCTCCTGAAGTTTCTGGAATGCAAGGAAGAGACCCAGGAGGCCACCCCTGTAGTTATTAACTATTGCCAAGGGAGATACTTTCCGTAGGCAAGTTCCACAAACACTGGTGCACCCTGTCTCCCAAAGGCTGTGAGGAGGCCTCAGTGAAAAACCTATATGCAGAGATGATTTTTCTGGATATATGAGTATTGAAGGGTGGCCGAAGGTGTACTCAGGGAATCCTCAAGTTTGTTGCCCGCCTCCCCATCCAATCTGCTGCTGCTGTTAACTTTTCAGAGACGTTGGAATGTTGCTTTAGGTGTTGGTGCAGTTTTTAGTTGTAACCGGTGGGAGACAGACTGTTAATGGGCTGGCTGCACTGGTCGGTGTGGGAAGTCCGGGAAGTCCCGCTCTGGATAGATTTAAAGCATTGATGACACTGTTGCTGGCAGAAGAGGGAACGTTGGTCATCTACAGCACGCAGGGGCAAAGAAGTTACTCAAGTTATCAGCCGTCGCTACCTGGGAGAAGGCAGGGCTGTGGGGGCCAAGTCATTGTTGCCTCAACGCATACTAGTGAAAATGTTATAGTGGAGTGAATGGCTACATGTGTTTGGGAGAATTTCTTTTTTTTTTTTTCCTTAATTTTTAAAATATATTTTTATTTTAATTTTTAAATATATATTTAATTTCTTAAATATATTTGAGAGAGACAGAGACAGAACACAAGTGGGAAAGAGGCAGAGAGAGAGGGAGACAAAGAATCCAAAGCAGGCTCCAGGCTCTGAGCTGTCAGCACAGAGCCCCACAGTGGGGCTCGAACTCACAAGCCATGAGATCATGACCTGAGCTGAAGTTGGGACACAACTGATGGAACCACCCAGGTGCCCCAAGAGTTTCTTTCTCAGTTGAGTCAGATTTCATCTTATGTTTATGGGAGCTCTCATGAGAGGCATACTCAGTTAACTAGATTTATCTTCTTGATGAATTTAACCCTTTGAACATTTTGGATGATCCTCTATCTCTGGTAATTGGGCGGGGGGGGGGGGGGGGGGGTGCTGGGCAGTCTGCATCATCTGATTTAAATGCAGCCACTCTTTGGATTACAAATTATAGCTTTCTTATGATTAGTATTCACAAGTATATATTTTTGTGTCCTTTTATCCTCAACTTACCTACATCCATATTTAAAGTGTGTCCCTTATACTTAGCACTCAGTTGGGATTAACAATTTCCACCCTTTAATTAATGGGTTCAGGGCATTTACAGCCTGTGCAATTAGTGAAAGGGTTGGTTTGCTATTTGTTTTCTATTTTCTCCTTGACTTATTTATTCCCCTTTTCTTGTCACCTTCTGGATCAAGGCTTTAAAAAAAAAAATTCCACTTTGCCTCCTTCATTGACTTATTTTTCCATACCTCCTAGTTTTATATTTTGGAAGTTGCTCAAGGGTTTACATAATCCACATTAAACTTAAAAAGTCTGCTTTCAAAATATATTATAGCACTTGACACATAATGTAAGAAATTCTCAATAATATACCTCATTTTACCCATCCTTTGTGCTCTATTCAAATATTTTCCTTCTATGTGTGCTTTAAACCATAGTACATTGTTATTTTTCTTAAACAATCTTAATGATAACTCTAATGAGATATAATTTATACACCATAAAGTTCATGTTTCTAAAGTATACGATTTTCTTAGCATATGCAGACTTGTGAAACAAATAACCATTCTCAGCCCTAAGAATCTGCTAATATCCTTTCTATAGATTTTCCTCCTCTCAGAATTTCATGTAAGTGGAACTATATATTGTGTGATCCTCTGTAACTAGCATCTTTCACTTAGCATAATGTTTTTTAAGTTTTTGTTTTAATTTCAGTTAACAAACAGCGTTATATTGGTTTCAGATGTATGCTGTAGTTCTCCATTCCCACACACCGCCTGGTGCTCATCCCAGCAAGTGCCCTCCTTAATCCCCATCACCTGTGTACCCATCCCCCCCCTCGCCTCCCGTATGGTAACCTCACTTCTCTGTAGTTGAGTCTGTTGATTTAACACACTCTTTTTTGCCCCTTTGCTCCTTTGTCTTGCTTCTCAAATTCCATATGAGTGAAATCATAATGTATTTGTCTTTCTCTGACTTAATTCACTTAGTCCTCTCTAGGTCTGTGCATGTTGTTACAAATGGCAAGATTTCATTCTTTTTTATGGCTGAGTAATATTCCATGTATAAAAATATAGATAGATATATCACATGTATATATGATATATATAGATATAGATATCAAATCTTTTATGCATTCATCAAGCATGGACACAGGCTGCTTCCATGATTTGGCTACTGTAAATGCTGCGGCTGTAAACCTCAGGCTGCATGTGTCCCTTTGATTAGTACTTTTGTATTCTTTGGACAAATATCTAGTAATGTGATTGCTGGAATATAAGGTAGTTCTATTTTTAACTCCATAATGTTTTCCGGAGAGGCTGCACTGGTTTCATTCCTGTCGACAATGCACAAACAAGTTCCCTTTTCTCCACATCCTCACCAACACCTGTTGTTTCTTGTGTTTTTTATTTTAGCCATTTTAACAGGTAGGAGATGATATTTCATTATGGTTTTGATTTTCATTTCCTTGATGTTAAGTAATGTTGAGCATCTTTTCATGTGTCTGTTGGCCATCTGGAGGTTTTCTTTGGAGAAATGTCTGTTGATGTCTTCACATTTTTTAGTTGGATTATTTGACTGTTTGGTGTTGATTTTTAGAAGTTCTTTACATAGTTTGAATAGTAACCCTTTATTGGATATGTCACTTGCAAATATCTTCTCCTATGCTGTATCTTACCTTTTAGTTGTATTGATTATTCCCTTCACTGTGCAGAAGTTTTGTTATTTTGACATAGTCCCAATAGTTATTTTTGCTTCTGTTTCCCTTGCTTTGGGAGACCTATCTAGGAGAAAGTTGCTACAGTTGATGTAAAAAAAAAAAAGTTACTGGTTATGTTCTCTTCTAGAATTTTTACAGTTTCACATCACATACTTAGGTCTTCAATCCGTCTTGAAGTTACTTTTGGGTATGGTGCAAGAAAGTGGTCCAATTCAATTATTTTGCATGAAGCTGTCCAGTTTTCCCAACACCATTTGTTGAAGAGACTATCTTTTTCCCATTGGATATTCTTTCCTGCTTTATCAAAGATTAATTGACCATACAGTTATGGGTTCATATCTGGGTTTCCTCATCTCTATTTTTACACCAGTATCATACAGTTAGGATGACTACCACTTTGTAATGTAACTATAGTCTGGAATTGTGATACCTCCAGCTTTATTTCTCCTTTTCAAGGTAGCTTTAGCTTTTTGGGGTCATCTTTGGTTTCCTACAAATTTTAGGACTGCTGTTTTAGTTCTGTGAAAAAGGCTGCTGGTATTTTTATAGGGATTGCATTGAATGTGTGGATAGCTTTAGGTTATATCAACTTTTTAACAATATTCTTCCATCTTCAATTTATTTCATCAGTGTTTTATGGTTTTCAGAGGTCTTTCACCTCTTTGGTTAGGGTTATTCCTAGGTGTCTCATTATTTTTGGTGCAATTATAAATGGGACTGATTCCACATTTTCCTTTCTGCTGCTTCATTATTTATAGAATAGTATAGAATCCTGTATAGAATTGCAAAAGATTTCTGTACATTGATTTTGGTATTCTGAGACTTTACTGAATTCATTATCAGTTCTGGCAGTTTTCTTGGTGGAGTCTTTTGGGTTTTCTATATATAGTATCATTTGTTCTGCAAATAATGAAAGTTTTACTTTTTCCTTACTGATCTGGATGCTTTTTATGTCTTTTTGTCCTCTGACTGCTGTGGCTAGAACTTCCAATAGATGGTGAATAATAGTGGTGAGAGTAGACTTCCTTATCCTGTTCCTAATAATGGGAGAAAGGCTCTCAGTTTTTCACCATTTAGGATGATGTTAGCTGTGGAATTTTCACATATGGCCTTTATGATATTGAGGTATGTTCCCTCAAACCTACTTTTTTGAGAGTTTTTATCATGATGGATGTTGTGTTTTGCCAAATTCTTTTTCTGCATTTATTGAAATGATCATACAATTTCTGTCCTTTCTTGTATTGATGGGATTTGGTACATTGATTGATTTGTAAATATTGAACCACCCTTGCATTCCTGGAATAAATCCCACTTGACTGTGGTGTATCATTTTTTAATGTATTGTTGGGGTGCCTGGGTGGCTCACGTGGTTGAGCATCTGACACTTGATTTCAGCCAGGTCATGATCTCATGGTTTGTGAGATCGAGCCCTCCATCAGGCTCTGTACTGACTGAGTGGAGCTTACTTGGTATCTCGCTCTCCCTCTCTCTCCCCCCTCTCTCCTTTCCTCCCTTCCTTCTTCCCTCAAAATAAATAAGTTTAAAAAAATAAAATGTATTGTTTATTCGGTTTGTAATATTTTACTGAGAATTTTTACATCTATATTCATCATGGATATTAGCCTGGAGTTCTCTTTTTTATTTTTATTTATGTTTTTAATAGTTTTGGAGTTCTCTTTTTTAGTAGTGTCTTTATCTGATTTCGGTATCAGGTAATGCTGGCTCATAAAATGAGTTTGGAGGTTTTCTTTCCTTTTCTAATTTTTGAAAGAATATGTAATATTTTCTACTATTCTCCAATTTGAGAAGAATAGGTAATAACTCTTCTTTAAATGTTTGATAGAATTCTCCTGTAAAACCATCTGGTCCTGGACATTTGTTTGCCAAGAGTTGATTCATGATTCAATTTTACTATTGATTATTAGTCTGTTCAAATTTTCTATTTCTTCCTGTTTTAGTTTTGGTAGTTTATATGTTTCTAGGAATTTGTTTATTTCTTTCAGATTGTCCAATCTGTTGGCATATAATTGCCTTTTTGAGGGTTTTTTTAGCTGGATGGATATTGTGTTTTTTCAAATGCTTTTTCTGCATCTATAGATATGATCATATAGTTTCTATCCTTTCTTGTATTGATGTGATATAGCGCATTAATTAATTTGCAAATATTGAACCATTCTTGCATTCCTATAATAAATCCCACTTGATTGTGGTGTATTGTTGGGGTGCTTGGATGGCTCAGTTGGTTGAGCTTATTTGTTATTAACTGTTAATGTTATCTATTAACTGTTTTATGTATTTGTGTACTCCTATATTGGGTGCATAAATATTTATAATTTGTTATATCTTCTTGTTAGATTTCTTCCACTATATAGTGTCTTTTTTTTTTTTTTGGTCTCTATTACAGTCTTTATTTAAAAGTCTATTTTGTCTAATATAAGTATTGCCACCCCAGCTTGCTTGCTTTCTTGACTTATTTATTTAATTAATATTCAGAGTGACAACGTGAGCAGGGGAGAGAGGCAGATGGAGAGAGAAGACCAAGCAGGCTCCACGCTCAGTGCAGAGCCCAATGCAGGGCTCAATCCCATGATCCTGGGATCGTGCCCTGAGGCAAAATCAAGAGACAGACACTACACTGACTGAGGCACCCAGGCCCCCTCCCCAGGATTCTTTTCATGTCGATTTGCGTGATAGATGCTCCTCTGCCCCTTCCCTTTCAATCTTCAGGTGTCTTTAGGTGTAAAATGAGTCTCTCGTAGGAAGGATATAGATGGGTCTTCCTTTTTCTTTTCACACATTCTATTCTGTCTTTTGATTTGAGCACTTAGTCTGTTTACATTCAAAAAATAATTAATAGATATATATTTATTGTCATTTTATTGTTTTGAAGTTGTTTCCGAAGACTTTCTCTGATCCTTGTTTGTCATTCTTTCATGGTTTGCTGATTTCCTTTGGTGATATATTTAGATTTCCTTCTCCTCATTATTTACATATTTATTAGTGGTTTTGATATATGATTATCATTAGGTTTGTATGTAATCTGTTCTACATATAGCAGTCTATATTGAGTTGATGGTCAATTAAGTTTGAACCCATTCTTACTGCTCTCTTCCCCAGCTTTAGATGTATGGTGTTATATTTTACATGCTCTCATTTTGTGAGTTCTTCCACTGATATTTTACCGAAATAGTCATTTTTACTTAGTTTCCCACCTTCATACTATCACTTTTTATCTCCCCTTCCCACTCAAAGAGTCCCCTTTAATATTTCTTGCGGGGCTGGTTTAGTGTTCATGAACTCCTTTAGTGGGTTTTTTTGGGTTGGTTTTTTTTTTTGGTCTAGGAAATTCTTAATCTTTCCTTTTTAAAAATCTTTACTTTGAGAGAGAGGTTAGAGAGAGAGTGCAAGTGAGCTTGGGGGAGGGGCAGAGGGAGAGAGAGAATCCCAAGCAAGCTCCATGCCATCAGTGCAGAGCCTGATGTGGGGCTTGATCCTATGAACCATGAGATCATGACCTAAGCCTAAATCAAGACATGGATACTTAACCAACTTAGTCACCCAAATACTCCTCCCCTTCTATTCTTAATTATAGCCTTGCTGGAAACAGTATTTTTGGCTGCAGATTTTTCTTATTCAGCACTTTGAATATATCATTTCTGACCTGGAAAGTTTCTACTGAAAAACCCCCATTTGCTTTAGGGGTTTTCCTTTGTAAATCCCTGTCTTCCTTTGTCTTGCTGATTAAAAAAACTTTTTTTCCCATATCACTATATTTTGCCAGTTTAATGACAATATATCTTGGTGTGGATCTGCTTTTGTTGATTTTGACAGGGGTTCTCTATGCCTTCTGGATCGGGTTATCTGTTTCCTTCCCCATATTAGGGGAGTTTCCAGCTATTATTTGCTATTTCTTTAAATAAATATTCTCTTCCTCCTCCTCTCCTATTATGTGAATATTATGCTCAGTGGAGTCACTGAATTCCCTAAGTCTAATTTCCTTTTGCATCATTCTTGTTTTTATCTCTTTGGTTCAGCTTGATGACTTTCCATTACTTGGCCTTCTAGGGCATTAATGTGTTCCTCTGCTTCTTCCAGCCTGCTTTTCATTCGACCACGTGTGTTTCTCATTTCATTTGTTGAGGCCTTTCTCTCTGTTGTTATTCCTGTTCTCTGTGTTAAGGGTCTCACCTGTGTCCTCCAGGCTTTTCTCAAGTCTGGTGAGCATCCTCATGATCATTACTTTAAATTCTCTATCAGGCATGCATGTTACTTAGATCTGTTTTCTTCTGTCTCTGGTGGTGGCCTTGTGCTGTTCCTTCATTTGGGATACATTTCTCAGTCTTCTCATTTTCCAAGTCTCTGTGCGTGTTGCTGTGTGTTAGGGAAGTTGGCTCCATCTCCTGTGTTGAGGGTAATGGCCTCATGAAGAGGGGGTTCTCTAGTGCCATGCTGTGTCGTTTCCTTTGCTCCCCAGAGCCCGTCACTTCAGGGTGTGTCTGCTACGTGCTGTGTGGGCTCTGCTGATTTGTCCCGGCTACTTCCTAATTCAGATCCTCATCCACAGAGCCTGTCTTTGCCCTTTGTGAGCAGTGCTTCATCCCTGGCCTGAACGGGCTGCATCATCACTAGGTGTCCTCTGGTCTGTTTGTGAAATGAGATCTTTTGCCACCACCGCCAGTCGAGGCTCTGCAAAGCTTCTACATTGGGAAAGGCGGCGTGGACAGGAGTATGGGCCAGTCTTCTGGAGAAGGGGGCCCACTTCTCTGGGGTTGAGGGAAACCTTACTGGGAGGGGCTGTTCCACTGGAATAGGGGGATGGCGTTGGGTACAAGCAAATTAGTAGGGAGTTCCATCTCTGAGCTAGTTCCTGTCACTGGCCCCATGTTTATGCTGATGGGGGGGGGGGCGGAAATGGTGCCCACCAGTTCCTTTTCCTGGACGGGCCTCTCTGTGAAGGGAGTCTCTCTGGGATTCACTCCAAGATGAGCAAATAACCTTCCCACTGTGTGCTTCCAGAGCTCTTCAGATTGATGTTTCCACACTTATGTCCTGGAATTGTTTGCCTGCCTTCTAAGAGCGGTATAATGCCCCCCTGGGCTCTATCTCAGCCTGCTGACCTTTAAAACTCCAGGGTTAAAGCCCCACTGGCTGCGAGAGTTCACGAAATTCGGCCGCTCTCACTTTCCAAGCCATTTGCTATGCGGATTTCTGTTCCCTGCGTCCTGATCTGCCTCCCACCTTCTCCATGACCACGGCTATCTCCCCGTCTCAGCGGACACTGTCTGTCTCCCAAACCAGGTCTCTGCACTTCCTGCCTCCTTCAGTGTGGCCTCTTCTCTACCTTTCGTTGTGGAATTTGTTCTGCCAAACTTCAGGTCTACTTCCAGAGTTTTTAGGATGAATTGATAGTTATCTCACTGTCTTTGTGGGATGAGACGAGGTAGCGTTCTCCTACTCCACTGCCATCGCCCAACCTCCCTCCAGACTTAGCATGCTTTTGAAATACATTTATATAAGATGTATCAACAACTTATTTCTTTTTATTACTATATAATATTCCATTGTTTGGACTCTTACATTTTCTTTATAAATTGGTTGATAGGTATTTGGGGCTATTTCCAGTTTTGGTCCATTAATGCTGCTACTAACATTTGTGTGCAAGTATCTGTGTGCTCATACGCTTATATTTCTCTCGGGCAGATATATAGGAGTAGAGTTGCTGGGTCATATGATAACTATGTGTGACGTTTTTAAAGAGCTGTCAACTTATTTCCCAAAGTGGATGTATCATTTTATAGTCCTACCAGGAATGTGTGAAAGTTCCAGTTTCTCCACTCTCTCATCAACTCTTGTTATTGTCTATCTTTTTTGTTTTAGCCTTCCAAGGGGGTGTGAGATGGCATCTTGTGTTTTTTAATTTCCACTTCCCAATGATTATCTTTCATGTGTTCAGTAACTACATGTATATTCAAATTCTTTGCCCATTTCAAAATTGGACTCTGCATTTTTATTGTTGGCTGGAGTTTTTTATTCTGAACACAAGTCCCTTCTCAGATATATAATTTGAAAATATTTTCTTCAAGTCTGTGTATTGTCATTTTACTTTATGATATCATTTAAAATGCAAATGTTTTAAATTTTATTGAACTCTATTTATTCATTATTTTTTCACTTGTACTCTTGTGATCAAGTCTAAGAAACCATTGCCTAACACAACGTCACAGAAGTTAGTCCTACAGTTTTCCTAAGTATTTTGTGGTATTCTTACATTCAGATCCACAGTCCATTTTGGGTCAGTTTCTGTGTGAGGTAGAGGTTCAAATCAATTCTTTTTCTTGTGTTTATCCACTTGTCCCAGTACCACTGATTGAAAAGACTCTTTGTTCTCCTGTTTTGGCATCCTTGTCAAAAATAATTTGACTATAGCACCTCGCACTCATAGGTCTAACAGGAGAAATCTAACAGAGGACCATGGGAAGGGGAAGGCGGGGAAAAGAGTTAGGGAGAAGGAGGGAGGCAAATCAAGAGACTCTTGAATACTGAAAATGAATTGAGAGCTGAAGAGGGAAAGGGGGTGATGGTCAAGGAGGAGGGCACTTGTGGGGAAGAGCAACTTGACAATAAACTATAAATAATAAATAAACAAAATTGGGAAGAAGACATAACAAAAAATAATTTGACTATAAATGTAAAGGTTTATTTCTGGAATCTTAATTCTATTCCATCAATCTATAGGCCTATCCTTATGCCAGTGTCATTCTTTCTTGATTATTGGAATGGTATGCTGGATTTTGAAATTGGGAAATGAGTCTCCCAACTTTGTTCTTTTTCAAGATTGTTTTGGGTATTCTGGGTCCTGTATATTCACCTTAATTTGAAGATTAGCTTGGCAATTGCTGCCCCCCAAAAAATGCAGCTGAAATTTTGAAAACAACCAGCATAGAACCCAATGTGGGGCTTGAACTAACAACCTGAGATAAAGACCTGAGCTGAGATCAACAGTTGGACACATAACTGACTGAATTACCCATGTGCCCTGAGCATGGAATGTGTCTATTTGTGTAATCTTCCATTTCTTTCATCAGTGTTTATAGTTTCCAGAGTATGGATCTTTCACCTCCTTTTATTATATTTGGTGCATAGCAAATGGAAATGTTTTCTTAATTTCTCCTTCTGTGCTTTGTTACTAGTGCATAGGAATGCAACAGATTTCTGTACATTGATTTTATATCTTGCAGCCTTTCTGAATTCATCAATCAGTTCTGGCAGCTTTTTGGTAGCATCCTTAGGATTTTCTCTATGCAGTATCATATTATCTGCACGTAGTGAAAGTTTTGCCTCTTCCATACCAATTTGGATGCTTATCCTTTTTCTTGTTTGAATACGATGGCTAGGACTTCCAGTACTATGTTGAATACAAGTGGTGAAAGTGGACATCCTTGTCTTGTTCCTGATGTTAAGGGAAATGCTCTGTTTTTAGCCATTTTGAACACTTGTTTCCTGTGGGTTTTTTGTGTGTGCTTTTATGCTGAGATACGTTTCTTCTAAACCCACTTTGAGTTTTTATCATAAATGGACATTGTACTTTGTCAAATGTTTTTTCTGAATCTGTTAAGGTGATCATATGGGTTTTTTTTTAAATCCTTTCTCTTGTTTATTTATCAGGTTGATTGGTTGGATTATACTGAGCCACATTGTATCCCAGGAACACATCCCACTTGATTGTGGTGAATGATTTTTTTTAATGCAATGTTGGATTCAGTTTGCTAATATTTTGTTGAGAATTTTTGTGTTCTTCGGAGATACTGGCCTATAGTGTGTTCGTTCTCTCTCTCTCTCTCTCTCTCTCTCTCTCTCTCTCTCCTTTTTTTTTTCTAGTGTCTTTATCTGGTTCTCGTATCAAGGTAATACTGACTTCAGAGAATGAATTCAGAACCTTTCCTCCCTTTTCAATTTTTTTGAATAGTTTGAGAAGATTAGGTATTAACTGTTCTTCAAATATTTGATAGAATTTATATATGTAGCCATCTGGTCCTGGGCTTTTGTCTGTTGGGAGCTTTCTGATTACTGATTCAACTTCATTGGTAGTAATTGTTCTGTTCAAATTTTCTATTTCATTCTGATTCAGTTTTAGGAGGCTATGTGTTTCTAGGAATTTATCAGTTTTTCTTGGGGGGGGGTTGGTATTTATTTTCTTATTAAGATTTTAAATTCCAGTAAAGTGAATGTAGTGTTTCAGGTGTACAATACAGTGATTCAATAGTTCTATACGTTACTCAGTGGTCATCATGATAAGCATATTCTTCAATACCCATCATCTATTTCACCCATCCCCCCACCCACATTTCTTCTCAGTTGTCCAATTCGTGGGCCTATAGTTTTTCATAATTTTCTCTTACAATTCTTTGTGGTATCAGTTGTAATTTTTCCTCTCTCATTTATGACGTTGTTTATTAGAGTTCTCTCTCTCTCTCTCTCTCTCTCTCTCTCTCTCTTTTTAATGAGTCTGTCTAAAGATTTATTAATTTAGTTGATCTTTTCAAAGCACCAGCTCTCAGTTTCAATTACCTGTTCTATTGTTCTTTTTAGTTTCTGTTTTGCTTGTTTCTGCTCTAATTTTTATTTTTTCCTTCCTTCTACTGGTTTGGGGCTTTGTTTGTTCTTATCTTTCTAGCTCCACTAAGTATAATATTAGGTTGTTTATTGGAAATGTTTCTTGCTTCTTGAGGTAGACATATTTCTATCAACTTCCCTCTTAGAACAGCTTTTGCTGCATCCAAAAATTTGGACCATGTGTTTTCATTTTTTTTTGTCTACAGGTTATACATCTGAAGGATGCTCCATGTGCACTTGAAAAGTATGTGTATCCTGCTGTTCTGGGATGAAATTTTCTGAATACATCTGTTAGATCCATCTGGTGCAATGTGTCATTCAAAGTCATGGTTTCCTTGTTGATCTTTGTTTGGATGATCTGTCCATTGGTGTTGATAGGGGAAATCTGTTGGAAGATGGCTGTCAGGACTAATAAGAAAACACCTGTCCCTGATTAACAAGGAATGCGGAAGTAATAGGCTATAAGTTGTTCCCTCTGCTGATGCTTGTGGCTCAGACCTCTGAGAAAGGTCTCTGAGCCCACTGGTGTAAAATAAACCTCCTGCCTTCTGAGATCTCTGAGTGCTACTTGGTTCTTCTGCCAGGTGATCCAGACCAGATTCCATAACATTTGGTTTGGTTCCCTGACCAGGAAACCCAACCACACTGGCCTGTTGTTGCCACCAATTTGGGAAAATGACAAGGCAGTGACAGAGCTCGATAGCCTTGGGCCGGCCCTGCTCTGCCGTTCTTGCTGGACTCTAGGAGACGTTACTAATGAAGACCTGGAACTGACGTTGGAAACCAGTAAGGCTTGGGCCCTAAAGCTGTCCTGTCTTATCCTGTCCTGCCCACCCTTAGTGATAGAAGGGGGACCTGGTCACTCCCCAGAGACTTCAGAGGTCTCTCTTTTAGGGCCCCCCATCTGTCCGGACCACCCTTAGTGGTGGAAGGAGGATCTGATCACTCCCCAGAGATCGCAGTGGTCTCATCTGTAGAAATTCTGTGGGAGAGAATGTAATAATCTCTGGTGTGTATGTGAGTGGGAATGTGACTCGGTCTGACTTGCCTGCTGAGTTTGATTTTGTGGCTCCATGGGTGGGCACCCTTAAGGCCCCTGAAATCCTATGAAGTCTGAGTGGGCCCATCTGCAATTCTGTGATGAATGGCATACAGTCTATGGCGACATTGGAATAGTTTTTAATCGTAAGTCACAAAGCTGAGACCACTATGGCTAAGCATCACCTAAGTTCCTTTGGGACATGGCCAGATGGGCATCTGACTGGTCTCCTCATTAGAGGGGGCACCCCTACCCCTTTGTCCTTGTGACACCACCCCACAGGAACATTACGGGGCTGGGACAGAGCAAACCCACAGCTCTTGAAACTATGATTGAGAACTTTGAGAAGGGGTTTTCAGGAGACTATGGAATTAAGACATGACTCCCAGCAAATTAAGGACCCTATGTGAGTTGGAATGGCCCACTTTTGGGGTAGGATGGCCCTCAGATGGAACCTTAGATGTCCCAATGGTCAGCCTCATCTGGAGACCCAGGCTACCCTGATCAGTTCCTGTATATCAACTCCGGGTTAGAGATTGCCCACACCCTCCCTGCTTGGGTGCAATTTACCTGCAATGAACAGGGACAGGCTAAGGTACAGAGGTCCTGACCTCCACAAATTCCCACCAACGATCTGGAGAAAGAACCAATTTTGCCCCTGCCATAAGCTCCCCCGAGACCGTCAGCACCTGACTCCCTGGGTCCCAATACTCTGCCACCTTCAGCCTCCCCACCGCCTCCGGAATCAACAGATCCTCTCTCCCCAGACCAGCAGCCAGAATGCGCCCTTGGCCAGGTACAGGTGCCCTCCAGATGCTCATACAAGAGACTGGTACGTTGGTCGGGACACCAGAACAAGGGTGATGAAAATGGAACCCTCCATCCTGGCCGCCCAATGATTTATTACCAGCCTTTCTCCACTACTATTTCCAAAATTGGAAACATAACACACCCCATCATATTCTGAAAAACCACAAGCAACGATAGACCCAGTGGAGTCTTCCAGACCCACCGACCATCTTGGAAAGACTGCCAACAGCTGCTCCGCACTTGGCTTAACACTGAAGAGAGACAGGGAATTATGAGAGGAGCTTAGCAATACCTTGAGGAACACGCACCAGCCAGGGCGGTCGGTCCTGGCACCTGGGTTAGAACTGCCGCACCTGAAGGATGTCCCGTGTGGGACTTCACTACAGAATAAGGACAAGTCCACATCCGCTGGTACCAAGAGGCTCTCCTCTGGAAGATCCGAGGAGGGGCTAAGAAGCCCATGAACAAGATGAAGATATCCTCAGTCACCCAGCAGCAAGGGGAATGCCCCGGGGATTATTATGAGGGGCTCTGCAAGGCTTACACCACTTTTGACCCCAAGGCACAAGACAGTCACGACAAAAGGACAGGGAAGGTCCAGCTGCCAAAAGGGGGGAGGCCCAGAACCTTCTTAGCAAGGGGTCAATGAGCCTACTGCAAGGAGAAAGGACATTAAAAGAATAAATGTCCCAACGGGGAAAGTCCCAGAAACCCAGCCGATATGCACAGGAACCCTGCAAAGAAAGCGCTCAGAGGCAGACATTGGCCAGAGTTGTGGTAGCACCAAACTGCAGGGTACTCCCCTCTACCTGTGTTGTCCCCCGAGAACCATTTTGGTTGGTGGGCAGGGCCTGCAGTGAGACCAAATATCTGTCCCCAGCCCACTCTGGGCCACAGTCAGACTGGTATGTGTGGTTCTCTCTCTCCAAAGCAGGAGTCACTTGAGAGTGGTGCTGGCCTCTGTCAGAGCTGCTTGCACACTGCCACGCTCGTCGGGCCGGTTTGGACGGATTTCTGCTGCGGGCAGCTCCACAGGAAACCTCGGGGGCAGGCCATGCACTCAGCAAAGTGCGTGCTGCTCTGCTGTGAGCGGAGGCCAGGCTGGAGGAGTCCCACGGAGGAGTGTGCAGAGCGGGGGGGAGGGGGGTGGTTAGCAAGCTAGGTCGGAGCGCTGGCTCTGTGCTGCTTCTCACAGATGTCCTTGAATCTAGGCAGGGGTGGGTGGGTGGAAATGGTGACTGCCAGCTTTTTTTTTTTTTTTTCCTGGAGAAGTCTCCCAATGATCCCTGCCCCTCTATCACATGACAAATCTCTTTCTTATATACCCCAAAGGGTTTTCTTTTCTTTCTAAGTTTTTATTTAATTTTGTTTAGTTAGTTAAGATACAGTGTAATGTTTCAGGAGTAGAATTTAATAACTCAGAACTTACACGGAACACCCAGTGCTCATCATAACACATGCCCTCCTTCACGTCCACCGTCCATTTCGCCCTGCCCACCTCCCGCCCTCCAGCAACCCTCAGTTGGTTCTCCATATTTAGGGTCTCCTAGGTTTGCCTCCCTATCTTCCCCCGACTCCTCGCATATATTCTTCTGGGTTTTTTCTTAAATTCCTCATATGAGTGAAATCATATGGTATTTATCATTCTCTGACTGACTTATTTCACTTAGCGTAATGCATTCTAGCTCCATTCACGTCATTGCAAATGGTAAGATTTCATTCTTTTTGAAGGCTAATATTCCATGATATGTTTATACCACATCTTTATCCATTCATCAGTGTACATTTGGGCTTTTTCAATCATTTGGATATTGTGGATAATGCTGCTATAAACATTAGGGTGCATGTGCTCCTTCAAATCAGTTTTTTTTAATCCTTTGGGTAAATACCTAGTAGAGCAATTGCTGGATCATAGGGTAGTTCTATTCTTAACTTTTTGAGGAAACTTCATACTGTTTTCCAGAGTGGCTGCACCAGTTTGTGTTCCCACCAACAGTGTAAGAGAGTTCCCCAGGGGGCTTTCAGGCTACTCTTTTTGTCTTTTTCTTTTTCTTTTTTTTTTTACTTTCTATAATTTATTTAATTTTTTTATAATTTACATCCAAGTTAGCACAGGTGCAACAATGATTTCAGGAGCAGATTCCTTAAGCCCCTCCCCCATTTAGCTCATCTCCCCTCCCACGACCCCTCCAGCAACCCTCTGTTTGTTCTCCATATTTAAGAGTCTCCTATGTTTTGTCCCCCTCCCTGTTTCAATACTATTTTTGCTTCCCTTCCCCTATGTTCATCTGTTTTGTGTCTTAAAGTACTCATGTGAGTGAACTCATATTTGTCTTTCTCTGACTAATTTAGCTTAGCATCATACCCTCTAGTTCCATCCATGTAGTTGCAAATGGCAAGATTTCATTCTTTTTGAGTGCTGAGTAATACGCCATTGTGTATACACTCCACATCTTCTTTATCCATTTATTCATCAACGGACATTTGGGCTCTTTCCATACTTGGGCTGTTGTCGATAGCGCTGCTGTAAACATTGGGGTGCATGTGCCCCTTGAAACAGCGTATCTGTGTCCCTTGGGTAAATACCTGGTAGTGCAGTTTCTGAGTCGTGGGGTAGATCTAGTTTTAATTTTTTGAGGAACCTCTGTACTGTTTTCCAGAGTGGCTAGCCAGTCAAACTGCTCTTTCTATGCTGTATCTTAGCAGAGTTGTTTGTTGTGCTAAGGACAGGGACTCAGTTTCCTATCACCCTCTGGCTCTTCCAAGGTCAAGCCCAGTGAATTTTTTTTTTAATTCCAAGTGTTAAATGCTACTTATTGAAAGAGCGCATGTAGTTAGGCCCTTTTGCTTTTCAACGCCAAATTTTAGATGATTCATCTTCTCAGTGCAGGTCTCCTTGCCTGGGATGCCTGGTGTGGGGTCTGATCCTCTCCCCACTCTGTTCTCATGGTGTCTCTCCCTCTGCAGACAGTCAAGTGCATCAGTCTGGCTCCTAATTGCGTTTCTACACTTCCTTCTCTCTCTCTCTCTCTCTCTCTCTCTCTCTCTCTCTCTCTCTCTCTCTCTCATGCAGCCTCTTCTCTATATTTTATCTCTGGAGAGTCTGTACGTCCAGTGTTTGGATCATTTTATGGGTTATTTACACTGATGTGGGCTTTATCTAGTTATAGCCATGGGAGGAGGTAAGCTGAGGCTCCTCCTACTCTGCCATTTTTTGCATGTAGCATTGTACGCTAACAGTTATTAATTTCACTACTTTATTTTTTTTGATGTTTTTTATTTATTTTTGAGAGACAGACAGCGCAAGCAGGGGAGGGTCAGAGAGAGAGGGAGATGCAGAATCCGAAGCAGGCTCCAGGTTCTGAGCTAGCTGTCAGCCCAGAGCCCGAGGTGGGGCTCAAACCCACGAACCGTGAGATCATGACCTGAGCCAAAGCCAGACACTTACCCGACTGACCCACCCAGGCGCCCCAATTTCACTACTTTAACTAATTCCTTCTGTTGTTTTAGGGCATGAGTTTTTCTTAAAATGTCATTTGCTGTTTTTCCTTCTCATTGCTTTTTTAAGATTTTCTCCTTATCATTGATTTCTAACAATTTCATTACAATGTGCCTCAAAATGCTTTTGTTTATTTAAAAAAATCATTCTTAGGATTTTTTTCAAACTTTGTAAGGTTCTGGGTTTATATTTTTTCATAAAATTTGGAAATGTTTTAACTGTTTCCTTAAGTGTGTTCTATTGTCTCTTTTTTTTCCCAAAATTCTGATTGTACATATTTTGGACTGTTTAATATTTCAAAAGTCACTGGAGAGTTTTTTTTAGAGTTTTTCTTTCTGTACTTAAATAGATTAAATAGAGTGTCCATTACTATGTCTTCATGTTCACTGATCTTTTCTTCTGCTATGTCTAATCTTTTATTTAGTCCATCTAGTAAATTTTTCATTATATTTTACAATATTTTATTTTTTTTATTTTGAGAGAGAAAGAGGATGTGAGATCAGGGGAGGGGCAGAGTGGGAGGAACAGAGAGAATCCCAAGCAAGACTCCATGCTCAGCACAGAGACCAACATGGGGCTTGATTCCAAAACCTCAAGACCACGACCTGAGCTGAAATCAAGTTGGATGCTTAACTTAATGAGCCACACAAATGAATTTTTCATTTTAGATGTCATTTATTGCAGTTCTAGAAATCCCATCTTATTTCTAATATTATATCCACTTCTTTTATTTTTTTAAACATATTGTAGCAGCAATTTAAAAGTGCTGATCTGCCAAGTCCAATATCTGTTACTTCTGAATATATTTCTATTAACTGATTTCTTTCTCCTCATTATAAGTCACATTCTTTTCTGCTGTGTTCTATGTTCAAAGATGGTTGAATACAGAATATTGTGAAGTTTACATCACTGAGTGTTTGGATTGTGTTGTCTTAAAAGAATATGGAGTTTTGTTCTAGTCGGCAGTTAGTTTACTTGCAGGTCAATCTGATTCTTTCAAGTCTTTTAACATTGCTAGAGCATGTGTGCAGTCACTTTCTTTTTGGGCTAGTTTATTCCTACTGATGCATTTTATGGTTTTTATACATTTCTACTGCATGCCCTCATGTTCAACAAGGTCTTTCTGCTCTGGTAGATCAGAACTCAAATGTTTCCCAAGGCTGTGTGAGCCCTGGAACTTGAGAGTCTTTCCCTGGAATTTGTTCTTCTCCTGACTTCTTGGTCTCTTTCCTTATCTATGTGCAGTTTAGGAATTTGTCAGAGAATCAAGGGAATCCCTGGGAAAGATTTCTGAAATTCTCTGCATACTTTCTCCTCCTTGTGTGCTATCCCAAAAATTCAAACCATTGAAGCTAAAATGTGTTTCCTTAGCTCAAGAAAACCATCATTCTATGTAGGGTTCTCCCTTCCTGTCCAAGATGCAATAAATACGTTTATTCAGAAAACTGGAACAATTATGGGGCATGCTTTGTTAACTTTCTTTAAGAAATTAAAGTCAAACTGTGTTGGTCAAAGTCTGAAAATGACTGTTTTATATATTTCTGCCAGTTTTTCAGAAGTTCATAGTGGGAAGGCTAGACTCCATTGTGGTTAGAAACAAAAATGCTGGCTCTTTTTGTTTTTTTGTTTTAGCTTTAATTACTGTTAATGCAAGGCTAAACTTATGTTGTCCATAATTTGCCAATTCTTTATGCCACTGGATTATTTTGAAGCAATCCAAAATAATATAATATTTAATCTTTAAATGTTTCAGAACATATCTCTGAAATATAAGGAATTTAAAAATATAAACCCAGTGCCATTAACCTCATCTAAAAATATTAATTCCTAAATATTAAAACTCTACTTAGTATTCCAGTTTTCTATATTGTCTCCAAAAAATGTTTTTACCATTTATTTAATTGGAGAGTAAATAAGGCCAATACATTGCTGATATACTACTTACATCTCTCTTGAACTAGATTTCCTCATCTTCTTTATTTTCCCCCCTTGTAATGTATTTTTTAAAGAAACTAGTCATTTTAACTATAAAATTTTCTACACTTCTAGATTTTGCTGCTTACATCTCTATGGTGTCATTTAACATGTTCCTCTGTTGTCCATAGTTTCTGTACACTGGAAATTGGATCTATAGTTCAGATGTTTAATTAGATTCAGGTCTTTTGGTATGAATACTCCATAGATTATAAAATTCCTATTGCATTAAATCAGGAAGTTTGTGATGTTTTCATTTTCATCTTTGATACTTAATTTGATCAAGCAGTCTAGGAGTTGTCAGCCTGATCCATTCATTAAAATAACTTTTAAAAATTCTTTATCACATACCAACCCATGTGCTAAGAAATTATATATATAATCACATTTGATTATTAATCCTATGATGTTGTTGCTCTTATTATCTCCATTTTATAAATAAGAATATTTAAACAGAGATAAATTAAACTATCTGCTTAGCTGGCGAGTTCCAGAATTAAAATTTGAACTCAGTCTGTCTCCAGAGCTTTCACTAGATTCACTTCATTTTCATTAAGTCTTTATGTCAAAGATTGAGGGTTTTTTTTTCTGTAAAAAGGTCAGATGGTAAATATTTTAGGCTTTGTGGACAACTCCCATTGCAAAAATTCGACCCTCCTCTTAAAGTACAAAGTATCCACACTCAATACAGCAACAAACATGTGTGATGGAATGCCAACAAAACTACTTGAAAAGGTAGCAAGCTAGATTTGGCCTGTGAGTGTAATTTGCCAACCCTCATTTTTATGAAAGTAATTCAATTTTTTTTAACATTTATTTGATTTTGAGAGGGAGAGAGCATGAGGAGAGGAGAGGAAGAAAGAGGGAAACACAGAATCCAAAACAGGCTCCAGGCTCTGAGCTGTCAGGACAGAGCCCAACTGGAGGCTCACACCCATAATTGGTAAAATCATGACCTGAGTTGAAGTTGGATACTTAACTGCCACCCAGGCACCCCAGTAATTCTAGTCTTTATGCATGCCATCAATGTTTTCATTTTGTCTTTATCCCTTAAAAGTTTTGTTCTTTCTTTTTTTTAATGCTTATTTGTTTTTGAGAGGGAATGCATGTGCATGAGCAGAACAGGAGCAGAGAGAGGGAGATGGAGGATCCAAGCAGGCTCTACTCTGTCAGTGCAGAACCCAGTGTCAGGCTCAAACTCACAAACAGTGAGATCATGACCTGAGCCAAAGTTGGATGCTTAGCTGACTAAGCCACCCAGGCGCCCCTGCTCTTCCTTTTGATATTATAGCATGTGCTTTTTTGGCTGGAATTTCTTTTCAGTTGTTGTTGTTGTTGTTGTTAATAAAAATCAGTTTCAGTGCTTTTAAATTAGCTTGATGGTCTCATACTGATTTTGAGTCATTAATATTATAAAGTAGTATCTCAACAAACCTCAACTGCAACAGAAACCCCTGAAATGCCAGTAAGGAAGTCATTCCTTGGGGCACCTGGGTGGCTCAGTTGTTTGAGTGTTGAATTTCGGCTCAGGTCATGATCTCATGGTCTGTCAGTTCAAGCCCTGCCTTAGGCTCTGTGCTGACAGCTTGGGGCCTGAAGCCTGATTCACGATTCTGTTTCTCCCTCTCTCTCTGCCCCCTCCCCTCTCAAAATGAAATATTTAAAAAAATTTTTAAGTGGTTCCTGAGCCCTGACTCTTCCCTAGTTAAAAATAAGCACCTCAGAGTTGGGGTCCAGCATTTGCATTTCTAATAAGCCCCACAAGTGTGCTACTTGGGTTCTCTGGGAAGCAGATGCTAAAATTAGGGTTAGGAGTCTAAAATGTTTGTTAAACAGTGTTCCAATTGGGGTCCTATAAGAAGCAGATACCTCTCTCAAAGCTAGAACAAGCTATCTTAAAATTCGTATGGAACCACAAAAAACCCCGAATAGCCAAAGTAATATTGAAGGAAACCAAAATGGGAGGCATCACAATCCCAGACTTTAGCCTCTACTACAAAGCTGTCATCATCAAGACAGTATGGTATTGGCACAAAAACAGACACATGGACCAATGGAATAGAATAGAGAACCCAGAACTGGACCCACAAGTGTATGGCCAATTAATCTTTGACAAAACAGGAAAGAGTATGTAAACAGGAAAAAAGACAGCCTCTTCAACAGGTGGTGTTGCAAGAGCTGGACAGCAACGTGTAGGAGAATGAAATTAGGCCACTTTCTCACACCATTAACAAAATGGATAAAGGACCTGAATGTGAGACAGGAAACCATAAAAACCCTAGAGGAAAAAGCAGTTTACTCCTCAACACATCCCCAAAGGCAAGGGAATCAAGAACAAAAATGAACTATTGTGACATCATCAAGATAAAAAGCTTCTTCAATGCAAAGGAAACAATAAAAAAAAAACTAATAGGTAACCGACAGAATGGGAAAAGATAGTGGCAAATGGCACATCAAATAAAGGGCTAGTATCCAAAATCATTTCTGAGTATATTAATTTGAATCTTCTCTTTCTTGGTCAGTCTCACTAAAGGTTTGTCCATATTTTCAAAGAACCACCTCTTGATTTCATTTATTTTTCTCTATTGTTATTTTAGTCTATTTTCCTAATTTCTGTGCTAATTTTTATTATTTCTATCTTATTGCTTGTATTGAGTATAGTTTGTTCTTCTTTTAGTTTCTTAAGATAGGGTTTAGATTATTGACTTAAGATTTTATTAATATAGACATTATAGGCATAAATTTCTCTCTAAGCATTGTTTTCACCCATCCCATAGGTTTTGGTATTTAGTGTCTTAATCTTCACTCAACTTAAAATAAGTCTTTTAATTCCCTTTTGACTTATTCTTAAATCCACTGGATACTTAGGAGTGTGTTAATGTCCACATGTATATAAGTTTCCTAATATTTTTTGGCAATTGATTGCTAATTTCATTCCACTGTGCTCAGAGAAACATAAAATTTAATAGGGGTTTGTTTTATGACCTAATATATTGTCTATTCTGTAAAATGTTCCACATGCACTTGAGTAGAATGTATATTCTGTTGTGGAGTGTTCTATTGAGGTCTATTAGGTCCAATTGGGTTATAATGATTAAGTCTTCTATTGGTATTCTATTTATTTATTCTATCCATTATCAAAAGCAGAGTGTTGAAGTCTCCAACTATTATTACTTGTCTATTTCTTCTTTTATTTCTGAAATTTTTGCTTCATGTATTTTGTAGTTCTGTTATTAGGCATATATCCATTTATATTATTATATTTTCCTTAGAAATTAACTTTTACCATAAAAATTTCCTCTTTATTTCTAGTAACTTTTTGTTTTAAAGTATATTGTCTTTATACAGCCATTTCACTTTCTTATGGATGCTATCTTCATGATATGCCTTTTCCCATCTTTTTACTTTCAATATATTTGTCTTTAAATCCAAAGTTTATCTTCTGCAGTTTATAGTAGAATCATTTTTTTAAAATGTTTCATTTATTTTTGAAAGAAAGAGAAAGAGTGCAATTAGGGGAGGGGCAGAGAGGGAAGGAGACACAGAATTCAAAGCAGGCTCCAGGCTCTGAGCTGTCAGCACAGAGCCTGATGTGGGGCTTGAACCCACAAACCATAAGATCATGACCTGAGCCAAAAGTCGGACACTTAACTGACTGCCACCCAGATGCTTCTAGTGGAATCATTTTAATCCATTTTATAGATCTCTGCATTTTGATAGGATTGTTTAATCATTTACATTTTAAGTTATTGATATAGCTGGATTTAAGTTTGCCATTATATTTTTTGTTCTGTTTTCTATACCTCATGTTTCATTTCTTCCTCTATTCTTTCTTTACTGTTTTCATTTTCTTTAAGTGAACATATTCTATAGTATCATTTTACTTCTTTAATTTCATTTGCTTTTTTAATGATTGCTTTAGGGTTTGCTATATACATCTCATCAGAATCAGATCAGATTTATACTAGCAAAATTCTACTGATGTATAGAAGTGCTATATCTATAAAACTCTAATACTTCCTCCCCCCTTTTGTGGTATTATTGTTATTAATGCTAAAACCCAACAATATATTGCTATAAATATTACTTTACCATTTGTTGTCATTTCCTTAGTCAACTACAGCTTTGCTCTCACCACCCCTTTTGTGCTTTGATTAGCAGGTGTATTTGTGTGTGTGTGTGTGTGTGTGTGTGTGTGTGTGTGTGTGTGTTACATTTCTATATGTTACAAGCCCAATAAGCCCAATATTATATACATACTATTCCATGGACTTAAAATTGAAAATAAAAGAGAAAATACACATTTACACATTTTTTTTAATCTTTACATAATTAGCTTTACCAGTGTTCTCTATTTTTTTTTCACATGGATTCAGATTAACATCTTGGGTCACTTGGTTTTAACTTGAAGAATTCTTTAGTATTTTTTATAAGGAAGATCTGCTGACAACATGATCTTTAAGTTTTTGTTTATCTGAAACAGTCTTTTATTCACCTTCATTTTGATACATTTGCTGGATATAAGATTCTTGATTGACAGTTTTTTCCCTTTGATCACTTTGAATATGTGACCCCACTGCCTTCTTGATTCCATTAGTTCTGCAAAGTCAGCTTCTAATATTATAATGTGTCACTTGTAAGGTTAGTTTTCTTATTGCTGCTTTCAAAATTTTGTCCTTGGCTATTTCAGCATTGCTACTATGATGTGCATGTTTGTCAATCTCTTAGAATTCATCCCATGTGTAGTTCATTCAGCTTCCTGGATGTATTATTACTATTTTTATAAATTTGGGGAGTTTTCAGCCATTGTTTCTTCAAATATTTTTTCTTCTTTTTCTACTCTCCTGGTCATGCCATTACACATATATTGATTTACTCAGTGTTGTCTCACATTTCTGTGAGTTTTAACATTTTCTTCATTCTTTTTCTCTTTTTTTTCAGTTTACATAGTCTTTGTTGATCTATCTTCAAATTTGGTCATTCTTCCAGTTCAAATCTATTCTTGAGTCCCTCTAGTGTTTATTTTAGTTATTGTACTTGCCAACTCCACATTTTCTATTTGGCTGTTTTTAAATAATTTCTTTTTATTGATATTCTCTATTTTATGTGGCATTGTCATGTCTTTCTCTTATCACACATTCCTTTAGTTTCTTGAATATATCTATAACGAGTCCTTGAAGTCTCTGTTAAATCCAAGGTTAGTCACTCTCACAGGAGTTTCCATTGCTTTTTTCCCCCTCAGTATATAGGTCATACTTCCCTTATTTGACTTATTGTGCTTATTTGTTTAGTGACTGACTGGATTATTTTAATGATCTCTATTTCCCCATAGGTAATTAGTCTTCTGTTATTCCTTCTCAGGGAGGCACAGCTATATGGCAATAGTCATCCTGGTGCGGACCGTAATACTGGTAGAGCCATCTTTCTCCAAAATATCTTAATAACTATATTACTATTTTTTAAAAAACCTTAAAAATCTTTCCATAAAGAACAGACACTGATGACTTTGCCGATTTTTTAAAAATAGCTTATTGTCAAATTGGTTTCCATACAACACCTAGTGCTCTTCCCCATAAGTGCCCTCCACCATCACCACCACCTCTTTTCCCCCCTCCCCGTTCCCCTTCAACCCTCAGTTCATTTTCAGCATTCAATAGTCTCTCAAGTTTTGC
>NC_043709.1:132767152-132768769 GCF_006229205.1 Suricata suricatta | reverse complement strand
GGTATCAAGTTGATGCTGGCTTCGTAGAATGAGTTTGGAAGTTTTCCTTCTATTTCTATTTTTTGGAATAGTTTGAGAAGAATGGGTATGATGAGCTCTGCTTTAAATGTCTGGTAGAATTCCCCTGGGAAGCCATCTGGCCCTGGGCTCTTATTCGTTGGGAGATTTTTGAGAATGGATTCAATCTCTTCACTAGTTATTGGTCTATTCTTGCTTTCTATCTCTTCCTGTTTGAATTTTGGCAGTGCATGTGCATTTAGGAATTTGTCCATTTCTTCTGTGTTGTCCAGTTTGTTGGAATATAATTTTTCAATGATTGCTTGTATTTCTAAGGGATTGGTTGTAATAGATCCTTTTTCATTCATGATTTTGTCTATCTGGGTGCTCTCTCTTTTCTTTCTGAGGAGCCTGGCTAGAGGTTTATTGATATTGTTTATTTTTTCAAAGAACCAACTCTTGGTTTCATTGATTTGCTTGACTGTTCTTTTGGATTTATATTGTTTATTTCTGTCCTGATCCGTATTTCTTTCCTTCTGCTGGGTTTGGGATGCTCTTGCTGCTTCCCTTCTAGTTCCAGTAGGTGCTCTGTTAAATTTCGAAATTGCACTTTTTCTTGTTTGTTGATATTGGCCTGGATTGCAATATACTTTCCTCTTAGGACTACCTTTGCTGCATCCAGAGATTTTGGATTGTTGTATTTTCGTTTTTGTTGGTTTCCATATATTTTTAAATTTATTCTCTAATTGCCTGATTAACGCAATCATTCTTTAGTAGGGTGGTTTTTAACCTCCAAATTTTTGGAGGTTTTCCAGACTTTTTCCTGTGGTTAGTTTCAAGTTTCATAGCATTGTGATCTGAAAGTGTGCATGGTATGATCTCTATTCACTTATACTTATGGAGGGCTGCTTTATGCCCCAGTATGTGATCTATCTTGGAGAATGTGACATGTGCACTCGAAAAGAAGGTGAATTTCCTATCTTCAGGGTGCAGAGTTCTAAATATATCTATCAGTTCCATCTGTTCCAATGCGTCGTTCAGGTCCATTGTTTCCTTAGTGATTTTCTGTCTGGTTGATCTATCCCTTGCTGTCAGTGGCGTATTAAAGTCCCCTGCAATTAGCATATTTTTGTCAATAAGATTGTTTCTTTCTGTGATTGTTTTATGTATTTGGGCTCTCCCAAATTTGGCGCATAGATATTTATAATTGTTAGCTCTTCCTGATGGAGAGATCCTGTAATTATTATATAACGTCCTTCTTCATCTCTTCTTACTGCCTTTACATTAAAGTCCAATTTGTCTGATATAAGTATGGCTACTCCAGCTGTCTTTTAGCTTACAGTTGCATGATAGATATTTCTCTATCCCTTTACTTTCAACCTGAAGGTGTCTTCCGGTCAAAAATGAGTCTCTTGTAGACAGCAAATAGGTGGGTTTTGTTTTTTTAATCCATTCTGAAACCCTGTGTCATTTGGTTGGAGCATTCAGTCCATTTACATTCAGTGTTATTATTGAAAAATGTGGGTTTAGAGTCATTGTGTCCTCCCAGAATTCATGTTTATAGTGGTGTCTCTGGCACCTTGTACTCTTTGCAACATTTCCCTCATGGAGTCCCTCTTA
>NC_043709.1:132759870-132767052 GCF_006229205.1 Suricata suricatta | reverse complement strand
AATGTCTATTTCTTTTCCCAGATTTGGGAAATTCTCAGTTATAATTTGATCTAGTATCCATTCAGGACTTTTCTCTCTGTCTTCCTCTTTAGGAATTCCTATGATACAGATGTTGTTCCATTTGATTGTATCACTCAGGTCTCGAATTCTCCTTTCCTGCTTCTGGATTAATTTCTCTCTCTCTTTTTCAGCTTCCTCTTTTGCTATAACTGTATCTTCTAATTCACCTATTCTTCTCTCTGCCTCATCAATCCTTGAGGTGGCTGCCTCCCGTTTGTTATTTACCTCATCTAGAGCCTTTTTAAACTCATCACATCTATTTTCAACATGCCTAATAATTGTCTCAGTTGATTCTTTGGTGCTTTTCTCAACCCCAGCAATTAATTTTATGACAAGTTTTTTAAATTCTTGATCCGGTATGTTGTCTAGATCTGCCTTGAGCAGTTCTGTGGCTGTGACTTCCTCCTGGAGGTTCTTCAGGGTAGAGTTCCTTCGTTTTGTCATTTTTGCTAGTTTTTTGTCTCTTTTCAACTTTAGAAAGCTTGTTGTGCACTGTGCACCTGTTAATATTTCTCTGTTAAAGGAGGCTTATTGACTGTCCAGGGCCTGTCGTTTCAGGAAATATTCTTTTAATGGTGTTTCTCAGTTTCTCTTGTTGTGCCTTTGAATATTTTATTTCCCTACTCAGCAATATTTGGGACTCGCTGTCATGCACACTTTGGCTTGTTTCTTGGTATAGCCCTAAGAAGGAAAATAGACAGACAAACACAGAGGGAACAGTAGCACACAAATGCACAGACAATTCAAACAAACAAACACATTAAAAGAGTGAAAGAAAAGAAAGAAAATGGAGAGGAAAGAGATGAAAAGAAGAGAAGAAGAAAAAAATGAAAAAAAAAAAGGGAGGGTCAGAGACAACAAAGATCAGTGGACAGTCTAAAAGTGTATGACCAGGGGCACCTGGGTGGCTCAGTCGGTTAAGTGCCCGGCTTCAGCTCAGGTCATGATCTCAGTTTGTGGGTTCGAGCCCCATGTCAGGCTCTATGCTAATGGCTAGCTTAGAGCCTGGAGCCTGCTTCATATTCTGTGTCTCCCTCTCTCTCTGACCCTCCCCTGTTCATGCTGTCTCTCTCTGTCTCTCAAAAATAAATTTAAAAGTGTATGACCAGTTGAGAGGAGAGGTAAGGATGAGATAAAGGAGAATATATCTGAATTGCAAGAAGGAAAAAAAAAAGGGAGACAGGAAAAAGGAAAATAAGGAGTACAAATTTTAAAAATTTAAGTTAAAAAAGGTAATAATAATAAATAAGTACAGAAAAAGAAGAAAAAAGAAAAAATGAAGAAAAAAGAAAAAGGAAAAAAATTATAAGAAAAAAAAAAACAGCTGCTCCCCCTCCTGGATAGGCGTGGTTTGGTGTGGCAGGTCTTGGAGGCTGCTCTCAGAGGCTCCGTCTTGGTGTCTGCAGAGATTATAATGGCAGCACGCCAAGCTCTGCCGAACTATGCACTGTAGGCCACTCTAATGAGTCTGATCTCCTTGTGCTGTGGTTGAGCCGAGTTCTTTTTTCCAGGCCCGCCTCGGTTCATAGTTCCAGTCCATGCACATTTATGCTACCACAGTAGAGATGTATTTGCTTTGGTGGCTGGCTTCTTAGGGGGAGGAATCCGTTTGTCTTGGCTCAGGCAGGGATTTCGGCTGCCCCTGCCTGAGGTGAGATGCGCAGCAGGAGGTGAAGTGCGTTACAGACCCAACCCTCAGCTGGGATCACGATTGCGCAGTGTGCTGCCGGAAATGAGCTGGGAGCTCTTGCAGCCTGAGCACATGCTCAGGCCTCCACCGCCACCAACTCCCTGCCGGGATCGCACAGAGGTGGGGGCTATCCTTTCCCTGTTGGCACCCGGGATTCAGGATTCGCGTGGCCAATGCTTGGAGCGAGATGTGCTGTGGAAATGAGGTGCGTGCTCCCACTCCCAAAACCAAGGTCAAAGTGAGTACCACTGACTCCGCCGCTGTCGCAGCTGTTGACTCCCCGCCAAGATGGCGCAGGGCTGGAAGCTGTTCTTTCCCTTGCGCCACCTGGGCTTGGGATTTGGGCTACCCAGCAGTTATATATGGAGTGAGCTTCTGTCTCCAAGCGCTGTTAAATGTTCTTTATCTCTTCCCCAGAGACAGTACTATGAGTGTGTTCAGTTTCTCTGTGTCTTCCCTTTGTCTCTCGGGCTCCATGCGCTTGCCCCATGTTGGGCTGGGGCTCCCACCTCCCCTGCCTGTCTCAGGCTGGCCCGTTTTCCAATCTCCCCAGTTCGCACTCACTCACTCAGGTATCCTTGAGGTTCTCTTCTTTCTGGAGTCCGTATTTTCTCCTTCCGCTCTTGCAGATGAGAGTAATGTCCTTCTCAGTTCGATAGATGGGGCAGACGAAGTTTACAGAGCTCCCTTTCCACCATCTTGGCTCCTCTCTATATGGCCCTTATTTTAGAATGCTGATGGGTATTTGGGTGATATTATAGGAAACTGTTTGTGATGATGACAACTCTCCATCCGCCTTCAAGGCCAGCAACAAATTGTTTTTTTCTCTTTCCATAGATTGTGTTTGGCAGCTACCACAGTTACCTTAACCAGATTTCCATCCTTAGCTTCCTCTCGCTGCCTCTCCTTTGAGCTTTGCTGCTAGAGACTGTGAGCAGAGTCAGGGATGTCGACTTTGCTGATTAATTCTATTAAACATTTTTGCAAGAAATATTACCAATTTTAATGAAAGTATTTTGGTTACTAAAAGAGGGAATATTTATCAACTGATTCTATGAGATTAGAGTTACCTGATAACAAAAGTAAGATGTTACAAGAAAAGTAAAATGTATAGACCAAAATCCCTCATGAATGTAAAGCCAAAATTCTTAACAAAATATCTGCAATTTATGCCCAGTGGTATATAAAAGGATATTACATCCTAATCAAATTGGATTTATCCCAAGAACTCAAAGTTGGCTTAACATTTGAACAGCAATTATTGTAACTCGCCAAATTAATAGTCTAAAAAAGAAAACTGTATAGTCTTGATAGATGCAGACAAAATTCAGCACTTATTTATGATAAAAGTTCTCAAAAACTAGACATAAAAGGGGAAATCCTCAATTTAAAAAGATATAAAATATTAAAGCCAACATTATACTTAATGGTCAAAAACTGAATGCTTTTCCTCTAAAATCAGAGATACACAAGATGTTTGTTTTCACCTTTTCTATTCATCATTGCATTGGAGGCCATAATGTAATAAGGAAAAATATAGATTGTAAGCAAGGAAAAGTATTTATATTTGCTGTCATTTGTTTACCTTAGAAAATTGTAAAGAACACACACACACACACACACACACACACACACACTAATAGCCATCAGATCTAATCACTGAGTTCAGTAAGTTGCAGGTATAAGGTTAATATGGAAAAAATCAGTTGTATTTCCATATATCAGCAACAAACCATTGTAAATTAAAATTTTAAACACCATTAAAAATATAGAGGTAAATATAACCATGTGCATAATACCTGTACACTTAAAACTTTAATCTTGCTGGGAAATTTTTAAAGACCTACTAGAGATATCATGTTCATGAAGATGAAATATTAAGATGGTAATACTCCCAAAATTGATCCATATATTGAACAGAAGCCCCCCAAAAAAATTCTAGCAGTTTTTTTAGATAGACTTCTAAAATTTATATATAAATTCAAAAGACTCAGAATAGCCTGAATATATATGAAAAAGAACAAAGTTGGAAATCATGCAAATTCAACCCATAACATGCCCTCCAGAGTAACTAAAAAAGTATTAGTGAGTGGGGCACCTGTGTGACCCAGTTGGTTGAGCTTCCTACTCTTGATTTCAGCTCAGGTCATGGTCTTGCAGTTCATGAATTCCAGCCCTGTGTCAGGCTCTGCTCTGGCAGTGTGGGGCCAGCTTGGCTTTCTCTGTCTTGCTGCCCCTCCCTGCTCTGCCTCTCTCTCTAAATAAACTTAAAAAGAATTTTTTAAGTGTTGCAAAAAATGTAAGGCAAGTAGAATTCTCATACATTGCTTGTGGGAATGTAACTTGATAAAACAGACTTGCAAAACATTTGGCATTCTATACTGAAGTTAAGCATTCATCTTTTATATTGCCACAGTGATGCTGCATACTAAACCACCCCAAATTCAGTGTCTAAGGCCAACAGCCTGCTCGTGCTCACCAGCCCTTAGGAGGTCTAACATTCTTGAATCTAAGGTGGGTTTATGCTGCAGGTTGGATTCACATCTGCTCCACATGTTTGTTCTGAAGGCCCAGGCAAAAAAGGCACAGTTATTTGAGACATAGTCTCCTTCTGTGCATTATCTGAGTTTAAGAGCCAAATGAACTATATATGGATATTCAATATTCCTGCTCATGTCCTGTCTGCTAATATTCTATCAGCCAAAAATATTCACATGACTAAGAGCAGTAACAATGGAGTAGAGAAATAAACTTGGCCAACACCATAAGGGAGGAGGGAATAAATGCTGAAACAATTCCAAACTATGTCCAGTATGGTATACACCCATCATAAATGATGCACATGTGCACCAAGAGACAAAATAGTAAAAATGTTCAAGCAGAATTATTCATAATAGCCAAGAACTGGCAGCAATTAAAAATGCCTATCAACAGTACAACAGAGGAGTGCCTGGCTGGATCAGTCAGTGGAGTATGAGACTCTTGATCTCACGGTTGTGAGTTCAAGTCCCACATTGGGCATGGAACCTACATTTAAAAATAATATAATGGAAAAAGAAAGTATTCTATAGCCACATCTGTATAGCAATGAAAATGAAAGAAAAAGTATCCACAAAAACATGTCTAACCATGTTACTCCAAGAAACTAGGTACAAAATTATACAGGTTACATGAAGCTCAAGCCATAAGCAAAACTAATAAGTGGTGAAGTTTAGAGATGTGCGTTTGGGCATTAAACTTAAGAAAGATAAGGCAGAGATGATCATGGAAATTAGGTTAGTGGTTAGGTTTCATGGTAGGGAAGGTGGCTGGTATTCATTGGGAGTTGACACAAGATGGAGCTTCTCAGGTCTAGGCAGCATTCTGTTTCTTGACCATAGTGGTTGTTTCATATATTTGCTTTGTGATAAATCAGGGAGTTGTACATTTTGGTTTTGTCTATTTTTAAAATATTATATTTCATTCTGTTTCTATAGCCAGTCCTCTTTAGCTCTTGAACACAGTTTCATTTCTAGGGACTTTGCACTTGCTTTGCCTTCTGCTTCGAAAGATCTCCTTCCACATCTTCCAAGGACTAGCTTGGTTTGTTTTTACTATTGAGTTTTCACATCAAATGTCCCTTATTCAGTGCGACCTTGAAGCTCTGCCTCTCCTACCCCCAGCTGCCAGCCTCCAACCCCATTCTCCAGCATTTCCAGCTTGCTTTCAGAGCAGTATTGTTAAATGAAATTCTGTTTGTTGTGGTGGTTTACTTGATAATGTTTGTTATCCACTTCTAGAATAAGTTCCATTATGTGCAGTGTGCTTGTCTAGCTCATTCACAATGATAACCCTAGTGCTTTAGCAGCTGGCCAGAGTAAACAGTAAGAGCTGTTATTTTTTTCAAGTTTTTTAAAAGTTTGTTTTGAATTTATTCAGAGAAAGCATGAACCGTGGAAGGGCAGAGAGAGGAAGAGAGAGAATCCCAGGAAGGCTCTGCATTGTCATCACAGAGCCCAATGTGGGACTCAATCTCAGGACCTGGGGATCATGACCTGAGCTGAAAGAACGGGAGGTAAAAGCTATTGAATTAATCTATTCCCAGCATGTGGCATAGTGCCTGTTTCCTGGTAAGTATCTGCAGTACATAGTATCTCTTATTCGTAGAATTAATGCTATATGTGGTCCCTTATAACCATGTAGAAGTGTTTTTGAAGGGAAAACACTTAAATATTACATGCACTTAATTAAATATGCACTTAGTTACATGCACTTAAATATTACATGTGTGAATAAGGAAAATAAATCGAATTCAATGGAGTCAGGAAGCAATGAAGTGTTCCATTGTTGGACCCTATTTCCCAATGTGAGTCACCGAGAATGGAATCCAAGAACACAAATGGAGCTGGTTATTAGGTGTTTATTTTAGTTCAGCCAAAAGGCCCCTTCTGAGTAGGTATAATTCCTCAGAAGAGCACCCCACCCAGCAGAAGCTCAGGATTTATATAGGTCAGAGTAACCAATCACCATCTTACAGCATTTGATGGTGGGGGAGGGGGGGTGACTAGATGACTTTCACCTGTTGACTTTGCCTTTTCCAGGTGGGGTTGTTTTAACAGAATCTTAAGAAACAGATTTATCCAATTACATTCCTAGGGTTACCAGAATGGCAATGGGAAAGTGAATACAATAGTTGGTAATTTAGGGTCTAACACCACAAGCACCACTTCTGGAAGCTTACTTTACATACGCCAGCAGGAAGATTTTCTCCTTCCAGACAACAACCCAGCCAATGAGAAAGTGCCACAGGTCAGCCAACGAGAAGCGACCTCGTCCAATGAATTGTTACAACTACCTCTCCAGACTTCCTCCTTTATAGAACACTTTCCTCTCTGTCCTTAGGATTTGCCTGTAGTTCACGATTGTTTGCATGTCTTGAATGACCTTTCCTGTTTATAAATAAGCCTGGTAAAAATTACAGTTCTATTTTTAAGGTTAACAAACTTTAACGGTTATTTTTAGGGGGTTAACATTAAACTACAACGTCTTATAAATGTCGCTTTGGGATAAGACAATCTAAGTGTCTCCACAGCACCCTCAAAAGACACGATGGGAGACAAACATCGCAGCCCAACGTGAGCCAAGGCCTGGAATACAGGCAGACCCATCATGGCGGCCAGACATGCTCCCGGCAACCTCTTCCACATCCGGCCACGCACCAAGCCCTGGAGACCCCAGGCTCTACTTCGCCCCGCCCACAGCTGCGCACGCCAGACTGCGTCGTCCAATCCCAGGGCTCGCTGCAGCGTCGCGCCTGCGCAGAGAGGAGAGACGAGCGCCGCGTGGACGCCGGCAGCAGCCCGCGCCTGCGCTTCGGCTCCTCCTCCGTGATTGGCTCTTGCCTTTCATTACGGTTCAGTTTTCACTTTCTCTTTTTTTTTTTTTTTTTTTTT
>NC_043709.1:132722403-132759770 GCF_006229205.1 Suricata suricatta | reverse complement strand
GTTTTAAAGGCTTGTGTGCGCAGTCTGCACCTCGGGCTTCCGTCCTCCCGTATGAATCCACGGCAGTGCGCGACCCTTTCTGAACGTAGCTCTGTGCTCGGGGAGGGCACAGGGGTGTCGTGGCTGTGTCTGCGCACGCGTCCCCCGCCAGTTCAGCTGCCCAGCGGCGTTTGGTAGGGGACGTGGCGCGTCAGCCTCACACCGGGGGCGACTTTGCAAATCCCCAAGTTCACGTCGTCAGTGCTTGTCTGCTTGAGATAGAAATTTTAAATGCTCCTGCCTTGCCCTTTTTTTCCCTTTTCTGTTTCCTCTTACAAGGTAAAATTAGACTGGCCAGGTTCATGAAAAAATACGTGATAAACTTAAGTGTTGAGAGAGCGTACGCTGTTGTGGTGGTAACGTCAGTGGTGCAAGGGCCCGCGGGTGTGTTCCTGAAGTCGCGTCGGAGGGGGAAAGGGTGCCTGGGGTCTGTCCGTGCGTAGGTCGGGGATCGGAGGGAAGCCCACTCAGGAGCTTTGTGACACAGCCCTGCTCCTGAGCGCCGTGAGAAGGCGCCTCTGTTGGAAAACGTGCCTTCTAGAACGCAGAGCGCCCTGCGGCGTGTCAGCCCATCCGTAAACGACCAGCCCAGGCTAAAGTAAGGAGGGACCAAGTGGCGTTAAGAAGCTTAAGGAAGACAGAGAACCCAGTTTGAAACCGTGTTTTCAGGATATTTGCCCGCACGTAACAGTTCTCGTTAAAAAGAGCTGTATGAGAAGCGTCTCCTGGACTCCAAACATAGCTGCTTAAATGAATTAAAATTCCCAGTGCCTAAAAACTCGTTTGAGACATAGTGTTTGTTAAATAACCGTAGTAGATTATCTACTTAGTATAGTTAAATAGGTAATGGTATCTTGATCAAACGGGTCTTTTGTTACCGATGGACATTTACTTTCAAGTTTTGCCTTGTAACTAACAGTGTTCTAGTTAATTTTGTTGTCACAAGCAGTGCATCCTGTTGGTGCCCATGAGAATGCTGGCTAGTACCACTGTTAAGTTGTCCTCACTACTGTAACCTTCAGTGACTGCTACCTAAGGGTGTGCTTCATCTCCCTGGGGGCTTGTCAGCACCGATGTTTGCAGTCTCTTTAATCTTACTGATTTTCTACCTGGAAAATAACCTCTTAATTTAACTTTTATCTTCCTTGGGTGCTGAAACATTTTGGCTGAGTTGTAATCTTTTGTTTTGCAATTGGATTGTAAACACTTCTTTGACCCATTTAGCTACTGCCGCACTGTTTTAATTATTTTAGCTTTGTGATACATTTTGGTACTTTCTTTTGAGAAAAAAAATGCTTTGGGCTTTTTTTTTTTTTTTTTTGCATTTTTCTTCCAAATGAAATGTAGAACCATCTTTCCAAGTCCTATAGAAAATCTTGGGATATCGGGATATTGTTTGTGATTGCATTGAATTTATAGATTAATTTGAGAAGACATTCTTTTGAGTTTTTCCTTCTAGGAGAGTAGGCATGTCCGTTTGTTCTGTTAAAATTTTTGTCATGAAGTATACCATTTACATGTACTGTTTAAAAAAAAAGTATATTTGTGTGCCCCGCTTAACAGGATGCCACAAGTACCTTCCTTACCAGCTCTACAGTGTGTGCCTCTCCCCAGAAGCAGTGTATTGCTGCCCCCATCACCATGGCCATCTTGGATTTTGGGTTCATTGTTCCCTTACCTTTCTGTGCAGTTTTATCATTTATGTATATATTCTTAATCAACATATTGTTTACTTTCACCTGTTTTTGAACTTTGAGAATTACTTAAACATTATGTTTCTGAAATTCATCAGTGTTGAAGCACGTGCCTCTAGTTCGATAATTCAGAAGCTCTTTGGTCTCATGACTCCTTCATGATCCTAAAAACTATGGAGGACCCTAAAGAGCTTTTTTCATACGGATTATATCATGTGAAATATTAAAACTGATCTTAGATATAGTATATATGGCATCTCTTGCTGTATTTATTGGTACTTCTAAATAATGAGCCTATTCCATCTTAACATAAATAACATCTTAATGAAAAAAACTTTTTCAGAAAAATTAGTGACAGGTGGTATCATTTTTACTTTTTTGCAAATACCTTTAATGTTTCAGTTTCATGTCTGCTTCTGCATTTGGTCTGTTGCAATATATTGTTCTGGTTGAAAGTATATGAAGGAGGAGCACCTGGGTGGCTCAGTCAGTTAAATCCAACTCTTGATTTGGGCTCAGGTCATGATCTCACAGTTTGTGAGGTCGAGCCCCACATCTGGCTCTGTGCTGATGGTACAGAGCCTGCTTCAGATTCTCTCCCTTCCTCTCTCTTTCTCTGCTCCTCCTCCATGCACTCTCTCTCAGAATAAATAAATAGGGGGAAAAATAAAAATAAATGCATTTTTAAAGTGTGGGACATATAACCTATTTACATTCACTGTAATTGTTCCTATTTTGTGCTGGCTGTTCTAGATTTCTTTTCTCTCCCTTTTGTTATTTTTAAAATATTCATTTGATGTCGTTATCATTCCATTTTTCTCCATGTCCTAGTTTGGAAAATAAACACTTTTTTTTCTTTAATTCTCCTAGAAATACGCCTCCTTGACTTTTAAAAACCAAAAACAAAACAATAGTTTTACTTTCCTCTTAGACAATACAAGAACCTCAGAAATTTAACTTCACTCAGCCCTTGTATGACTGATATATTGTCATATATTTTAATTTTTTATGTAAGATTCTTACTAGACAGAAGGGGGCCTGTTTAGAATTAATGTTACGTTTTACAGTCAGTGCTTATTTACATTTCCCACATTTTTACTACTTTTCTCTATTGCTGCTTTTATCCTTTATTAAATTTTTGAGAGAGAGACAGTGTGGGCAGGGGAGGGGGAGGGAGAGAGGGAGACACAGAATCCGCAGCAGCTCCAGGCTCTGAGCTGTCAGCACGGAGCCCGACGCGGGGCTCGAACCCACGAACCGTGAGATCGTCACCTGAGTGAGCTCCCCAGGCATCCTAACTACTGCTTTAATCTTTTAGAACATCCTCTAGGACCACTTTTCTTCTGCTCAAAGAATATCCCTTGGGATGGCTTTTGCTGAAAAGGGTCCTTTGATGATGAACTATCTGAGCTTTTGTTTGCCTGAAAATGTCTGTTTCACTGTCGTTTATAGGAGATGTTTTGACTAAATAGAGTGGTTTCAGGTGGCAGTTGAGTACATTAAAGATCTCCCTCATTCCTTTGTGTTTTTCCATTATTATTGTTGAGAAGTCAGCCATCAGTCTCTCCAGTCCTTTTTCTCTGGCTGCTTTAGTATTTTTTGTCCTTAGCTTTTTGCTATTTCAGAGTAATGTATCTTTATCTTGCTTGGAATTGTTTGGCTTCTTAACTCCATAAATTAGAGATGTTTTGAAATGTGTTTGTTGGCTATTCATAATTCCTGGACTGTGAGTTGCCTTTTCTATATCCTGTTGATTTGTCCATCTTAATGTATGAATTAGTCTTTTATCATCTGTGTAGTAAATATTTTCTCCTGTTCTTTTGCTTTTCTCTTCACTTTGTCTCCCACAGCTCCCCCAGCAGAATGCATTGCCAAACACATGGATTTATGATAATCTGATAAGTGAGAAGTGAAAGTTGACAGTGAAACTCTGGAACTAGTCTTTTGGGACTCTGACTACTCTTTCCATGTTTTCATCATAAATGGGGTTTTTTAGATGTTTCTTTTTAGACCAACGTTGGGGAAGTATATTTTTATAGTTTGCAAATTAATTGGTATAAATTATGTATAATTTATAATTTTAGAAATATTTTGCCTATATTGTGGTTATAGCCTCCTTTTTTTGTTATGCTATTTTTCTTCTCTGATTACATTTGCCACAAGGTTATTTCATTTATTCTAAAAGTAAGAGTTTTTATTTATATTAACTCAGTTGACCTTGTTGTTTTAAATTTGGCTTCTCTTTTTAAAATAACTACATTTATCATAGGAAATGTGTCGGGCATACTTTGTGTTCCCTTAATAAGATTTTAATAACACTTAACTGGAGAATTAATTCCCTTGCTGTATTTTGTGGAAAGACTCGCTACGTTCCTTGGCTGGGGAGACAGACCCTGGTGAGAACTTTTCGAAAACACCTGCAGTGAGCGCAGCCCCCTGTTAGGAGACTGTTCAGGACGCCAACTCCTGAGACCCCGTCTGGCAGCCGAGGTACCTGACTGACCTGCGGCCGGCCCTCACTTCTCTGCGAGCCACTGTTAGCGAGCAGGCCTGTTCTTTGCCCGGTGCATTTGGAATAGGATGGTTCTAGGAATGGGAGCAATAAAAAAAAAAAATCTTTGTTATGGTACAAATTAGGTCCCTCTTTCATCATGTGTAATAAATGAATCCAAAGCAGGTTCGAAAATGTAATTGTCGTTGAGAAAAATGTATTCTTAGGATTTTCTTATAAGAAGTACAAAACTTCTTCATAATGTCTTTTTAATAAATACAGGAGTGAGCGTAATGCAGCCATTTCATTGCAGGGTGATAGTTTAAGGCACAAGTTAGTTAATCCAGTTTGATAAGGAGCCAGAACAAAGATCAGTTAGTTTATACAGATGTCTAAAAATGACACCATTTAAACTTTGAAATGGTTCCAGTAAAAAGTGCGTAATCTTAAACATGGAAAGTATAGTTTACAAAGAATCTATACAGTATGGCAAGAGAGAAAACAAAATTTGGTAGATACAAGATTGTATGCATCTGCTTGACAGACAAAAATACATTTTACTGTCGGGTTGGATTCTGAGGATGTCAAGCCAGTCTTTAAAAATTAAGTATTAAATCCAAAAGCAAATGAAAGTTAGATGAGAAAGTCACCGCCCAGTTTTAATCTTGGTCGATTTTGTTAGGGCTGCGGGTGTGTGTGTGAGCACCCCCATCCGGACCACAAGGGGTTGGTATCAGCATCTCCCAGAGTATGTGGAGTGCTCAAAATCATATTCAGTAGACCTTCTGTTTTTGTAAATTCTACAAGCAAGCCCCGTGAGCCTGTGGCTGGTGGATTTATATAGACGATACTGGGAGAGCTCTGTCGGGGCACTGACTTGGCGTAATCGCGGGTCACTTTGGTAGGGAAAAGACTTGGGTTTCGGACGAGGTCCGGGATCTGCCGTGCGTCGCCGTGACTGAGAGCCGGCGGGCAAGACCGTGGAGAACTGGCAGCGTGGCGCCGTCCCTGTAGACCCAGTGCGCCCCCGAGCGTGCTGGGAGACCTCGGAGAGGGGGCACCGGGGCGCTGTCCCCGCGCCCGGGCCCGCGGCTCCGGCTCGCGGCCGCCCCGTCCTCGTTGACGTTTAAAAGGAGCGGCCCGCGCCGCCGGCCGCACTGGCCTTCGCTGGCGGGAGGGGGCCGACCGGGCCGCAGCCCCCTCCCCCGCGGACCATGAGGTGAGGAGGGGCGCCCCGGCCAGCGGCGCAGGCTCTAAGCTTTGGGGGACGTTAGGGAGTGAAGCTTTGGGGGGTGGAGGGGTAACAGGGACCGGATGGAAGGTCCTGAAGGGCTTCCCCTGGGCTTGCTCCCCACGCCCCCCTGGGTTCTGTAAGTCTGGGGACGAGGAAGCCCTTGCAGAACTTCTGGAAGCCGGCCTCGCCTCGTCTCCTGTGCGTATAGACGGCCGGTACTGCGGGTCATCTGGGGTGTAGACCAGCGAGTCGGGGTTGTCCCTTCACGGCAGGTTTTTTATTCCCTCTGTGTATGGTTATCTGGGCATGAGAACCCATTTACACTTTTGTGCCTGGCAAACTTTTTTAGGTTTTTAAAAATTTTTATGAAAATCCTACCTTCTTCATTCCATAGTATTTTCTTTCTTTAATGGGCATTCTTTGTTTATGGGTCTCCATTGTTTTGCCTTATGGGAACTGTGATTTCCATTTGTTTTCTCTATGTTGTCTTCATATTTAAACAACTAGCTTGCCCACTTAGGGCTGTGGGAGATCTTTTTTTTTTTTTTTTTTTTCCAAAGTGAAAACTGCTTTATTTCTCCAGATTATATTTATGGTTATGTAAAAATTTTAGATAATACAAAAAGTCACCCAAAAAACGAAATTTCCTATACTTGACCCACCTGAAGATAACTTGGCCTTGAGCACCTGGCGTGGGGCTGTGAGCCCTGCTGGACCGCGGGGGGCTCTGGCAAACGAGACAGAGTACCTGCGTCTATAGATCTTCCCTTCCAGTGTGGGAGGTGAGCCCACAAAGAGCAGACTGATAAAATACTTGCATGTTGTGATGAGTGCTTTAAAGAAAACCTGCCTTTAGGTGGGGTGATCAGAGAAGGTTTATCTGAAGGAGTGACTTGTAGATTTCACTCAAGTCAGGGTGGGAGCTAAGCCATGGACAGAACAGGAGAAGGAATGTTCTAGTCAGAAATAATGGCATGTGCAAAGGTCTGAAAAGAGGGAAGAGCCTGCAGTGTGGCTGGAACTCAGTGGTAAGTTAGAAGAAGGTGGAGCAAGGTGAGTAGAAAAATGATCTGGAAAATGAATTGATTAATTACATAAATGTTTATTGAAACCTTACTGTGTACCAGGCTCTCCTCTAGGCACTGGGGACGCAGCATGGAAAAGCACAAATTCCCTGCGCTCGTGAAGCCAATAAACTCGTGCTGAGGATAGCCAGATAGACCAGAAAGATGGTGGATGTTGTTAAGTGTCCCAATCGATGTTTAAGCCGTGGTGTGTGTTCTTAAAGATGTAGAGATGCTTCTTTTGTAATCTGCTTTTCTTTCCCCTAAACCATTTATGGTAGGACATTTTTCTATATTATTAAATGAAAAGCTTTTATTTGGGAGCATCTTCATTTGTTTTTTAGATTAAGTCTGACAAATAATCCATAAATTAAAGAACTCTGCAGCAACAAAATTTGCACATTATAAAGCACCGTAACGTTACACACATAAGATAACTTTGTTTTGACAGTCTGCCGTTTGGCTTCTCTTCTACCTCATCCCACCACCAGCAGCCTCTCTGTGGTGGTTTTCTTCTACCCATCGATGTTGTTAGTTTAAATGTATGGATTTCCTATTTACTGAACCAATTTTTAATCCTATAATCTGAATTGATACGTTATCATTTTCATCTCCTGATGGATTCTCTTTGCCAGTGCGTATATTTTAGGATTTTAGTATCAGTATTCATAAGAGAGGCAGATCTTTAATTTCTTTTTTTATGTTTTCTTTGTCAGACTTTGGCACTAGCATTTGACTTCTTTAGTAAAAAGTGGGGAAACTATTCCTTTTACTGAGTTCAGGAGAGATGAAATAGCCTAAATATTATTTACTTTTTTATTTAATTACCAAACACATACTCACTGTATGCCAGCTGTTGGGCTGGATGCTGAGTAACCAGAGATAAACAGAGCAGAAATGGTCTGTGCTCTCATAGGGCTTGGTTCACTGGGGAAGTGGACATTACTGAAGCAATTATGAATATGTGATTGTGAATCATAATAAGTACTCTGAGAGGAAGGAACAGAGTGCTTTTGAGAGAAATATCATTGAAGATCTACTTGAGATTATACTTTTTATGATATGAGGACACGCTGAGTATATGTGCACTAAAAGGTAAGTCGTTTTAAGTGAAATGTTTATTGCATATTTGATATGTACTTAGGTCTGCAGTCAATAGATTTTAAGTAAATAAAATGAAGTCTTCATAATTATAAAAGTTAAAGTAACAGTCACTGGTAATAGTAACTACTAGAGTTAGAGGATATAGTCCACATTTTATAATTGAAGAAATTAAGACTTGCATTAAGTAGACACTTGTAGTTTAACATGTCCAGTTGTATACACCCTCTGGACATCCCACTGAGGTTATACTGAAAGAATAAAGATGTAAGTCTGTGAAAAGAGAATGGGAAAGTAGATGCCAGGTGAAATCAGCTTTGGGAAACTAGAAAGAAATTTGTCAAGTGGAAAGCGACTTTGTGGTTTAGAGGACGCTGAAGGCTGAAGTTCAGGAAGCCAACGAGGAGCAAGCGTATTCCCACCAGGCAGCGTTGCAGCGGCTCAGGATTTAGGAGTTCCGAGTACTTGTCAAGGCGGGAATGAAGGGAGGAGTGAAAATAGAAGGTTTGAGTGATGATTTTTGTAGTTTTGATGCTCTGGATTCCCTTCCCTACTCCCTGTGCCCAGACAGCTGTCTACCTCTCTTCTATCCAGACAGAGGACTGAAGGTTTACACTCTGGAGACGTTCGCTAGGCTCAGACAGCTGAGGAAGGGGGAAGAGCAACTAAAAGAAAATGAAAATTAAGTGAAAGCATACTGAATGTGAACAGTGAAACCAGAGCTATCACTAATGGTCAAATTTATGCTCCTTCTAAACAAGATATTAAAGGAGTCTTTTCTGGAGAAGCTTACCAACCCATGGCAAAATATTGAGCAGATACGGACCTTGGGAGTTTGCCCGATTTAACACCGCCTCCCCAGCGTCCCCAGCAGATCACGTGAGGGAGTGAGGGCTGGTGCACCGGACTGTGAGCGAGCGCTCAGTGCCTCGCGTGCGCGCACACAGCCAGCCAGCGGTCAGAGGCGCTACCGTAACGGAAACCCGACGGGGATAAACAAGTAGAAAATAAAAGGAGCCTGGTAGAAATAGACTTACTGAAGTTAACAGAAGAAACTTCAACCAAATGAAACTACAGTATCTGTAGAAAAGATATGACATCCATGAAAGAAGAGGTTCTTTTTTGTAAGAAATTATTTAGAAAAGGGCTCTGTAAGAGCAGGAAGAAATATATAAGGATTGGATAATAAAGCTCTCCCCCTAAAATAAAACAGCCACAAGCATTAGAAAATAAGAGAAGATAAGAAAAATAGAGGAGCAGTCAAGGGGGTCTTTTGTCTCACACAGTGGAAGGAAACCACCATCTAGCCCCTGAACTGGAAGACGTGAGTTTCTGGGCTAAAGAGGCCTTCTGTCTGATGCCCTGAAGAACAAAACAGGAAAATGAAACCCAGTCATCAGAGGGAATGTGTAGTTCTAAAAGGAACAAGACCAGATTAGTTCTTAGTCATTCCACTTCTGTAAAGAATGGGGGGGCAGAGGGGACAGTTCTCAAACTACTTTTTGAAAAAGAGCTGGAGGGAAGAGAAAGCCCTATAAACTTGAAAATATGCGGAAGTGCTGTTGGGAAGCCCCAGCAGTTCTGTGCGGAGAAGCGGAGTCCTGCAGAGGGGGCGGAGCTCAGAAAGCTCCAGCTGCCCTTAGGGCCTGGAAGCAGCCCCATCCTGAGAGACAGTTGCGGCAGGCCAAGGCTGAGCAGCCATACAGTGCCCATTAAAGAAAGCCGAGAGGACTTGGAAAGTGCCCGGGCGGCCCGGAGGTGTTAAAACAAGCTAGCAACATATTCCTAGAAGTCAGTATATGACCTTGGAAAGCAAGGGAAGTGTCTCTTAATAATAGTGGCCTTGAAGAGGAAAACAGAGATGAAGTACATGTCCTCCTTCCTGATCCAGAGTACACTTGCAGGTGGGAAGAGGATTGGTGGCAAAGGCACCATATTATTTTTTCAAAAATCCTTGGGTACAGGAACGAAGAAGGGGAACTCCTAAATTAAGAAAACTGAAAACTGCTCTGCCCCCTCCCTGTACCCTGAGCCTACTGCTGGTTCAGGACAATTCATCTTGCTCAAATATGAAAAATAGAATGTGCACAATATCCCTACAGTGATGCTGTGGTAGATTGCATGTCTTTTTTGGTTTGTTTTTTACACGTAACATTTTAATACTACGTTTGTTGTTAATTAATTGGTTTCTAGTATATTTACAAGGATGTACAGCCGTCACCACCATCAATTGCGTTATGAACCCCAGGGCTCTACTCCTTGCGTTCCTGCCATGGCTCTGCATTTCTTCCCACTCCAAGGACAGGATATCTTTCCCTCCCCCTTGACTTTGAGTTTGGCGATATGACTTGGTTTGGTAATATCAGGTAGGAATGATAGTATGTTAGTTTCAGGCCTGATAAGCCTTAAGAGGACTTGGGTATTCTCCATGTGTTCTCTGCACCCCTGCCATCTCCATGAGAAAAACATTCCTAGTTCATTGGTGGAAGGAAGACAAGAGAGACATGGATCAAGGCTACCCCAGCTGAAGTAAGCCTGATTCAGCCAACACTGTAGAATTGCAAGCAGTGGTAAATGATTATGGTTATAAGCTACTGAATTTTGAGATGGCTTATTACTAAGCAGTAGTTAACTGATACACATATGTAAGAAAAGGCTCAGGTGGGGGGATATGTACCACAGTTTTCTACAGATGATGAAAAAAACCCCTCAGAATATTGGTATAGAGTAGATCAGGGGTGGGCAAGCTACTGCCTGTGGTCTTGCCTGTTTTTCTAAATAAAGTTTTATTAGAACATACTCATCTCTTTTCATGTGCACAGTATCTTCGTTGTCTTCACGGCAACATTGAGGGTTTGTGAGAGACTGTATGGCTCATACTCCTAAACTGTTACTGCCTGGCCCTTCATGAAAAGGCTTGTGGACCTCTTGACGTAGGTAAAAACCTAAAATTACAACATAAACTTAAAAGTAAACAAATACATCATTCCCATACCTACTAAAATGGCTAAACAGATCATTGTCAGCATTGTTGTGGAGAAGTTAGAACTTTCCACACTACTGGTGAGCATTTAAAACGGCGCAGTTACTTTGGAAAGCAGTCTGGCAGTTCTCCAAAGATTAAACGTAGATTTACTGTACAATCCAGCAGGTCTCTTATGTATGTACCCACAAGAAATGTAAAAATGTCCGCACAAAAACGTGTGCATTGATGTTCATAGCAGCATTATTTATAATAGCCAAAAAGTGGAAATAACTCAAGTGTCCATCAGTTGGTGGTCAGAGAAAGAAAATGTGATATATCCATAAAATATCATTTGGTCATAAAAATGAGTGAAGAACTGTATGTGCTTCCGTACGGATGAACCTTGAAAACATTATGCTGCAAAAAGAAGCCAGCCACAGAGGACCGTTTAGTGTATGATTCCATGTTTGTAAGATGGTTTAGTGTAGGCAAATCTATAGAGACAAATTAGCAGTTACCTAGGTCTGGGGATAGGGAACAGTAAAAGTTGAGGGTGGTGGCTAAGGGGTACAGGGCTTCTTTTTAGGGTGATGGAAATGGTCTAAAATTGATAGTAGCGATAGTTGCACAACTGAATAAAGCCATTGAATTGTACACTTTAAATGGGTGAATTGTACACTATGTGAGTTATAGCTCAATAAAGTATTAAAAACGAAGCATGGAAATCATGAAGACCACAAAGCAGAAATATAAGAATTTGAGGAAGAGACAGCCAGACAACAGGAGGATATGAAATGGGCAATTCCAAACAGAAAAAGAAAGAAAAACATTAAATCATTTTGGAAACAAATTATGTGATACACAGGACACTGGGTGCCAGGGCAAAGGATGTAAAGATAGACATGAAATTTTATGGTAGCCCTATGTGGGCCTCAGTCCCATGACCCCGGTATCATGACCAGAGCAGAAATCAAGATTTGGAGTCTCAGCTGACTGAGCGACCCAGGTGCCCCAACATGAGCTATTCTTAAAGAAACAAACTCCAGGGAATCAGTAAATGAAAAAGGAAACTTCCACCAAAGAATTGCCCACTGAAATTGTAGAGTTAATTGTAAGTTGTTAGCAGGTATCACTGTCTTGTCAGTTTTAAAGAGAGTACATTTTTTTTTAATGTTTATGTATGGGGGGGAGGGGGAGAGAGAGAATCTCAAGTAGGTGGAACCTAACATGGGTTTGATCCCATAACCTTGAGATTATGACCCAAGTCAAGACCCTCAAAAGACTAAGTGACCCAGGCACCCTGAGAGAGAATACCTTTTTTTTTTAATGTTCTACCATTATATATGTAGGATATTTTCTATTTTTATCCTTTTATCATGAAAAGTAATCAGTTTACTATGCATTTTCTTTTAATAAAAAGTGGCTATAGAACTTTGTGGAGTGCTTTTGCTGTCTTCCAGGTTGTAAATTTTTCTTTAATCCGTTAATATGATGAATTACCTGAATAGATTTTATAATGGCAATAAGCCTTGCTTGCATTCCAGGCATGCATAATTTACCTAGTTTAGGTTTTAAGATTTTTGCAAAGGTTTTCATTGGTGATATTGCCTCAAAATTTTATTTTACCAACCGTCCTTTTTCTGGTTTCTCTGTCAGGGTTGTGCTACCCTTATGAAACAAGATTTTCCTGTTTTCTGTTCATGAGAAAAATTTTAATGTGGAAAATTTCTGGGTGGGACATTTACATACCTATAGCAAACAGCAGTATCAGTTAGTGGTAGTTATATATTCTGGTTTTCTATTTAAGTAGGTTATGATAAATTATTTCTAGGAAATTCTCCTATTTTTTTTCTATTAAATTTTTGTTATAAAATTTTTGTATGATTTTCTGTGTTTTAAAGTATCTGTTAAATTATACATTTTTTTAATCCCAGCGTAGTTTTATTTGACATTTAAAAAATTTTTGGCTGAAGATACATCCTTTTTTTTTTTTTCTTCCAAAGAACTAATCTTATTTTTCCCACTCTGTCATTCTTTTTTCTTCTATTCAATTAACTTCTAATCTTTATTGCTTATTTCCTTTCCTTATTTTCTTTGAATTTACTGCTTCTCTGTTTCTAAGTTCTTGAATTCACTGTTTAGTTCACTGATTTTCAAATGTTTTTCTTTTAACATGTACATTTAAAATTAATGGTTTTCTTATAGGCTTTTCTTGTAGGTATTTTACATGTGCCTAAGTTTAGATAGATGTTTTCATTGTCATTCAGTTCAAATATTTTAAATTATAATTTAACTTATGTCATATATGAGTAGGTTTGGGGGGGTTTATTAAACATGGGGCTCTTAAGATGAGTTTTTTTATAATCACACTGTAATTTTAATGGATTTTGGTCAGATATTATGTGGTATCCCATATCCATATTTGGTGCTAAACACATTTTAAGTATATAGTTCAGTGAATTTTGGTAAATGTGTGCCTCCTGTAAGCAACACATCCATAAAAATATAGCATATTTCTATCACTCCAGAAAGTTCCTTCATGCCTAGTTCACTTGCAGTCAGTTTTCTGTTACTGCCCACCCCTGTCCCCCCACCAACAATCGCTGATTTGATTATCACTGCAGATTAGTTTTGTCAGTTCTAGAACTTCATATATGTATGGATCCTATGGTGTGTACTTTTCTATGTCTGATTTCTTTTGTCCAGTTTAATGTTTTTGAGACTCATACATGTATCAGCAGTTTTTTTTAAATCGCTGAGTAGAATAGTAAATTGTAAGAAAAGACCATAGCTTATCCATTCACCTATCATAAACATTTAGACTGTTTCCGGTTTTAGCTTATGTGCCCTGAAAATTCATGTACATACCTTTTTTTGTGGACATAATGTTTCATTTTTATTGGGTAAACATGTAGGAATAAAATTGCTGAGCCGTAAAGTAAGTATATATTTAACATTATAAGAAACTGACAAAACATTTTTTCAATTGACTATATAGCTTTATATTCCTACCAGGAATGTATGAGAGTTCCCGAGGCTCCTCATCCTTGTCAACACTTAGTATTCTCAGTCTTTTTAATTTTAGCCATTCTGGTGGGCAGGTCGCACCTCCCTGATAACTAATAACATTGACCATTTTCCCATGTACGTGTTTGCTGTTAGTATGTTTTTTGTGAAGTGTGCTTAAGAGTTCTTTGTGTATTCTGGACACAAGTCCTTCACAAATATTTTAATTTCTTAATGATGTCTTTTGAAGTTCGGAGCGTTTTATAATTTTCGTGAAGTCCAGTGTATCCGTTTTTCTTTTATGGTAACTGATTTTTATGCCCTAAGCAATCCTAACCTGCCCCTGGTCATGATTTTTTTCTTGTGATCTTTTTCTAGCGACTTCATAGTGTTAGCTGTTATGTTTATGTCTGTAATTCATTTCCAGTTGAATTTTATCGTTTGAGGTAGGGGCTGAGGTTCATGGGTGTTTTGTTTTCATCTGTTTTCTCTGTGTTGGTGGTTACGGACCAGCAGTGAAGCTGTTTCCCTGTGGGACTGCACCGGCTGCCGACGGACTCGGAGCTCGCGCTGCCCCACCGATCTGTATGTGTGCTCCTTAGAGCGCCAGTCGGGACTTCACTAGCTCAAATTGTTCTGGCTCTTCTGTGTTCTTTGAATGTAAATTTTAGAGTCAGGTCATCGGTTTCTGCACACTGGGATTGTGCTGAGCATTTATACATCAGTGTTGTGTCTCAGCAGCTCCCAGCAAGGGCACAAAGCTCTCTGGTTTCTCAGCACAGCTCCAGACTGAAGCTGGATCACATGTTGCTCCCCAAATGAGGTCTCCACAAACGCTTGATGTAACTATTCGGAGGAGATTTTGGGTTCTCTAGGAGAATTTTAGGCAGAGACGATTTTAAATTCAGAAAAATGAAACATCACGTAAAAAAGAAAATGGACTATCCAGAGTGGCCCGGCTATGCTTAATGCATACAGCTTAGTGAAACATCGAACACTGATGTGGCAATGTTAGCATAATGCGTTTATACAGCTATCGTATTTAGAAACATGAAGTCCTACCGGAAGGTACAGCTAAAGTTGAAAGTGATTGCCTAAGAAGAATGGAAATCAGGTCTCCCTCGGAGGGGACGAGCAGTGACTGATAAGACTACTGGTATTTGGCTTTTTATTTAGTGCATATGCTTTGATGAAATTTATTTTTGCTTTCTCAGAGGCACAAAACTAAGAGACCTAAGTTTAAAATCTTGTCTTGGCCAAGTCCTTCTGATTACAAAATGTGTGCCCTTAATTACTGGTTTCATGGAAGAGGAGCTTGTCCTGAATAGAACTTTTACACACAATTATGAAATTATGACCTAAATATTAAAGAACGTTCTTTCAGGTAGATACAGTCTCCCGTTTTTTCCTGTATTCCCTAGCCCCAGCCCAGCCCTGTACATAAAGCAGGACTATGCTAAATATCTGTGGGACACTTGTAAAAAAAATGATTATTGCAGGGTGGAAAAATTTTAAGTCCTCAGAGAAGCTAGGTGGGGGGGCTTTCAGTATGAGGAAAACTTGAAGTGGTGGAGGGTGTGAAAATCAGACTTCATATGTAACTGAAAGGGAAATTACATTAGGAGTGATCTGAGTCCAGGGTATTTTTCCCTTGTGTGTGGGAGGGAGATGAGACTTAACGAGTAGGTGGGAATCAAAGGCTTTGAATGTCTTTATGTTTTAGATTTCGAGTTTTCACAGAAGTTATGTTAGCTTTTGTAATTTCTTGCTAATAAATACTTACTAGGATAAATATCTCCGTGCATGGTAACAAAAGAGGAATTAGATAAATTATTTAGTGCAGTGCATAATGCCTCCTACATAACAGGCCTTCAGGAAGGCAGTTTGCAAAGTCACAGTTTTAAAACTGAAAGGAGCTTTTGAAAGATAATTTCAGGGCACCTGGGGGGCTCAGTCAGTTAAGCGTCCGACTTCGGCTCAGGTCACGATCTCACAGTCTGTGAGTTCGAGCCTGGTGTCAGGCTCTGTGCTGACAGCTCAGAGCCTGGAGCCTGCATCGGATTCTGTCTCTGTCTCTCTGCCCCTCCCTCCCTCTCTTTCTCTCTCTTTTTCTCTCAAAAATAAACATTTAAAAATTTAAAAAAAGGTAATTCCATCTAAATGAGACCTTAAAATAAATGATAAAGTTCATAGTGTGTTTTCAGTTGCAATGAAAGTGGTTTGAACAATAAAGGAACGTTTATTATTTCACATCTCAGAAGATGAGAGGCTGGGCGGCTCCAGGCGAGTTTGGTCAGCAGTTCGAGGACTTCTTCAGAGATTGAGATTCTGTCCGCTCCACCCGTAATGTGCCGAGTGATCATCCTGGCTGCAGGGAGTTGAGGCAGCCCACACGTCTGAAGACCAGGCCCTAAGGCTAGAAGGAGATGGAGATGGAGAGAATGCGGTTTTTCCTTCAGAATTCTCTCTGCTGATGTCCATTCATATCTCATTGGCCAGAGACCATAATGAGCTTAACTTTCTCTCTCCCTCTCTCCCCTTCTCTCCTTCTCTCTCTCCCTCCCTCCCTCGCTCCCTCTCCTCCCCCCCCATCCCCCTCAAGTCTCTCCTAAAGCACCTAATACCTAACCAAAATTGTGGTTTGGGGGAAGGAAAGACAACGGGGCATGGTATTTGGGAAGCCGGTCGACAGTGTCACAACACTAACATCTTAACACAAGTTGCCGGTGGGCTTACCATCCTGGTGTCCTGACTCCCAATTTAATGCCCCCCTCTTGACATGAGTGACGTATTTGCTTAATGAATGAATATATCATCAGTATTGCTACTTCTTCTGAAGAATCTTGAATATAGCCACACAGTTCTGCCTCAAATCCTTTTGGAAAAAAGCCGTGCTATTATAAAAGTAAAAATATGCTAGTTTTTTGTGTGAAGCATATTGAATTCTTCAAATAAACTACCCACAGTTCCTTTTATGTAGAATGTCTCTCTTTGCTCCTACTGTTTCTATTGTCTAGAAGACTTACAGGCTAGCCCTTTTTTTGGCTTTATTATTTGAGTGCCTACTCAGACTTCAAGTGTCAGTGCCTCTGAAATGTTTTGACATTCCCCATCTTAATGAACTCCTTATTATGCATCCACTACATTGTCTTCTAGATTCTCCCACACGTTTATAGTACCGGTTTCTGTACAGGTTCATCTTCCTTTTCTAGTCTTAAGTTTTCATTGTAGAGACAGCTTCTCAGTTGTCTTGATAAGACTGGGTAGAGCACGGTACTGTATATGTAATAGGCACCAATAATAGTTGTATTTAAAGAATGGATGAGTCATATGCTTATTTGGGGGTGGGGAGAGATCTTATTTAATTGTATTCTATTGGATTTTGTTATTTTCAACCAGTAGAACATGCAGCAGTTCTATAATCTCTACTCTTCATTTCGAAAGTTTTTTTTGTTTTTTTAGTGAGGCAAAAGTGATTTTTTCTATAAGCATAACTTCTGTAAACAGAATTTTCATTAGAACTTAATATTATATTAAAGCACAGGCATTTTACTTTATGTGCATTACTGCTTAAAGAACAAATTTAGCCCTTAGCCCTGGAGACCTGTCAAAGGTGATAAACATTAACAGAATTGTATCGAATGTAAATTAGATGCTCAGTAAACGTTTGTTTATATGGTAGATATGTCATAAACTATTCACTTTATGATTTCATTTTTTTCTTTTCTCATTTTAGCAATTATGACACTCACAGAGAACAGAAATGTGTCAAGAATTCTGGGGGTGTACTTGGTGAAAACGAATTAAGACCATTCTCCCAGCTACGTTCTCTCTTAGAGAAGACCGAGCCAGGGTTCATATCAGAAAAGAGTGGGTATTAAACTAAATGCTATGAATTATTGCTAACAAGTCCAAAGTAGAAGAGTAGAATTAAAAAAATTTAATTTCGATCATGTAAAATGAAAGGATTTTAAAAAAAAAACATAATTTCCAGTAGCTACAAATTTCATTAATCAAAAAAATCATCCAAAATTAATGTGTTTAAATTTTCAGATGGCATCAAAAGTATATGTTCAAGGGGAATTGTCACATTTCTCTATTTCTTTGAAGTTTTCTTCAATTTGCTTGATTTTGAATTGAGATAGTTGAAATAGCAGACGTACTCCATGCTTCTGTAAGAAGACCCCAGTCATAGTAACACATGTAAGGTGACAAGGAGAAGTTCCCCTTGATCCACTTCTGTTTCCGTAACCGTTGGTTTAAACACTGTGAACAGTTTAGTTTTCCATCTTTCTAGATATTTTTCTGTAAACGTTCAAACACATATTTTTAATGTTTTTTTCCAAAATGATATTATATAATGCATGTAATTTACTCAGTATGTAATAGATACTTTTATATGTCAGTATATATGGATTTACTTGGTTTTTATTCAGTAGTTGTATGGTGTTCCCTTGCTGTGGTGGTTCAGTTGGTTATCTCCAGGGTTGTTGTCACAGACACGGGTGCACGGAGTGCCCTCGTACGTGCAGCCTGTGTGCTCAGCCTCGTGGGTCTAAGGCGTAGATTCCCGTAAGTGGAATCGTTCCGCAGACACCTTTCCGTTTTTGTTAGGTCCTGCCAAATTGTACTGTAAAAAAAAAAAAAAAGCTGTACTTAGACTGGCAGTCCCTTAATGTCTGAAAAGTAAAGGTAATACATTTTAAGATCAGATGATTAAGGAACGGGCTCTTCTTCAAATATCAAAGGGCCAGCTTAGACTGGATGGAGAATGGAGGCATCGACAGTGTTACCAGGGGTGGGTTGCAGGCTGTGCATAGGGAACACTAATAAGGGCCTTTGGTGGCAGGCGGTGTTGGGTTCTGAGTATTTCTTTTTTTTTCAAAAATATTTTAATGTGTTTATTTATTTTTGAGAGAGAGGGAGACACAGAATCGGAAGCAGGCTCCAGGCTCTGAACTGTCAGCGCAGAGCCCGATGGGGGGCTCAAACCCCCCAACCGCAAGGTCATGACCTGAGCCGAAGTCGGATGCTTAACCGACTGAGCCCCCCAGGCGCCCCTGAGTATTTCTGTCTTTGATGAGTGCTCCGCTTACCACACAAACGGGATGTGGTCCTGAGAGTTTTAGGGCAATGTAGAGGTGGCTGGTTTGTGTTAGCAGTTGTTGTGGCACTGAAGTTGTTGGCATCAGTTCATCTCATTATTGTTTGTTTTCAGACCAGATGCTTACAGAGTGGAAAACAGATACTTGTGCCATAAGCAGGGGTTGGTTTATAATTTTCTTATTCCTCTTATTGGAAGTTAAAGAGAGAAAGAGGTGTCCAAAAGCAGACACTCGGGATCTCAGATGGCTTTTGAGAACGAGGAAGATACAGAGTGCTTTGGGCAGAATCCAGCTTGTATCAAGCCTGACCTGATTTCTTTCTTTCTTTTTTTTTTTAATTTACATCCAAGTTAGCGAGCATATAGTGCAATAGTGGTTTCAACAGTAGATTCCAGTGATTCATCCCCTACGTAGAGCACCCAGCGCACCTCCCCACAGGTGTCTTCCGTGATACGCCTCACCCATTTAGCCCATCCTCCCACCCCAGACCCCTCCAGCAACCCTCAGTTCTCTGTATTTAAGAGTCTCTTTTGTCCCCCTCCTTGTTTTTATATTATTTTTCCTTCCCTTCCCCTTTGTTCATCTGTTTTCTATCTTAAATTCCTCATATGAGTGAAGTCATATATTTTCTTTCTTTGAATAATTTCGCTTAGCATAATACCCTCTAGTTCCATCCATGTAATTGCAGATGGCAAGATTTCATTCTTTTTGAGTGCTGAGTAATACTCCATTGTGTGTATGTATCACATCTTTATCCAGTCATCCATCATTGGACATTTGGGCTCTTTCCATACTTTGGTTATTGTCATTAGTGCTGCTATAAACATTGGGGTGCATGTGCCCCTTCGAAACAGCGTATCTGTGTCCCTTGAATAAATACCTGGTAGTGCAGTTGCTGGGTTGTAGGGTAGTTAGTTTTAATTTTTTAGGAACCTCCACCCTGTTCTCCAGAGTGGCTGGCTGCATTCTCACCAGCAGTGTAAAAGAGATCTTCTTTCTCGCATCCTCACCAACCTCTCTCATTGCCTGAGTTGTTAATCTTAGCCATTCCGACTGGAGTAAGTTGGTATCTCATTGTAGTTTTACTTTGTATTTCCCTGATGATGAGTGACGTTGAGCATTTTTTCATGTGTCGGCCATCTGGATGTTGGCTTTGGAAAAGTGTCTATTTGTGTCTTTTACCCATTTCTTCACTGGATTTTTTGGGTGTTGAGTTTGATAAGTTCTTTATAGATATTAGATACAACCGTTTACCTGATATGTTGTTTGCAAGTATCTTCTCCCATTTCATTAATTGCCTTTTAGTTTTGCTGGTTGTTTCCTTCTCTGTGCAGAAACTTTTTATTTTGATGAGTTCCCAATAATTCATTTTTGCTTTTGTTTCCCTTGCCTCTGGAGACGTGTTGAGTAAGAAGTTGCTGCAGCTGAGGTCAAAGCAGTTTTTTGCCTGCTTTCTCCTCTAGGATTTTGATGGTTTTCTGTCTTATGTTTAGGTCTTTCATCTATTTTGAATTTATTTTTGTGTGAGGTGTAAGAAAGCGGTCCAGTTTTCCCAGCACCATTTGCTCAAGAGACTGTCTTTCCATTGGGAATTCTTTCCTGCTTTGTCAAAGATGAGTTGGCCATATGTTTGTGGGTTCATTTTTGGATTCTCTATTCTGTTCCATTGGTCTGAGTGTCTGTTTTTGTGCCAAGCTTGACTTAACTTTTAAGACTGAAACCACAACTAGTGGAAATGTGCCCAAATCTAGGTGCTACAGGAAGGAATATTAACTCAGTGTCTAGAGCCATTGTGATTGAACTTAAATTTTCTCCACTTTCCAGACAGGTATTTTTCAAGTTTTTTTTAGCGTTTCTTTGTAGAATAGCCCCTTGTTCATTCTCTTAATATCTGATAACCTTGAATATTTAAATGAAGCATGTGCATTGCTCAGCAAAAATGCGGCCATCCATTTAGTACTCATACCATTGTATACACTAGCAGGACTCTTAAGTGGGAGTACATTGTTCAAGAGGTAGGGTCACATAATTTCTTGACAAAATGCTCGTCTATCTCCTTATCTGCAGAGCAGGGAACTTGTGCTTTCTTGAGAGTGTAACTGAGGTCATTTATTATGAAATCATGAAAGATTCAAGATTTATTGTAGATTTCTAACAATTATGCTGTGGACATGCTTTTCCTTCTGCTAACTGTAAAAGTATTACTTTTATAAATATGTTGCTGTTTGGAAAATGCTGACTTAAAGAGGAAGCATTTTAATTTTATTTAAAAAAATGTTTAATGTTTATTTTTGAGAGACAGAGAGAGAGAGAGTGTGAGCAGGGGAAGGACAGAGAGAGAAGGAGACAGAATCTGAAGCAGCTCCAGTCTCCAAGCTGTCAGCTCAGAGCCCGATGTGGGACTCGAACTCACAAACCATGAGATCATGACCTGAGCCAAAGTCGGCCACCTAACCCACTGAGCCACCCAGGCGCCCAGAGGAAGCATTTTTAAACATAAATAGTTTTACGAATAAAAATATATCAGCACACAGTCATTTCCTACATTTTATTTTATTTTTTTAACTGTTTTTAAGTTTATGTATTTATTTTGAGAGAGAGAGAGAGAGAGTACCGGGGAGGGGGGAAGAGAAGGAGAGAACCTCAAGCTCACGAACCATGAGATCATGACCTGAGCCAAGACCAAGAGTCAGACACTTAACAGACTGTGCCACCCAGTCGTCCGTCCCCTCCTACTCTTTGGCCATCACCTCTGTTCATGGCTTTATTGAGGACAGTATTCCCCCCACTGGTAAATAGTGTTCTCTGACCACATGCATTTGGGAAATACTGTATTAGATGGGCTGTTTTTAGGTTTCGAATTGCACTATTTTTCACAGGTTTAGTTTATGGTGCATTGACCCTTAAAAGTGTGGATATATGTAGTATTTGTTACTTCTGAAATTTAAAACCTGTGTCTTCATAGTTAAATGAACATTCCAAAGCTGTGACAACTTTTATTCCTTTCACTATAAGCAACCTATTTCTCAAATATTGAGCCTTAGAATTTACTTAGATTTTTAAAAATTATTTTGCCTTTTTAAAAATGTGAAATATAAAGTTTCCCAAAGTAGAAGTTTTAGAGGAATCCAGATTTGCATTTGGGCTAGCGGGGCACTTTATTCGTGAGACAGTCACAAAGGCATCGGCTTCCCGGTTTGAGTAATGTAGCTGTATAGAGCCATCATTTTAATTATTATGCCTGGTGTTTTGCTACTTGAGCCTCATAAAAATATGCATGTGTTATAACATTTGTACATTGCTATCGAAGGAAGGAGTGGAACTGAGAAAAAGCAAACAATTTATGGATCATGGATGAGGTGTGCAAACTTCAGAATAGTTTTCATTTTTCATCCTCTTCTTTCCTTCCGTGCTACATCCAGTCTTTCACTTTGGATACTAGGACATTTTGTTATTAAAGCATTTTTAAATTACTTAATTGAAGTGATAGGACAGTTTAGTTCAAATTAACTTGACTGAAATGTTTGTTTCCATTTCTGTAATATTTTAGTTTTTTACTGTTGCTTATTATTTTTTATTAAAATGCTTATTTTCCTTTAGCTTTTGAAGTTTAGTGTAATTGGCGGAGTTCTTTCTGGCATAAGCAAGAAGCCGTAGTAATGGTTTATTTATACCGTATGACCAAAACCTCCAGTCCTTAGTTTGTACCTACCCACCTCGACCTTGTTAAAGAGAATAGGAATAGAAGGGAGTAAACAAATAGTTAACTGTTATGAGAACTCATTAGGCCCAATTCTTGGCTAAAGTAAAGACTTGTAAAATCAAAAGGCGTGAAGGCTCAGTCAAGAGGTTGATTCAAGTCAGTAACTCTGGACGAGGAACCGGGCCTCTCACAGGAGGGGCTGCGCAGAATCTCTGGGATAGCACCTGCCTGCTAGGTTCGAAAAAAGCGTTTCCTAAAAAGTAACAAAGTTTCATTCTGGGGAAAAGGAAAAAAGTAATTTCATAATATGAACAGTAAGAAGGAAAGTTCAGTAGATGCGCCTAGGCTGTTAGGAAACCCGAAAGATACGCTTTCTGCTGTGCTTGTGGCGCGTGCACTGTTTGGCCCCTTGAAAGGAACCCGGCAGGCTCCCTTGGGGATTTGATGAGAAGATGGGAAGGGTAAGTTTACCAAAATGTGGCGTACATTTTAAAGAACTTCAGGATGAGAAACATTGGTCTAAGTGACTGCTGATCACCCGCTGGATGCCGCCACGCTCGGTGTGCTGGTCCCGCTGTGGTGACAGTGCACAGCTTGAAATTGGAAGGCCTGAGGGACCCGGCAGGGTTTATTTTACTCTTGTACTGAAAGTAACTCACCTTCAATAAGTCCTCTCCATTTCAGAAAGGTTTTTAAACGTTTATCTATTTTTGAGAGAGACTGAACACTAGGGGGGAGGGACAAAGAGAAAGAGGGAGGTACAGAATCCGAAGCAGGCTCCAGGGTCCCCGCTGTCAGCACAGAGCCTGACATGGGTCTCGAGCTCACGAACTGTGGGCTGAAGTCAGACGCCCAAGCGACTGAGCCACCCAGGTGCCCCGGCCACCTCCCTTTAGATTCTATTCTTCCTGGCAGAGGTCTTTTAAGACCGTACAGAAAAGGTCGCCCAGAACACATTGTAAATGTCTGCGTTCTATAGGCATGAAATCGATGAAGTACTCATTGATATTTAGTGTGCCACTTTGAACCCCATCCTTTGGTTTTCTTAAACAGTTACATTATTTTTGTTTGTGTTTTACAGTTTTTGAGACAGTGTCCTTGAGTTCAGACTCTATCTTCCAGAGGGCAGTTTCAATTCTTCACACTTCTTACTTGGACTCTGCATCTGAGCATGGTTTTCAGTACAGTCAAGTGACTTTGGTGAAAAATGACATTTTCTTAAATGAGGTGAGGTGCTTGGGACACATGGTGTCTGTGTTAGCTTTAAAGAACTAGACCCATCATTTTTGGTAGATAAGCCTCGTTCTTTTCAGATGAGATAAGAAATCCTTAGAAGGTAATGAGAATGTATTCCAGGGGATAGGAAAAATAGCCAATTTGATTAGTTTTTTAACAGGAGAAATTCAGATGATGCATTTTAAAAAATTAATTTGCAAGGCAAAATAAATGTTTATAGCATTCAATTATTCTCTCTTTATACAGTACAAAACTTTTTACCAAGAAAAAAAAGCAAGTAATTATACTCAGGAAGAACTGCAAGAGACTTATGGATTTCTTCTATTTGAAACTGAAAATGAGGTAAGGGGGTTAGGTGATAGAACGTTAATTTTGTGATATTAATGTGCAAAATTAATGATATCGTTAAATATCGGTATTTCAGTTCTCCGAGACTTGTAAAATTACCAGTTCAGCAGCCTTTTTTGTTACTTATTTTGGTGGCAGCATAAGTGATTGTGAAGGCTGGTTATGAACGAGATTCGATTTCTGCACCTTTTCCCAGGCCCTCTGTAGTGTCATTGCAATACACTTGTCAGCTCGAGGTGAGCTTTGGATGAGTGCGGGTTTCTTAAGTATCGGTGGTACCTCTTAATGGGAGCAAATGGATATTTCCCCGTTCTGGCTCACTGTTCACATAGATACTTGCAGAGGCGTTTCCCAGTTTCAGTTACATGGTTTGGGGGATAAGGTGAACCCTTTTCGGCAGTCGAGTTACATGAAATTATTTCATGACTATCTTTGAAGATTGAACTTCTGTGTTGTTTGTACTGAAACTTTGGGAGAAGGAAACTGCCATGTGGAGGGTGTGTCTCCGAAGATGGATCTGGCTTCCTGGATACAGATTCAACAATCCTAGAGATTTAGAACTCAACTGCAAATAAGTCAGTCTTTTGGTTGGGATTGGGATTGAAGAACAAAGGTGGATTTGCTTAAGAAATATTTAACATTAGCATATAGTTTAAGGATTATATATAGTAATACCAGAAGAGTTCATTTATTTGCTTAATCATCTACTTCCAAATAAGAGACACTGTGGATTCATGCTAAAAAAGGCATTTGGGGCTAATACATTTTCCAGCTTAGTTATTCCAAAGCTAAAATTGAAATCTTCAAGAGAGGACTTAATCTGTGATCTTGTTTAATTTAGTTTTGCTGATAACATGTTTGTTAACAGGAATGATAAAATTTCATGAACCATTAAGCAAACATGGTTGCCGTGCATAAGCTTGCTTTGTGCCATGAATATATACAGTGTACGTATTCTGTGTTTGAAAGGCTCTAGATTGTAGTGTTATTTCCTTGTCTCTCCTACGACCGATCCGATGAGCAAAGTTCTGTGTGTGTTTGTTTAAAGGCAAAGTTAGTGTGTCGCCGTGGACTCTGTGTGGGCAGCAGTGCTAGTACTACCCTCGGCGACCCCGCGAGAGGTAAGTGTGAGGGAAAGGGAGCTCTTCTTCTCGAGATGAAGTGGGGTTTCATTAACTTCATGAGATGCTTCCATTAAAAGCCAGTTTCATAAATGATATAAATAATAATCTTGAGAATCAGAGCTTTAAGCATAAACGTGAGCCTTTTCCAATAGAAGTTACAGATCAGAACTTTTTTTTAAAGGTTGATTGGACTAGAAAAGATACCAAAGGTATCTCCCGGCCCCAATGTGTGTGCGTTTGTCCACTTGGAGATGTCTTCTAAGCTATTATTCATTGTAGCAGGAAGGAGTAGAAAACAGAACTGACTTGGCAGCTGCGGAATGTGAGCAGTGAGAGAAGGTTGATAGAAGGTCGGAAACTTACACTACACCCGACATTAACGTTAATAGGACATTGTTAGGGAAGCCGAGGAGTTAGAAAGGTTATTTTAAGAGTGTGGATTAGCACTGAGATCCTTTGAGCTTCAGTTTCCTCCTCTGTGCAATAGATAAAACTGTCCTTTAGATCTGCTGTGAGGACAGTGGGAGGCTATGTGATGTGCTGAGCCCGGAGCACATGCCTTGTAAGCTCTCAGTAAACGGACACTACTTTCATGAGTTGAAGTTGAGGAGTAATGAGAGTTTCTTCAGTGTTTCTGGGAGATATCCTGCTGAAGGTAAAAAATGGCCAGAAAAGGATTTAGGGCTAGAGATTGGGGTGCAGGCTGGGTGTTAGTTGAAGTGGGGCGGCATCTGGGACCTCTTGGGGAGGAGAAGGTGACCGAGACCAGTCAGGACTGTCAGATCGTCGTGGACCCTCGCGTTGGGGGCTGGGGGGCAGCTGGCCGCAGTCCAGTGGAGGAGCAGCCGGGAGAGGAGTCGGACGGAACGCAGGACTGAAGGGGGTGTATTTAGGTCTCAGAGGTGCTAGCAGTGGGGGATCAGGACTGAGGTGACTGGGCGAGTGGCCAGATTCCTGCTCACAGCTTCATCGGGATAAAAGTCATCTACTGTGCGATTCACCCAGTTAAAGTGTGCAGCGCAGCGGTTTTTAATGTGTTCATAGAGTCGTGCTGTCAGCATTGTCCGGTTCGGATGAGTGTCCTCACCCGGGAAGGAAGCCCGTGCCTGGTAGCAGTGACGCGCCTCCCCCGCCACCAGCACAGGCACCCACGCCGCTGCTCCCTCCGTGGACTGGCCTAGTGCAGACACTGCGCCCACACGGGGCCCCATGAGGCACTGGGGACGTCCTGCCTCAGCTCAGTGCCTTCTGGGCCGCGGGTGTAGCCTGTCCCCGCACGGCGTGGCCTCTGGCCGGACGATACCCCAGCGTAGGGTTCTGCCGCGTTCCCCTTCTTCTTGAGCACCTGAGGGACATTTGCTTGTGTCCGCTTCTTGGCTGTGACGAAAAATGCTGCTGTGCACGTTTACATCCACGTTTCTGTGTCGACATTTGTGGTCACTTCTCTTAGGTGTAGACCCAGCAGTGGAATTCCTGGGTTATGTGGTCACTCTGTGTAAAACAAAATGTTTTAAAACTTGCATTCAGATCTTCTAAAGGCTGTGAAAGGGATACATTCGTAACCCTGATAACATTTTACATAAGACCTTTTTTCTTTCTACTCTTTTTCACTACCCCCTTTTCATTATAAAAAGATTAACATAAGAGTAGAGAGAACGGTATAATACACCCATGTCCTAGGTTTAACAGGTAATGTTTTGCATTATTTCCATCATTTGGTTATAAAATTTTGTTGTTGTTGAAGATTTTGAAAACAAACACTTCACCTTACATCTCCAAAAAAATAAGGCCATTTTTCTACATTTCTACAATCCCATGATTATTCTGTTGATAAAGATAAAGGCTGGCTTCAGTAGGGGTGTTGGAGTAGAAACTGGATTATTTTAACAAGTACACTTTCTTCTTGAACATGTACTGGAGTGGATAATAAAATAGCACTTCTTGCTGTGTGCATTTTTAAGGTTTTGGCTTGGGGCGCCTGGGTGGCTCAGTCAGTTAAGCATCCCAATGGCTCAGGTTATGATCTCATGGTTTGTGAGTTTGAGCCCTACATCAGGCTCTGTGCCGACAGTGTGGAGGCTGGAGCCTGCTTCGGATTCATTCTCTCTTTCTCTCTCTCTCTCACTCTCACTTTCTCTCTCTCTCTCTCTCTGTCTCTGTCTCCCTCCCTCCTCTGCATGTGCGCGCTCTCTCTCTCTCTCTCTCTCTCTCACATAAATAAACATCTAAAAAAATTTAAGTTTTTGGCTCAAGTAGAAATAGATCTGTGTATGATAGTAATATTTTATATTAATGTAGTGTTTTATAGTTTTAAAAGTTTATTGATCTTTTTAAATCTTCCTAAGGACCCTGTGGCTTATGCATCTGTGACCCAAGCGCACCCTCCCCACTTAAGTGACCTACTCCTCAGTCATGTGGTTATTAGTAGGAAGAAAAGACTTGGCCCTGGAACCCAGCTCTGACCACAAGTGCGTTGCTCCCTCCGGTAGATCATAGCACACTCACCGTTCATTGTCTTTCCTGTTTCGCGAGGTGCCTCTGTTCGGGAATCTTTGTGGGATCTGCTCGTTCCTCCCTGTGCCACCTGGGGCTCTCCTCTGCTGTCACAGCTCTGACAGCAGCTTTCCAGGCGGTCTTGCTTCTAGGCTGCTCTTGAGACTCCGCTCTTAAATGGCAGTCTGGGGCACCTGGGTGGCTCCATCAGTTAAGCGTCCGGCTTCAGCTCTGGTCACGATTTCATTGTTTGTGGGCTTGAGCCCACGTCGGGGACTGTCCCCATGCTGTCAGCACAGAGCCTGCTTGGGATTCTCTCTCTTCTTCTCTCTGTGCCCTCCCTCAATTCCTGTTTTCTCTATCTCAAAATAAATAAACTTAAAAAAAAATTTAAGTGGCAGTCTGTGGCCGAACACCTTTGATGGGTCTCTGTTGCCCACAGCAAGCCCTACCAAGGTCAGTGCTGTTCAGTTCCAAGCTTCCTTTTCAGCCTCAGCTTCTCGGGCTTCTCCCCTGCTCCCCCCACCATGGCCCACTCTCCTAAATAATTTATAATCTTTTATGCTTCCATACTTGTGTTCTCTCTGTTCTCTGAGAGTGTCACTTGTCTGTTTAAAGAACTCCTTTTCTAAACAAATGCAGTTGCTAATTTCCATTTCATTGTGTCTGACAAATAGTTACGTACGTCCTGTATGTTGGGCTGTGATGTGGCTCCAGTGGTGAGTAGAACAAACGAGTCTCCTGCCTTAGTGGAAATTTCACAAACGAGCAGAATAAGCTTGAAGGCAGGACCTTGTTTTATTTCCTTTGGTGTCACTGCTGTCTAGCATATACCTGCCACATAGCCAACCTCAGCACTCATGAGCACTCACTGAGATGCTTTGTAAAACATAACTTGAGACTCAGATTGCTTTCAGCCGTTTCACGGAATGATTGCCTGGGGAAGAAAATAAACTTAAAATTTACCAAGAATGTGATACTTTCATCGTGTTTTAGTTATTATACCCAACTAGAAAATCCCTTGTCCATCAGATAAATTCTGTCTTGTCTTAGCTCTCATGTTTCCATACCTGTAGAATATCTTGAATAGTTTTTGTAAGGTAAGCAGTCTCTAAACAGTTTAATGTTGACTTTTGTTTGTCTTTTTAGTTAAAGGTAGCCCTTAAATGTGAAACATAGCTGAGTAACCAATCCTTTTAAAGTGTGAATTAATTTATATCTTATACTTTTATAGGTGTATATATTTCCAAATATTCAGACTATCTACATGCAAGACCATGGTATCATGGGAAGTCTGGTTATGTTGTAATTTTTAACCTAATTAAGGTAAAGCCCAAATGCGTTTCTATGTAACTTTTCTTTTAAAAACTAAAGGTTATCAGTCTGTAATAATATTCTTTGCAGATCATTTGCTAAACATAGTGGTCACCGAAGACAGCTATCCAAATTCAGAAAAGATAATTGCTATTTTTGCTTTCCTTTGAAGACAAAGCTTTTTTATTCCTTTGATAGATAATCTATAAATATGTTTTTAAAAAATAAAAAACTTTCAAAATAATACAAAAGGTATTGAGTGAAAAGTCTTCCTCTCACCCTGACCCACAGTGCCACTTTTTAAACATTAAATAACAGAACACCAATAGCAGCCTATAAAACATTGTGATTCTGGGGTGTCTGGGTGGCTCAGTCAGTTAAGCATCCGGCTTCGGCTCAGGTCATGATCTCATGGTTCGTGGGTTCGAGCCCTGCGTCGGGCTCTGTGCTGACAGCTCAGAGCCTGGAGCCTGCTTCAGATTCTGTGTTTCCCTTTCTCTCTGACCCTCCCCTGCTTGTGCTGTCTCTCTCTGTCTCTCAAAAATAAATAAAAAACAGAAGAAAAAAAAAACCATTGTGATTCCAGTTGTAAGAGACGAGTTTAGAAGGCAGCTCTCATTTTTTGGTTTAAATTGTCAAAGTAAGAGAGCCTGTTTCCTTGATGCCTAAAATATCCAGACCCTGTTCACAGCTTTATGTGGCATCTGTAACTACTGATTTCAGAAAGTCTTCCATGCCTTTAAATAGTTCAGTCTAAATGAATTGCACGATTAGAATGTTCACTCATGTAGGTCCTTGGAAAACTGATTTTAGTGGTGGGTGGGCTTTGTGAGGACACATTGTGTGGTCTCGTTCTGTGGGTTTTGCTTTTGTAGTTTTCCTGCCATCTTGAGTTCTTAGATTATAAACACTACTGACGTGTGTTTTTAAGTGTGAACCCTTTGTAGTCCAAAGTGTGTCCCCAAGAACTGGAGGGCAGGGAGCATCCCCTGGCGCTGGGTCCCCGTCCGCCTGCTTCGCGGCAGAGGGTGCCGGCTGCCGTCGGCGCTGTGGTGACACCCGCCGGGCCTCGCCCTGGGCCCTGCTGCTGCTGGACTTGCTGCTCAGGGTTTACCAGCCCTGCTCGCAGTTCTTCCTTTACTGCTCGAAAGCCAGCCGTGCCCGGCGGCCTAGAACGCTCGCGGGGGAGACGGTACAGGTCGTGGCCGCTCACTGAGAAGTGCTCTCCTCATTCTTTGCCTTATTATCATTGCTCGTGGCTGTTCTGTAAATGAAGAGGCAGGACCTTAACATCAATTTAAAAAAAAAGGAATTCAATTTTTTCTGTAAAGATAAAAATAAAAGTTGCCTATAACTTTACCTCATTTTGGTATATATTTTGTGTATTTTTCCACACATCATATTATTCATGAAAGCTCTTAAAATCCCTGTATGATATTTCATTGTAACTATGTAACTTTGCCTTTTAAAAAACTTTTTCTGAAAGATCTATAAGAAGAGAAATCTATAGGAAATACTATCGACTTCAGGAATTGGAGCCTGTGGCCTGCTAAGCACTTTACTGCATATTTGCTCCTTGCTAATTTACTGAGTCCTAGCATAGTAGACATATCTTGATGTGTATTAAATTACAATTGGTAGTACTTCAGTTTGAAAACTCATCCTGTGAAATTTTAGATTTCATTTGTCATCTTTTATGTTATAGTCATTGACTAATCTAGTCTATTCATGTGGTGGGCTATAGAATTTTTCCTTTAAAGAAATGGTTCACTTAAATTTGGGGTGATTCATGTCCTCCTTTCATGTTGAGATAAAAACTTGGTTCATCTAGCTCAGAAAGATGCCCCGGTATACCAGATTTTTAAATACAGTATTAAGAGGCTCATGGATAACTAAAACAATTATTGGCCTTAACATAATTTTCTAAGAACATAATTTTCTAAGACCCATAGTTGAATTTGTTTGAAACCCATCCACATCCTCATTAGGCTATACTTTGTAATGAGTCCTAGAATAAGATTATTGCCATTTAGAGACATCTGTTTAGTCTTAATATTTTCATTCTAGGGAAAAGTCAGGTTTGTCTCTGAGAATTATACAACTAACTATACTAGCCCATCTTCTGGCTATGATTGCCACGTGGCTGCAAACACTAACAAGGCTTCTCAGAAGACGAGTCATTTGCGCGCGTTTGAACTGAGTCAGGTATGGTCACCGGGGAGTAAATCACTCCCAGTGTACGTTTCTGCATCTAATGTGTTAAATGGTAGGACTGGGTGGAGGGGGATGAACTTGGTGCCGATGGAATTCCATAGTGCTGCTCTGATAATCCTGATTTCTCCTCTTTCAGTGTTACCTCTATGAACTTTGCAGCGGCACTGTTACTGAGCGGCCCAGGCACGTCTGCCCTTACATTATTGTAGCTTTTCAGTACAGGGAACCTAAAAAAATGGCAGCGTCAGCTCATAAAAGCACGTAAGTAACTGTGCACCTACTTTGTTTTACTGAATTTGTTTCATTTGCTGTTATAAAAGTGTCTTGTCTTTTTCCCTAGATTTGAACTCTGTGAAAATGGTAAGTAATTATTTAATTCTTATAGTTTGTTTTTTATTTTCAGTAAAATGTTTCATTATAAGTAATCAGTTTCTTGTTTACTCATTTCTTAAAGCTCTTACCTCTTTGTGGCAAGGCAAATTAATGATTCAAGGCTGTCTGCTGTGCGATATGAGCCTTTGGTCCTCTTACGGTACAGCTGTGCCAGCCCAACTGTAAGTATTGCGTTTGCCTCCTTTCTTAATGCTTGTCTCATTTTTTTTTTTTTTAATTCTCATTTTGAAGTCTTGTTTGTTGGTACTGGTGTGAAATGAAGCAGTTGTACTTGGTGTTAGATTAGAGTACATTTGGGTAGGTGCACAGAGCACAGGCAGCTGAAATTCAGATCTAAATTCTGACCTTGGCTTTGAAATAGTTTTATAATCTTTGACAAGCCACTTTTGAAATTAATTTAATTAATTTGAATTTAATTTTAATATCTTCATCCCTTCATGGGACTGTGACCTCACAGGCTAAACTGAATTGATACTAGATGTTTTACATTCTCCAAGAAAGAGATTGGATTTGTCTAGATAGCAGGTGCAGCAGATTATAGGCACTTAATGCTATTATTCAGTCTTTATTAAGAATTACAGTATTGGATTTTCTAATTATCCCATGATATTCCTAGACTACTACTAAGTACAGGAGCTATTACATTATTTGCATTACAATGAATTATTTTCCTCTGGGGCCCATGGAGGGCATCTTATGGAATCCTTTTATTTGATCTGTTCTTAGTTTATACCCAAAACTATTGAAAGATAGACATTCTGTTGAAATATGAAGTGAAAACAGGTGTGCTGTCAGAATTTATATTCTTTCTGCTGACTGACCTATTTTAGGAAGAGGGAGGAGGGAAGAGGGTATTAGAACCTATAGAAAAAGTATGAATTCTGGAAATAAACAGGAGAGATGGGAAGGTTCTTTGTCACTATGGAGTGCAACTAATCTGTGTAGAGAGAAGTGGCCAGAACTATTACCTAAATGGTCCAAGTTAACATCACCAACAGAATAAATATTATGTGCTTCCTGATAGGATGCACAGAGAATGACACAGTGTCCCTTGTGTGGTTTTCCTGGTGACCTAGTCAGCAGGAAACGTCGGACATGCCCCGACTGAGGGCATTCTACAAGATACACGTCTGTGTTCTTGAAAGACTACCCAAGCCATTAAAGATAAAGACCCAGAGACTCCAGAGTGAAGGTGACTAAAGAGACATAACTAAATGCAGTATGTCATTCTGGATTGGACCCTGGACCAGGAAAGAAAAATATTTTCTTTTGTTATAAAGCCCCTTAGTGAGAGAGTTGGCAAACTTTGAATAAGGTCTGTGGGCTAAGTAATGGTACTATGTCATTGTTAATTTCTTTGTTTTGTTCATTGTTTTGTGGTTGCTTAAGGAAATGTCCTTTTTTAAGGACGCACACACTCAGAAGAATTTAGGGGCCAGGAGGGCATTTGTAAATCCGGAAGTATTTGAAAATGAGTTTTAGAGAAGGAACCAGTTGGGGGAAATGGTGCAAAAGTCTGGATGAGGTTCGTTCTCTGGCACAGCGTGGTAGGCAGTCCACTGCTGCCAGAAGTCGCCAACTCTCACAAAGCATAACATTTAGAAAATTCTCATCCCAGAAAGCATAATTCTTCTATTCATCCAGATGTTTGGCTTATCTCAAAAAGACATACATTCAGAAAATGTGAACATAGTTGCCAGCCGTGGTCTGTGGGGTCCTGTATTTAAAAATCTGTAGTATTTATAAATATGCACATTATCTGACTTGGATTTTATGAATTTAAGGACTTTCTTGTTTTGATATTTTTGCTTACATTTATATTAGAAAATCAAAAATTGTGAAGATGTATTTTAAGTGTTAATTAGATTGCATCATATTGTTGTTTTGTTTCTTAGACCACATGAACTAGATTTTAAGTATGTAATGAAAGTCTCATCTTTGAAGAAAAGACTGCCAGACGCTGCCTTTAGAAAACAAAATTACCTGGAGCAAAAAGGTCTGTTCAGTGTAATGATACACTCCATGTCCTGGGCTTTATTCCAATGATTTTCATCTGTCCCGTGCACACGGATGCACACTCTGTTGTGTTTGGGCCCTAAGTGACTCGCAAAAGGACCTTTTATGAAAGTTGTAGGGTTGCTTTGTGATCAGTTTCTTGGAAGCCAGTTTCATGTAAGGTGGCAAAGACTAGCTTTACTGTAGAACACGGAGGGGGTTAAGCAGAGAGATGGTCACAGATAGTTGGAAACACATCATCAAGCCTTTCAAGGAGAATGGAGGCTTTGCGGTGTTAGTTTTTATTAATTTGTGTACTTCTAACTGAAGAAAAACAGCAGAAAACACAAGAAGGACATTTCCTGGTCATTTAGATTGATTCATGGAACATTGATGTTTATATTAGTTATAGTATTTTTTGTCTTGTCTAATACCATAGTAGAGTCGATATTAATGAAAGCATTGTTTTCAAATGCTTTATACAGTAACTTCTTACTAAGAAGTTTTATAACAAAGACCATTGAATGATACATGTTTCTTTAATACTGTTTCTATTTCTTCTTTCATCTTTTCAACATATAAAATGAATAAATTGGTTATTAAAAGGCATGATAGCATTTTAAAGAATTGTTCCGTCTTTCTGATTTTCTCCGCAGTCTGTTGCCAAGATATGTGCTTCGACATGTACGAGGTGGAGCTGTCAAACAAACAAGGGGGAAAAGTAGATAAACTAGTCAAATACATTAAAAATAAGCAACTGGTAAGACTCATCAGTTTAAAATATAATTACTATTTTTCCTTGAATTAAGAAATTGATATATAATTATTAGTTCGCTGTGCTTAGAGTGAATTATGTTAGTTTCCTGAAAGGATTTTTACCACTTAATATTTATTGACTAACATTTTCTTCCCCTTTTGTGCCTCGGTTAACTTTCATGTCTCATTAGTCCATTTATACTCCTGATTTTAAGAATAATAGGACAGTTTTTCCCAAATCTTTTTGTTGTTGTTGTTTTTGTTTTATGACAGAAGAATTGAGTAGATCCCTAGTGTTTCTGAATTAATCAAAGGACCGCTTGGGAGATTTTGCTTTACAAGTGATGTGTGTTCCTACTGTTTCCATATTGTAGAAAGTAAGACGCTAATGAGAAGGACATAACAATCCAAATACTTTGTCCATTTTAGAGATCACAACCAACAAATACCACAGAAATACAAACACTTATTAGAGAGTACTATGAAAAACTATATGCCACCAAATAACAATCTGGAAAGAAATGGACAAATTCCTAGACACTCCCACACTACCAAAACTCAAACAGGAAGAAATAGAAAATTTGAATAAATGAACCAATGAAAAAATGGAATCGGTTATCAAAAATCTCCCAATAAGAGTCCTGGGCCGGATAGCTTCCCAGGGTAGTTCTACCAAACATTTAATGCAAAATTAATCCCTATTTTTCGGAAACTAGTCCAAAGAAAAGAAATGGAAGGGAAGCTTCCAGACTCATTCTATGAAGCCAGCATTACCTTGATTCCTAAACCAGACAAAGACCCCACTAAAGAGGAGAGTTACAGGCCAATATCCTTGATGAACATGGATGTAAAAATTCTTAACAAGATACTAGCAAATTGAATTCAACAGTATGTTAAGAGAATTATTCGCCATGATCAATTGGGATTCATTCCTGGGCTGCAGGGCTGGTTCATTATTCACAAATCAATCAACATAATGAATCACATGAATAGAAGGATAAGAACCATATGACCCTGTCAAGAGCTGCAGAAAAAGCATTTGACAAAATACAGGATCCTTTCTTAATAAAAATTCTCAAGAAAGTTGGGATAGAAGGAATATACCTTAACAACATAAAAGCCATATATGAAAGGCCCACAGCTAATATCATCCTTAATGGGGAAAAAATTGAGAGTTTTCCTCCTGAGATCAGGAACACGACAGGGATTTCCACTCTCACCGTTGTTGTGTAACATGGTGTTGGAAGTCCTATCCTCAGCAATCAGACAACAAAACAAAATAAAATGCATCCATGTTGGCAAAGAAGAAATCAAACTTTCACTCTTTGCAGATGACATGATTCTCTACATGGAAACCCCAAAAGATTCCACCACAAAACTGCTAGAGCTGACAGGAATCCATCAAAGTCACAGTATGTAAAAATCAATGTACAGAAATTGTCACATTTCTATACACCAATAATGAGGCAACAAAAAGATATATCAGGGAATTGATCCCATTTACAGTTGCATCAAAAACCGTAAGATACCCAGGAATAAACCTAACTAAAGAAGTAAAAGATCTATAGACTGAAAACTATTGAAAGCTTATGAAAGAAATTGTAGGAGACACAAAGAAGTGGAAAAACATTTCATGCTCATGGATTGGAAGAACAAATATTGTTAAAATGATATTACCCAAAGCAGTCTACACATTCAAGCAACCTGAATCAAACTAGCAGCCAGCATTTTTCACAGAAGAAAACAAACAATCCTAAAATTTGTGTGGAACCACAAAAGCCCCTGAATAGCCAAAGTAATGTTGAAAAAGAAAATCCAAACTGGAAGCCTTACAATTCCAGTCTTCAACCTGTACTACAAAGCTGTAACCAAGACAGCGTGGTACTGGCAAAAGCCAGATACATAGATCAGTGAAATAGAATAGAGAACCCAGAAATGGACCCACAGGTAATGTGGCTAACTAATGTTTAACAAAGCAGGACAGAGGATCCAGTGGAAAAAAGGCAGTCTCTTTAGCAAGTGGTGCTGGGAGAACTGGACAGCAACATGCAGAAGAATGAAACTAGATCACTTTCTTATACCATACACAAAAATAAATTTAAAATGGACAAAAGACCCAAAGATGAGATAGGAAACCATCAAAACCCCACAGGAGAAAGCAGGCAACAACCTCTTTTGACCTCAGCTGTAGCAATTTCTTGCTTGACACATCTCCAAAGGCAAGGGAATTAAAAGCAAAACCGAACTATTGGGAACTCACCAAGATAAAAAGCTTCTGCACTGCAAAGGAAACAATCAACAAAACTAAAAGACAACTGACAGAATGGGAAAAGATATTTGCAAGTGACATATCAGATAAAGGGTTATTAGTATCCAAAATCTATAAAGAACTTACCAAACTCAACACTTGAAAAACAAATAATCCAGTGAAGAAATGGGCAGAAGACATGAGTAGAGACTTTTGCAAAGCAGACATCCAGATGGCAAACTGACCCATGAAAAGATGCTCAGCATCACTCATCATCAGGGAAACACAAATCAAAACCACACTGAGACACCACCACATGGGTCAGAGTGGCTAAAATTAACAGATGTTGGCGAGGATGTTGAGAAAGAGCAACCTTCCTACACTGTTGGTGGGAATGCAGACTGGTGCACTCTGGGAAAATGTGTGGATGTTCCTTAAAAAATTAAAAATAGAGCTACCCTAGGATCCAGCAATTGCACTACTCGGTATTTTCCCAAAGGGTACAAAAATGCTGTTTCATAGGGGCACATGCACCCCAGTGTTTATAGCAGCACTATCAACAATAGCCAATTATGGAAGGAGCCCAAATGTCCATCAACTGATGAATGGATTAAGATGTGGTATATATGTTTACAATGGAATAGCACTCAGTGATGAAAAAGAATGAAATCTTGCCATTTGCAACAACATGGATGGAACTGGAGGGGATTAGGCTAAGTAAAATAAGTCAGCCAGACAGAGACAGATACCACATGATTTTACTCATAGGTGGAATTTGAGAAACTTAACAGATGATTATAGGGGAAGGGTAGGAAAAATAAGATAAAAACAGAGAGGGAGGCAA
>NC_043709.1:132654961-132722303 GCF_006229205.1 Suricata suricatta | reverse complement strand
CTGTAGGTTAAGTAACTCGAATATATATATATATATATATATATATATATATATATATATATATATAAACTGATTCTCCATTTTGTTACTCAGGGCTCCTCAGGGTGAGGGAGGAGGATGCTGACTTTGTGTTAATAAGTCCTAAACATCGCAGAGGCACTGGGGTTAAGTATGGGGCCGTGAGCGAACACTGGGCCCATCAGTGGCATGCTGGCCTGTCCCCACAGGACGTAGCAAGGAATCTATAGGTCAAGACATGTAGAGAAGCTGTGAAGGTCAGGGGTCTTAGGGACAGCACGTTAGGATACTTTGAGTTACGAGTGATAGAAACCTAAACTGGCTTAAGCAGAGAAAGGATTTAATAGGCTTACTTTCAATTCTAGAGGATAGGGCGGGATCAAGTGCTGTTTGCCCAGGACGCTCTGTCTCCCCTTGCTCTCCTCTGTGCAGTAGTTCTGGCCTGAGGCCGCCACGCAGCCTTCCCTGCTTCCTTTGCACGTCCCAAGAGGTAGCCCTCTCCTGACCTTCACTTCCGGTTCAGCGGACCAGCTTGTCTGCACAGCCCTCATCCAGGGACTGGAGGGGCACGGAGGACCCCGCCAGCTCAGGCCACTCGAGCCGCCTTCCAGAGCCGGGTCTGGGCTCAGCCCTGCCCGGGGTGCGGGAGCCCCGGCTGCACCACCGGGTGCTGCGTGGACGAGCGCCGACTCAGGGCTGTGGGGCTTCGAAGCCGCAGGGTCCGGTTTGTATCTGGAAACCGAAAGGAAGAGAGTCCACAGATCTTTTGAGAGAACGCATTAGTGATGCAACTGCTTGTGAATGTGAGTGGTATCAGAGGCACCAGAGACTCGGTGCCCAAACCACACGGGATCAGGCCCTTCCTCCTCCGTGTTCCTGCTTTTTTTCTTTAAGTTTTTATTTTAATTCCAGTAGCTTACAGTGTAACGTTGGTTTCAGGGGTACAGTATAGATTCCGCACTTCCACCCGTCGCCCGGTGTTCCTCACAGGTGCACGCCTTCGGCCCCATCACCCGGCCCGCCTCCCTCCGTCTCCTTGGGTAACAGCAGCGTGTTCTCCGTAGTTAACAGTGCTGCTCGGTTTGTCTCTCTTTTCCCCTTTGCTTGTTTTGTTTCTTAAATTCCACATGCATGAAGTCATATGGTGCGTGTCTTTATCTGACCGACTGACTTCATTTCGCATCTAGCTCCCACGCTGTTTTTCCTTGCCTTGTCGTATTGTGAGTAGTTTTCACATGTCATCTCCCCACCTAGACACTGAGTTCCTTGAGGGTGGTGATCACAAGAATCTCTGACACCTTAGAGCCCGTGCCTGGTACATAGAGGAAAAGTAATGAGCAGGCCTCAAATGAAATGTATGTGGGCTTGTACCTACAACATGGAATTGCAAGAACAGTACAGACCAAGGTCCCTTTTTAAAAGAGTGTTGGGGCACCTAGGTGGTCAGTTATGCATCCGGCTCTTGATTTCAACTTGGGTCATAATCTCGTGGTTCATGAGGTCGAGCCCCAGGTCAGGCTTAGTGCTGACATCATGGAGCCTGCTTGGGATTCTCTGCCTCTCCCTCTCTCCCTGCCCCACCCCTGCCGGTGCACGTGCTCTCTCTCTCTTTCAAAATAAACATTAAAAAAAAAAAAAGAGTGTTAAGGACTTGTATGGCTGTATTTTTCTGTATGTAAATAGAAGAGTCTAGTAGATACAGACTCTGTGATTTCTCCCCACAAAGGTTAAAATAGGAACTTCAGTCCTTTCAGTACCTAATTGGAGAAATTAATAAGATCTATATTTCTGTTTCATTTGCCCATTTCTTGGAAGATAGGAATTTCTGGTTTTAAGTAGATGGAGAGGTTTTACTTCTCACCTGTATTGCAAAACCAAAATGCAGAACGACGTGGAGGCTGTTGTTGCTTTCCCTTTTTACAGCAGTAGAAAATGGAACAAGATTTATATGTGTTTGCAACTTACTAGGTACCAAAGCTATAGGTATATGTAACTATTGGTGTATTTATCCTGCAATTCTTTCTTGAGTCCCTACTGTGTGCCAGAAGCACAAATACAAAGTAGTCTCTGCCGTCAAAGAATTTGCAAGACGGAGGAAACAAAAACAGAAACCGTCAGATGTACAGGCTGTCCCGGAAGTGCGCAGTGACTGTTCCTGCGCGTGAGCTCCGCGTCAGAATGAATTCCTTTCATGATGATTAGAAGTCTTGTTTTCATGTTCGAATTGTTACTAATTTATGGATTTGCCACATTTGTAGGCTTATGAGCTTGTCAATCTTTGAAAAAGGATGTTTTATCACTTTACCCTATAAAGTGGTATATTTTATTTAGGCTTCTCTTTTAACTAAAAAACTTACTATATGAACATTGGTTTTTACCTTAGTTACGGCTATATAAAGCTTCTGAAAGGGTGACTAATGGAAAAGAAAAGCTGTTCTCTGTATGATTTAGAATGAGGTCTTTTAAATAACTTCACTGGAGGCAGAATTCCCAGAATTATTGTAAACATTAAAATTTCAAGATGTTTTTTTCCCCCTGGAGCTCAAGATGCCACTAAAGGTGGTGATGGACATGAGGGGAAGAGTTTCTTTTCATCTGAGTCTCGTGGTGCCACAGGACTGGATTATGTTCTTTTCTATTATTTTCTGTCCCTCACGATGCTGTGGAAAGGATTCTTTTATGAGATGTATCTCCCGGTCTTTCACGTTCTAGGATTCTGTGATATTTTGGGGGTAAACATGAGCTTAGGATGTTAATCACAGGTCTGAGTCAGCGCGAAGTCACAGTGGCTGAATGGCTAACACCTGGCTCCCGAGGCCACGGGCTGAACTGTGAAGCGTCTCCGCACAAAGACAGAAATGTGTTTTCTAACCGATTTGTTACAATAGGTAAACGCTCTCCTGAAACTAACCTCGATGTTCTGGTTACTATCTGTGGCCCTAGCAGAGCCAAGATTATTTGGACACTGAGGAACTTGCAGTTTCTGGGACTGGGGACAAACTTCCCCTGATTCTCACAAACATTAACATTTCAAGGATTTTTTTTAACACACACTTTTCACGAACTCAAAATACACTACAGAGTGTGGTAGAGGGAGGAGGAGAAAGGAATTCAATCTTTTTTCACCATCGTTTGTTTGTTTATGTTTAAGGCGATCATCAAATGCTTAGAAGATCGGGGGGTTTTCATTTTACTTACCTCGTCGGCCTTAATGTCAGAAACAAGTAAGGACAGCTTTGTTGAAAAACTACTTTTCAGTATGTTTCTTTCTGTTTTAGAAGATCAGCCTCCTAACTTTTCTTACGGTTTTCATTCCGTGTAGATTTTGGAGATGAGCAGCCGCTCCACGGGTTACACGTGCTCCATTCGCCCCCTCCAACAGGTGAGGCCGCGGGGACTTCCCGTGTGTGGGGTCTGTGTGGTGCTGGTCCGTCTTCGTCTTAACCCTTCAGCTGCACTAGACCCTGGTAGCATTGGCTTTTCTTAACTAACGCTTCCTTTCACCTCCCTGGGTGACCCCCGCTGTCCACTTAGCACACCTCTTTCCTCTGAGCTTCACGGGCACATTCACCTGCCTGTTGACAGTTTTGCTGAGGTGTCTCAGGTGTCCCTCAAATTCCGCACGCCCTAGACAGAGCCCCCGCATCAGCGCGCAGCATTAGCCAGGAGACGCTGTCGCCACCGCCTACGCGGTAACCGGGACTCCGGGCCTTCACAGACGCGACTCCCTCGGTCTGGGCTGCTCATTTCCTTCTCCTTTGTCAGGTGAACGTGACCCCTATGAGGACCAAGAATTGGCTTGTGAGGGCAAAAAAATACTCCCCCCACGGTATATAAATAGATGTGCAGTGTGTCCGCAGTATTAAAATTCAAGAGGGCAATTAAGAAACAAAATCTAAAAAGACTCTAAGGTGGAGAGAGGAGAAACAAAATCAGAAGCACTGCCTGAGCCCGTCACTCAGGTCTGTCCGGTGTCCGATTAATAGCCTGCTAACTGGTTCCTGCCACCACTGTCCCCTCAGTGAGGACTTCTGGCCTAGTAGGGGCACCATTTCAGCATTTCTTCACATAATTGTTTAACGTCTGCCTGCCCTTATTTTTTTTAATTTACTTATTTTTAAATTTACATCCAAGTTAGTTAACATGTAGTGCAACAATGTTTTCAAGAGTAGATTCCTTCATGCCCCTTACCCATTTAGCCCATCCGCCCCCCACGACCCCTCTGTAACCCTGGGTTTGTTCTCCAGATTCAAGAGCTCTTATATTTTGTCCCTCTTCCTGCTTTTATATTATTTTTGCTTCCCTTCCCCTATGTTCATCTGTTTTGTATCTTAAATTCCTCATATGAGTGAAGTCATGATATTTGTCTTTCTCTAATTTCGCTTAGCATCATACCCTCTAGTTCTTTGAGTGTAGTTACAAATGGCAAGGTTTCATTCTTTTTTATTGCTGAGTAATACCCATTGTATATACGCACCACATCTTCTTTATCCATTCATTGGTTGATGGACATTTGGGCTCTTTCCATACTTCGGGTTGTTGATAGCGCTGCTGTGAACATTGGGGTGCATGTGCCCTTTCGGAACAGCGCGCCTGTGTCCCTTGGATAAATACCTAGTAGCGCAATTGCTGGGTAATACAGTTCTCTTTTCACTTTTTTGAGGAACCTCCATACTGTTTTCCAGAGTGGCTGCACCAGTTTGTGTTCCCACCAGCAGTGCAAAAGAGATCCTCTTTCTCTGCATCCTTGACAGTATCTGTCGTGCCTGAGCTGTTAATGTTAGCCACTCTGACAGGTGTGAGGTGGTATCTCAGTGTGGTTTTGATTTGTATTTCCTGAAAATGAGTGACGTTGAGCATTTTTTCATGTGTCTATTGCCCATCTGGATATATTCTGTGGAAAAGTGTCTCTTCATGTCTTCTGTCCATTTTTTTCACTGGGCTCTTTGTTTTTTGGGTGTTCAGTTTGTTACATTCTTTATATATTTTAGATACTAACCTTTTATCTGATATGTCATTTGCAGATAACTTCTCTCATTCTATCAATTGCCTTTTAGTTTTGCTGATTGTTTCCTTCTCTGTGCAGAAACTTTCTATTTTGATGATGTCCCAATAGTTCATTTTTGCTTTTGTTTCCCTTGCCTCTGGAGACGTGTTGAGTAAGAAGTTGCTGCAGCTGAGGTCAAATAGGTTGTTGCCTGCTTTGATTTCCTGTCTTATGTTTAGGTCTTTCATCCATTTTGAATTTATTTTTGTGTGAGGTATAAGAAAGTGGTCCAGGTTCATTTTTCTGCACGTCACTCTCCCAGCACCGTTTGCTGAAGAGACTGTCTTTATCCCATTTGGAATTCTTTCCTGCTTTGTCAAAGATGAGTTGGCCATAAATTTGTGGGTCCATTTCTGGCTTCTCTATTCCATTGATCTGAGTGTCTCTTTTTGTGGCAGTGCCATACTGTCTTGATGATGACAGCTTTGTAGTACAGCTTCAAGTTGGGATTGTGATGCCTCCAGCTTTGGTTTTCTTTCTCAGTATTGCTTTGGTTGTTCCGGGTCTTTTCTGGTTCCATACGAATGTTTTTGTTTTTTTTTTTAAGTTTATTTTTAATGTTTTTTTATTATTTTATTTTTGAGAGAGAGAGACAACGTGAACAGGGGAGGGTCAGAGAGAGAAGGAGACACAGAATCCGAAGATAGGCTCCAGGCTCTGAGCTGTCAGCACAGAGCCTGATGTGCTGCTCGAACCCACAGACCATGAGATCATGACCTGAGCTGAAGTCAGACACTCAACCAACTGAGCCACCTAGGCGCCCCTAATACAAATTTTAGGATTGTTTGTTCTAGCTCTGTGAAGAATGCTGGTGGTATTTTGATAGGGATCGCATGCTTTTATTTTATCATATCCCTGTCGCCTATTGGTGCCAGGCCACTGAAAAATAATAAATGTTGGCGTACCTGGCTGGCTAAGTTGGATTAGTGTGTGACTCTCAATCTAGGGGTTGTGAGTTTGAGCCCCATGTGGGTAGAAATTACTTAAAAATAAGGGCTCTTGGGGTGCCTGGGTGGCTCAGTTGGTTAAGCGACCAACTTTGGCTCAGGTCATGATCTCGCAGTTCATGAGTTTGAGCCCCACGCCTGCCGACAGCTCAGACTTCAGCCTTAGTTCTAAACGCACTTCCAACTTGGAAGGAGAAACACTGCCCTTCGTGGTGGGGCAGCACAGGGCTCCCCTGTGAGGAACAGGATGCGTCACCACGTTCACATCCTCCACTGGGTCACTGAGACATTTTCTGCTCAGGTGTATTCGGAAGTTCAGAACTATGGTTGTTTTAAATTGATACTTAGCCAACTTTAAAAGTTCCTTGTCACAGATTTTATGATAGTTTATTATAAATCATTCTGTTTCTGCCTTTCTACATTCTTGAAATAAAGAAGTTGTCTAGAAAAATACTACGTAGTTTTGAACTATTAGTGTTGTATCAGAATTTTTTTATATTTTTCCTTCACTTGTTACTTTGTATATGACGAACCACTCAAACAAGGGAATTTTTATTTTGATGTATACCCACATTTTTCTATTTATCCATGTTTGCTGTCCTTTTCCATAACCTAATATCTGTTCAGGAGCAAATGTATTCATCTAGGCCTAATGGGGTGTTTCTTAACTTACAGTTGCTTTTTCTTTAAGAAGACCTGTATTAAAAGCAATAAATGAGCATTAAAAAGTGGACAGCAGGCGTGCCTGGGTGGCTCAATGGGTTAAGCTTCTGACTCTTGATCTCACCTCAGGTCATGATCTCACATGATCTTAAATTTGAATGATTGTTTTTTGGTTCTGTGTGTGTGTGTGTGTGTGTGTGTGTGTGTGTGTGTGTTTGAGAGAGAGGGAGGGAGGGACAGTGATTCCATATATATGGAGAGAGATCTATTCATTAAATGTACCCAGAGGACCTCTATTAATTGTGAGTTAGATTACCATTTGAAACACTGTCATATTTAACCATCTTGTAGTTTTGTGATTTAAAGCAATTTCTTCCTGCATGTTTTTGTAAAAAAAAAAAAAAACAAAAAAACAAAAAAATAAATCAGAACTTGAGGTTTTAATGTATGCGTATATGTTTTAGGGCTGAAAGAATTGAAGGTTGAAGATGACATCTCATCGAAGGTTACACTTATTTTGCCTGCCCTTAATTGTGCCCTTCTGGAAGCAAAGAAATCATTTCCTGAAGAAGGAATGTGTCCAAGCACATTAGTGAAGCGTAGTTTCCAGGAACTATGCAAGGCGGACAGAAGTCCCTCCCTGACAGCTGCTTCCCGGGATGGGACGAAAGAGACTGCGTTCTTCAGCCAACCCTCCAACGGCTTTGACTTGGCTCCGCCAGCAGGAAGGTGCCCTTTACAGTCGTTACCTCAGCTGAAGTCGTATTTTTCAGATCCTGCTGGGTACATTTTGGAAGTGTCTACTGCGTTAGATCTCTTAGCAGAGCGTCCTCAGTCCCCTTGTGTCTCAGACGGCATTTGCGATGCTGGATTTTCTTTAGTTATGACTCCAGATCCTGAATTTCTTGACTCAGAGGCAGAAGTAAGAAAAGAAACTGAAACCGAAAAGAATCCTGAAGACTTGTCGGAAGCGAGGCAGGGAGCTGCGATGTCGCTAAGCCCAGCCTCGGATCGGAGAGTCCAGCCCAGGAGGAAGGCTAGCTTGCCATCTGCCATGCAGAGTAAACGAGTGAACCTGTGCCGTCCCTTCCCCAAGAGGGCTGCCGGGGCGGGCAAGGGTTCGGACGGCCCCACAGCGCTCCAGTTAGTGAAAGGACCGTTTCCTCAGAAAAGAAAAAGAGGTAAGCCCGATTTCTGTGGATCTCTAACTGGGCAGTTAGTAGTGACTGCGGTTCCCTAACACTGTTCCTGTGTGCTCACTGTGCACTGAGCCAGGCGGTGGCAGAAGTGTGTTAGAGACGCCAGCATTTCCCTCTGGGTGATTGTCTACAGGCTACAGTTTGAGAAGCGCGGATCTAGATTAACAGGTGGAAGTCCAGAAACAGGGAAGGCTAAGGGGCTCCAAAAGCCCACCCACCAAAGGCTGTGTTTCATTTGTAAAATGGCTCAGCCGTCACTCAGTCACTTACTCGCCATTCTACACAATGATTATTTAGTTTCTGAGCTGTCCTCGGACAGTTAAGCGGGAAAGAAGAGGATCTTCTCAAATCAGGCTCACCAACAGCAGCAGGAAGTGGTAACTGAGAATCTGAACATGTAGAAAGAGGAAGAGATGCCTGGATTTTCCGAACCTAGAGCAGTCTGGGTCGAATTTCCCTTCCTTTGTGTGTATTACTAGAGTTTTAAAACTAGTCACCTGGATCCTACGTAGACCTATTGAAACAACAGCCAGTGGTCTGGAGACATGTACATTGAAACGGTTCTACAAATGGCTTTGTTGACCCTGAGAATTGAGTGAGAACCAGAGCCTCGGGCCAGGTAGTGTACGTCAGACGCACTTTACCGAACCTGGCCCAGCACAGGACGTGATTTCGGCTCAGGGTCATCAGACATGGTGTGTAGCAGGTTTTGTTTAGAAGCAGGGCGCTATATGCCCTGTGGCCTGGTAGAGCAGGGGTCAGCGAACCGCGCCAGAGGACCCCTCAGGCGCTTACCTGTCCTCTCTGGCTACTTCACACGGTGCTGGCAGAGGCGAGCAGCAGTGCCTGAGCCCATACTGGCCCTCAAAGCGGGAAGTACGTCCTGCCAGCCCGTCTCGGAAAACATTTGCTAAGCCTGTCTATAGTGTTTTCAATTTAGAAATTGCAGTGCCTAGAGGAAAACATCAAGGGTCTGCAGATCATCAGGATTCTAGACAGTTACTTCTGGCGTATTGTAGTGTGAGAAATGGGGGGCGTGTGTGCGTGCATTGATTGAGGAGGCTGATGGGAGGTGGGGGAGTAGGAAGCCGCAAATTCGAGTGCACCACCCCTTACAAGTACATTCCAGGCCAGCCGCGTTGAGTTTCTACTACAGATGAACAGTTTACTTCAAGGTATTAAATAAATTATCTACAATTCAACATTTACTATTTCTCAAATGTTTTTACTTTGCTATAAGAAATATGGTTTATATTACAGTCCAGTGCACACAAATTTGTGTATGACTGGAATAGAAATTTCAGGAAAACATTTACCCTACCCGTGCGTAACACAGTCTGATTCTTTCCGTTCTATTCTGGTTTCCTTTAAGAAAGGATTCTGGTTGCAGCCCATTAAACTTATTTTACAGCCCCCCGGTGGGTGGTGCATACAGGTTTGAGAAAGTGGCACTGAGTGAGGCAGAGAAGCAGGGCAGTCCCCTGGAGGGTCACCTTGCTTCATGTTTGTTCCCCCCCAGGACCCGGGCTGTGCGGGACCGCTCTGGCGGTGCAGGTCTTCCGAACCTCCCCCAGGTCTTGGTCTGCTCTTCGTATTTTCTGCTTCGCCTCCATTTAGTCTGAACTGCTTCCCTGCTTGATTTCTGGTTTGCCTTTCTTTGTGCTAAAAAGTTTAGAAAATAACTAGAGTAGAATGAGAAGTATCATTCTTGAGAAGAACAAAATAGTATGTTACTTCAGGAGGGAGGATCAGCGTTACACCCCGGGAGATAGTCCACACCAACAGATGGGAAAGCGTTTTTTAAATACCACTCCTTTCTCTAATGCCCAAGAGAATGAAGTGAAATTGGTCTCTTTTCTACATTTTACTAACAATGATCACGATTTCTTAAACCAGTGTCGAGTTTCCTGTTCTCAGTTAGACCCTTGAACAACATGGGCATCAGGGGCACTGACCCCACCCCTCCGCCACACCCCCCACCCCGAGCAGCGGAAGATCTCTTTCTGATTCCCAGGACATAACTACAGATAGCCTCCCAGTGACCTTACTGATAACACAAATCACTGACTGATATGTAGTTTGTATGTTGTATGTGTCATATCCTGTGTTCTTACAGTCATGTAAGCTGGAGAAAAGGTATGAAAGTCATGGGGAAGAGGGTCCATTCACAGTAGTGTACTTATATGTATTGGAAAAAAACCCATTCAAACCGATGTTCAGAGGTCAACTGTAGTGTTTTCTGTAAACGTAATTTAAAATATCTGCCAACACGATGTGTGATATTTTTGTTGATATCTATGGGACTGATTTTTTGGTTTCATGGCTGAAAGGATGAAAAGTCAGCGGGAAGGGAAGTTTTCAAAGGGAACATTTATTAACTTTTTTTTTTTTTTTTAACTCTTACAAAGTTGAAACACCGTCTGTTGTGTTAGCGAGTAGTCCTCGGTCTTTTGTCTCCGGACGTGCCTCCACCAGTAGCTGTTCCCTTCCGGGTAGGAAGCCAGGCTGAGCATTTTGTAAGAGAGATGAGCAAGGGTAAGAGACTCATAGGAAGTTAAATCAGGTAAAGGCTTCTTTAGCGGACCTTCCTCTGTCTTTTCTGAAAAGGTGATTTTTCCGGTGGCAAGACGTGGATATTTAGGAGCAGTCCAGTGGAGTCTGTAAGGTGGCTCTGTGCGACTCGTCCCTGCTCTGCGGTGTGATTACGTTTCACCTGCATCGCCCCGTGGGGCTGTCGCTTTCCCAAGAATTCTCCACTGCCGGTGCCGTGAGCCACCGCCCTCAGCCTCACCGGTCATGTCGGTTAGGGAAGGTTAGGGAGGGTTTTTTTTGGTTTTTTTTTTGAGTCATGCCTTGTTTTTATCAAGTTATTACTCCGGCAGTTTTCTTCTTCACCAGACAGGGCTTATAGTCTGACACTTAGAAAGTTCCTATTTTTATATGCATATGAGAGGTTTGAACTCCTGCTTTGTTTAAAAGAAAATCTTTATTGGAATACCCTGAAGTTTATATTTTCTTCCCTATTGCTAAAGTTACCTCTCCGCAAACCAAAGCAAAGGAAAAGCTGCTGCTGCTAAGCCTCTGCGCCCCTACCCCTTAAAACGGTGTGTTTTTTGCATAAGGTGCCGAGGTGCTGACTGCACAGTTTGTACTGACAACCAAATTGGATAGGAAAAACCGAGACGCTCCCATTTCTAAAGATGTTCCACTGGCAACGAGTGCTAAAAGGGCAAGGAAACAAGAGAACTCTCCAGTCAAAACTGTTCCAAGGGCTAAGCCACCCGTGAAGAAATCTGCAAAGAAGCGGAGGGTAAATCTAGTAAGAGGCAATCAGAATCCCAGACTCAGAAAGCAGCCACAACCTGGTAAGAAATACTCTTCCTGTGAATTTAAACACCGCCATACAGACTAACTGAGATTGCGAGATAGTGTGCTTTGATAACCTACCGGCAGTGGGGTGTGCCCGCCGCGGCCCTGTCCCGCCACGTCCCCGCGCCAGTCCCCGGCTCTGCGCAGCGTGGCCTCACACACACTTGGCCCCTGGCTTCCAGCCAGCCCCACCCCCTCCCTCCTCTAGCTGTAGATTGTTAACCACTTAGAGGCAGGGGGACTTCACAAGACACTGTTGTATTGAGATGAAGGTATTATGATAAGTTTGTTTATGACTGAAGGGTTTTTTTCTTTGTTTCCTGGTTACTTTTTTTTTTAATGAGTGAAGAATCTTCGAAAGCTCCTCATCTTTCTAACGCTCGGTGTTGCCATTTTCACACCCGTACACACCAAGTATAAACCCTGCTCGTCTCCTGGGCACTCATCAGGCCGTCTCCCGCCCTTCCTTACTTTCCTGCTGCTGCTTGATGGCATGCCTCTGCCCCGCCAGGTACCCAGGTGCCCCTGACCCGCCACACCGACTTCTGCTCGGGTGCCATTCCCCTGTGCCAGGCCACTGCTGCTGCCGCCGAGGTCCGGCCTCCACGGCGAGGCCTCTCCTGCTGCTCGGAGCTGACCTGAGCTCTGTTTCCTTTCCTTTCCTTTCGAGTTTTAGAGAACGTTGTGGAATCCAGTTCACACTGTTTTCTAATCATTTGATGTGCTTTGATCTTGTCTTTCTGATGAATTTATAAACATTATGAGCATAGACCGGTGTATAAATGTCTTGTATGCTTAGCTGTGTCATTCGGATTTTTTGTACCAAATCGGCTCTCAGATATTTGTAGACTGATTGATTAACGGGAGGAATGCAATTGGGCAGAAAAGTGAGCCCAGGAAAGAATAGTTCTTAAAACATGTATTAGAAAACAGGATGAGTTGCATTGCAAATGTCCAAATATACTGTGCAGCCACATTCCAAGGTAAAATGTTAAGGTGAATCTCTAAATTTTTCTTTTATTTCTTGATCACCTATACTGATCAGTTTCATTTCTTGAAGTATCAGAATTTAAGAAGGCTCATTGTTACTGAAACTAATGCTCTTCTGCCCTTTTTGAAGTTTTTAATTTAGTTTTTATCTATTGAGTTCTTTAGTATGTATTTCATTTGGTGTTGTCTTAGTTGCATATCTTAAAAGATATTATCAGTATTCTATATTTAATTGATTGAGAATCTCTAACAAAGTCAGTAATTAAATGATTTACCTGAGACTACACATATTTGTTAAACTGAATCCTTTTTCTTGACTTTGGTGCAGTGTTCTTTCTATTAGGCCATACTCGTAAGTGATATCCTATAATATTAGCAAAGATAGGATGGAATTAGTATGAATAAACACATCAGGTCACAAAATGGATTTCATGTTTCCAGTATATCCATGGGGCTGATGAGATGACGCTCTGCTTTTGGGTCATTTTCTTCCCCCGAGTCTCCTTGCGTTTTGCTATTTTACATAAACGGTGGACAGTGGTTGTTACGTTTATCCTTCCCACCATACATACAAACCCTTCTCATTCTGTTTGATGACCTCACAGGCCAGAGTTTTCTTCTCTTTAGATGGATTAGTTACGGGGCGCGTGGGTGGCTCAGTCAGTCGAGCGTCCAACTTCGGCTCAGGTCATGATCTCGCAGTTCATAGGTTCAAGCCCCACGTCAGGCTCGCTGCTATCAGTGCAGAGTCTGCTTCAGATCTTTTGTTGCCCTCTCTCTGCCCCTCCCCTGCTTGCACTTTCTCAAAATAAATAAAACATTTTAAAAAATGGGTTAGGCATTGGCCTTTGCAGGCAGGTCAGTAATTCGTTTCCGACCTCCTGTTCTAAAGAACACACAGCCGCCTTAGCCCTGCACCCACCGCAGGGAATCACACCCTAGCGTCATTGTGAGCTCTGTCCTTTGGGACAGCCGCATAAGAAGGCCGAATCAATATCCTGTGAAAACACGTAAACCGCTGTCGAAAGTCGGTTTTCTGGTTAAAGGCAAATGGGTAGATGTGATTATCTAGGGAGAGGAGAATTATCAGACAAGGAGGTTTGCACACATCCGGACAGAGAGGACATGTTTTCAGTGCAGAAATTAAAGTTTTAAAGGCTGATTTTGAATGAATACTCTTATGACTTTTCTGATTTTTTTACTTATATCATTGCATATTATAATTAAACTCAGTATGATTACAAGTCATCTCTAGTTTGGGGCACCTGGTGGCTCAGTTGGTTAAGTGCCCGACTCTGGTTTCGGCTCAGGGCATGATCTCAAGGTTCATTTGATTGAGCCCTGCGTCAGGCTCTGTATTGACCTCGCCAGTTTTCCTTGAGACTCTCTCTCTGCCTCTATCCTGCTCACAAGCTCTTTCCCTTCACCTCCCTCTTTCTCTCTCTTTCAAAATAAATACGTAAGCACTTTTAAAAAAATCACCTCTAGTATGAACCTAAGTGATTTCTCTAATAAAGCACTTGTTAAGGGAAGCGATTCATGTTCTAATGTACACTTCAAAGTTAGAAAGTCTTCTGTTCTCACTAGATTGTAAGTTCTCTGAGGGCAGGACCCTTGTTCTCTTTTTTGTTCTTGTTCTTTTTCCTCTTTGCATATTTCCTCAGCTAAGTGGTATGCCTTGTGTGTTGACTGGTACATAACGTTTCTGAAAGGTGATTTCTTTTTAAATCAGTATGCACATTCCTTAGGACTTGTTCTTGTGGTAAATATGTTATAATAGAACTGATAGTTGGAAGAAACCTGACAGTAAAATTTTAGCATATAACCTATGTAACTTATCCATAAGTTTTTCTTGAATATATTGACTAATCATTGATTTTCATTAAGCCATAATAATAGAGCAGAGAATTAAAATATTTAGAAATCAAACATAATATGTCTTTTTCTTTTATACTGAAGCAAAAGGAGAAACTGGTTCACAGCTTCAGTCAGAAATCTCATTAGTTGGTCAGGACGATGCTGGCATTAGTGCCGCTCAGCCAGCAAGCATCTCCGTGGCTCAGAAAGATCTACCTGAAAACTCCGCTGCCCACTGTGACTCCCAGGCCCTAAACATGTTAGCCGACCTAGCGCTAAGTGCTGCCACCTGTGCCACGCCGCCACCCGTGTCCAGAAGCTCTCCCCACGCCTCTGAGTTGCCACAAGAGGATGTTTTGTCTTCTAAAGAACCTTCTCTGCACAGTACATCTGACCATGAATATCACAGAGGAGTTAAAAGTCAGAACGGGGGACTGTTCCCGAAGCCGTCCTCTGAGAGAAAGAGTCCTCCGGCGTCAGACTCTGCTGTCAGCCAAGAGGAAGAGCACTCGGCTCCTGGCAGCGAGGCCCCTGTGGGAGCCTCGCCAGCACTTCCCAAGGAAACAGTAGAAACTTCCAAGGCAAGCCAAAGCGCCTCCATTGCTGTGGAACATTCCTATGCCCTGCTCCGGGCAGAACACTCAAAGCAGCATCTGCAGCAGAGAGGAGCCCCGGGCCCCGCCTTCACCAGGAATGGCCCCAGAGGCCCTGAGGCAGGGACCCCCGTGGGGAAAGTCATGCCCTTCCGGCACCAGCAGAGTGCCTCCCCGCTGCAGAAGCTGCCGGAGGGCCTGCCACCCAAGCACAGGGGCCAGCCGGCGTCCTCCGGCCCGAGAGACTTCCAGTGCTCCCACACTGTGCTCAGCTGTGCCGGCTCCGTCAAGGTCACGTTCCAGTGTGAGACGGAGTACGTGTTCAGCTTAGACAGCAGGTACACCAACAACCCGCTGGAGAGGACTGTGGTGAGAGCGCTGCATGGGTAAGTGGCTTGGGCGCTGACATCAAGGTGGAGGGGAGGGACTCTTGTGCCGGACTTCGGGGGGAGAGAGCGAAGGGCACCGTGTGTGACTCCAGCAACTTAGGAATAATATCAGGCAGTTGTGTTGACTCCCAGTTAAGAAAATGGGGCTGGTTTTGCCACTGTGGGTGGTCACGTAGAGCCCTTTTGCAAGCTTAACTTCAGCCCTGTGAACAGCTTCCCGTTTGGAGATGCTCCCACATAAGCCTTTGTGGGCTTTGAATTACAGTATTCCGATGAGATCTTAGTGTAAAATAGTGAGATACAGAATACTGCTTTATGGACTGAGTCCCGTAAGAAATGCCCCAAGGATTGCGTCCAGCCTGTAAGGCTGGTTAGGTTCTGGGTGAGCAGTTTTACGTGGGGCGGTTCTGCCCGTCTAAAGAGTCAGAGCGTCAGGCAGTAACAGAGCAGCTGAAAGCACGGGTTTGGAGTATAGACTAACCCGGGTTTCAATCTAGGCTCTCCCACTTACCAGCTAGCTTCTGGGAGCTGGGGGTTCCTGTTCTTCAGGACAGTGCGTGTCAGTCTTTGTCCTGTGCGTGACTGCGCTAGGGGTCTCACCGGGGTGCAGTCGGACTCCGGTACCTTTGGGGTGCGGCCCGAGAGTCTGCATTTCTGCGGAGTGTCCAGGCGGTGCCAGGGGAGCATTGGTGGCAGCCCGTGGGCAGCGCTTTTAAGTGTTTAATGTTAGTAACGGCCACAAGCCAGGTTGTCGCATACGTTGTTTTGCACAGTGACTGGCCCGTGCTAGTCAGCGGCGCTCGTTGCTAGCAGTGAGGACCGTTAGCTGCATGAAGTGGCTTTCAGCCTCCTGTTAGTGGCATGTTTCACATGTGAGCCACTAAACTGTACCAGACTTGTCTCCTTGCTCCGGTTACGAGCTCACATTCGCAGGAGCGTACACGTAGTGTTCCCATCTACTCAGGAGGGGGTTCTTAGCCTTCATTCTGCCGGGCAGAAGGCCAGAAGTGTTTTCTCCCTATTCGATTTCAGGAGAGACCAGGCTGAATTGCCCACAGAGATATTTTAACCTGTAGACTTTCCCATGTATTAGAAGAGAAACACAAAAATAGAAATGAGTTGGCCAGACTTAGCAAAAGGAAGGTGAGGGTCGGGGTAGTTGCGGGAGCCGTTCGCACAGTAGGTATGTTGTGTCCGCAGGGAGTTGGAGTGGGAGAAAGGAGAGGTCCCGGCCTGGGCGTCTGGAGACTCTGTTCCGTCGTGGTTCTGCTGAAGGCTGTGTGACCTCTGAAGTCACTTTTCCAGGCTCCGCTTTCCAGTGCCCTTTTCCGCCTCTGTAAAATGAATGGATTAGATCCATTGTAACTATTTGTTAAGTCACCTTCATTTTTATCTTATTGTTTCACATCCGTGTATTTTTAAAATAAAAATGAACAGATTTAAAACTAAGATTCAAATGAAGGCATTTATTTATGATAAGGCAATCAACTAAAATCACCATTTTTGATGACTTTTCTTTTTTTTTTTTTTTTGGTACATCTCAGTCCTTGGAACACTGACCTGCCTGATAACATGGAAGAAACAAAGTTTTTACTTCATATGTGGGTAGCTCTGTTTTACAGCGGTCAGAACAAAGTGATGCAGTCAGCCCGAAAAGTGGTGGAGTACAGGAACCCTATGAAATATGTGTCTCTAAATAGCACATTAGAATCGTTGGAGTTCAGTGAACTTGAGGAGGCCTCCGGCGTGGAGAAGCGTTCTGTAGACCCTCTACTGGAGACGAACGCGTCTCCCAGAGGTCCTGCTGCCGACGTGTCCTTCCCAGACGCCAGCTCCTTGCTTCCCTTCATTAAACCACCACCTACGAGAGGCTCGAAGCTCTGGGTACAGGATGAACAGAAAGAGATTTTTGCAGGAAAGGGTCTTCCGGATGCCCCAGAAATCCAGCGTTTCATCTATGCTTGTAATAATGAGGTAAGTATGTGCTGATGTCGTTGTTGAAGAAACCGGTTTTTTGCTCAATATGTAAAGTCACGTTGAAAACATGTCATCGGTTTCTGTAGGAAGATGGTGGGTCGCCTGGTCCCCATAAGTGCCGTTCTAGGTCATCTGCGGTGGGGCTCGTCTCCATCCTGATGGAAGAAGCAGAAGTGGAAAAAGACCGTGGGGGCCAGATGGGGCTGGGGGCCCAGGGGCCGGGCGGGTCAGGGCAGCCGTAGCTGTGGCACTTATTAGTTACATAGTTTGGGGCAAATTACTGGTTTTCTCCGAGCATACTCTCTCATCTTTTGAAAGAGGTAAGCAGTATGTGTTCTGTCTTAGAATAGTTTTGAAGGATCAGATGCAATACTAAATGTTAGAGATCTTTGAAAAGCCTTAAACTGAAATGAAGTATGTTAAAGATCATTCTGGAAAACAAATGCTGGCACAGTAAACGTGATGCCACATCCCCGTGGGCCTGCTGGGAACTGCAGACACGGAAAATACACTGAGTCTTCCTGCTCTTCTCCACCGACGTTCCACAAGGCCAGAGGCCATGTGTTAACTGGCCCGTAAACGGGTCGCAGCACAATTCTACGCAAATGGCTTAACAAGATCTATGCCCTTTGAAGTTTTTGGCCTCGGTCCCTTTCAGAATAACTTTGCACGAGTTTGTGCACTTACAGTGCGTGTCTTGACACTGAGTAGGCAGCGTGTCCGTCTCTGGGGTTACCTGGGGACTTGTGCGTCCAGGCAGACTCGGAGATCCTGTCTCCAGATGCTCCTGCCGTCCGAGTGGCTGAGGGCCAGGGAGTGGTCTATGCCTTTTGGTCACAGTGGCTCAGTTCACCCGCAGCCCAGTGAGGTAAGAACCACCCCACCCTGTTTTAGAGGAGGAAACTGAGGCACAGAGAAGTGCGCCTCTCACTTTCATGGGTTCAAGTCCCGCATCGGGCTCTGTGCTGACAGCTCAGAGCCTGGATCCTGCTTCCAATTCTGTGCCTCCCTCTCTCTTTGCCCCTCCCCACTCATGCTCTGAATCTCTCTGTCTCAAAAAATAAGTAAAACATTAAAAAAAAATTTTTTTTAAATAATAAAAATAAAACAAAGGTCATGACTTCCAGCATGAATGCCTCAAGATATGGCAAGAAATAAATGATGTAGTATTACAAAACCTAATTCCTTCCTGCTGCTGTGAAAGCAGTCCCTTGGATTCAAACTGCGTAGTGTTTTCTCTTTTTCTGTTAAATTTTTCTTTTTAACATTTGTTTTTGAGAGAGACAGAGCATGAGCGGGGGAGGGGCAGAGAGAGAGGGAGGCACAGAATCGGAAGCAGGCTCCAGGCTCTGAGCTGTCAGCACAGAGCCCAACGCGGGGCTCGAACCCACGAACTGTGAGATCATGACCTGAGCTGAAGTCAGAGGCTTAACCGACTGAGCCACCCAGGCACCCCTCTCTTGTTCTGTTGAATAGAGGTACTCTGATGAGAGATTATCTCCAGTTACAAGTGAAGAAGGTAGCTAATAGGTCAGGAATCTTTATTTACCAGAACGGAGATTGACACTTTGGGGAAAACTGCTGATTGGGATGTGCTTAATACAGGAGATCATAATTTATTGTTTCCTCCTGGGAAAGTTCCAGATGACCATGTATTTTATAGTCTGATGAAGGCTGGTGTTTAACAAAAGTTATTCTTTGCTTTAGAAACTACCATTTAATTTTACTAAAAACACTGCACATTGAGTACTTTTTTCCATGCTGCATTTCTGAGTTAAGTGCTGCTATTTAGCACACAGGCTGCATTGTCACATCTCCACACTGTCACCGGTCTGGCCACTTTCCTTTCCAGAAGTCAATTTAAAAACAAAAAACAAAAAAAAAACTGTGCAGTTAAAAGGTTTCGTACTCTCATTGGTGTGTATATTTAAAGAAGAAAATCCTGTTTCGGGCTGTGGTAAGTCTACCTAAAAAGAGCGGTTTGCTTGGTCTCCACCCCTGTGACATTCTGGAAGAGTGGAAAATCCAAAAGAACGAAAAGAGCAAACTGGAATTGATCCTCTGTCGTTCCCGTCTTCACCACATGCAAATGGAAGACCGTCCGTTTGATTCTCATTTTTTTGTGTTTGCTTTTGTCATTTTAGGTAACTGGGGGAAAAGCCAAAGAAGATTCATCAGATAAACTAGAGACTTCTGATCTCGTGCTTCCTAGTATTGGAAACCCCCAAACTGATAGGCCGTCTGTTCCCGGTAGAGGGAAAGCCTTTGAGCCACTTGAGAGCAGAAGGGGGACTTGTGATGAGCCTGTCACGCACGCCACAGGCACCAGGACTTATGGCGGGATCAGCAGTCCGTCGGGGGTCTGTCAGAAGTCTGTGTACGGAGCCCTGGAAAGCGAAGCTGGTAGTTTTCACGCAACAGTGCAGACAGAAACAGAAGCCTCACAGGGCCATGTCCAGCAGGGCAGCCCCATCAGCCAGGAAAGTCGGCCTTCATTGGAGGGGGAGGATGATACGGGATATGTGACGATTAATCTGGAACCAGTTACTTTCACTTTTGAAGAAAATAGCTGTGAACCAGTGCAGACAGAAGTTGTAAATAGAACCGGCCAACCTACAGCCTTTGATATGGAGTTGGTTAAACAGGTACTGCCTGCTACGAGTCTTAGACGTCCAGTGTCTGCATTTGAAGAGGCACAGACACAAGGCCTCAGGGACGTCCCCGCTCTAGCAGTGTCCAGACAGAAGTGCACTAAGCACGTGTGTGCCACCTCCGTCATTGGGGAGACCCCTGCCGAAGAAGTGTGTTCGCAACGGAAAGAGAGTCCTGTTCCAGGCTTGTCGCTGCCATCTGATAAGTCGGTGGCAGAGGCACTGTCGTTGGTTAGAAGTTCTAATTATTCGTTGCCCAAAGAAGAAAGGAAACTCTCTCAGGAATTTTTTCTGCAGACTCCGAGTCTCTTTGGCATATCTTCAGAAGAGATCATCGAGCCGTCCCAGGTTGAAGAGGTGGTCCTGGCACCAGCCTCTGCCACTTTGGAAAAAGGTTCTTCACTTGACTACGTTCCATCAACGGGCTATGCAGCCGATAGCACCTCAGAACTGACAGATTTCAAGAGTGGTCTCCAGAGTGAAAATGGGAGTTTTGAGTCTTCTAATTCAGCATTTGCCCCACAAGCCTGTGTCTGTATGAACAGAGAGGAGGCCAGCCTGCAGCTCTCAGAGGATTCCGACCTTGACCTCATGCTCACGATATCACCACCAACCAGCCCCAGAGAAGAGGCGCTGGCTGGCAGCCTGGAGCTGTGGCAGGAGGCCTCGGCGGCAAATGTAGACCTTCCTGACGTGACCGGCGAAGTGATCGAGCCAGAAGAGGTGACCTTCCTAGAAAACAGAGAAGTGAATGCTGCGCACTGTACAGCCACGTATCCTGCAGTGTCCTTGAAATCATTAGAAAATGAGAAAAAGGGTGATAATTTACAAACAGTCACCTTAATACTTTCTAAAGAAAGCTGTGCCCTTGAGATTGCGGAGGAGGTTAATGTTGCCTCAGACTTTCCCTTTGGTTCTTTAATTGAAGAAGTGTCACCGGCTTCTAGTCCTGACCCCCAAGTGCCAGTCGAAGGGACACGGCCATCTCAAGCCATGTCTCTCTGCAGTTTAAAACTTGCTGATACACAGTGTGAGAAAAGTGACAGATTCTCCCAGGTCGAGTCCGTAGATTTGGCCGTCACGGGGAAAGAAAACTCTCTTGTCAGTCCTGCCTGTCCTGAGGAACAAGGTAGCTTGTCCGGAGCAGCCGAGGCAGCCGGCCCGCGGGCGCGCAGGGAGGGCTTCTCTTTCTCAGACAAGGTGCCGGGCTGCGGTACCGGCTGGAGCTGGCCTGCCTCGGCTGCCCAGTATGGAGACGACCTCACGCTTTCTCTAGAAACATTGGTACCATCCGGAAATCCACTGCAGCCAGGTAGCATACAGAATAGGAATTTGGACTTAAATCATCTGGTCTTGGAGACCTGGGAGCCTCCGTTTAGCCCTAGAAAGATGATTGAAAATAAGTCTTCAGCTGACACTCTTGTTTCTACAGCTGCTCCAAGTGCTGTAGCAAATGTGTTGCTGAAGCAGGATAGTGGCCCTAAAAGCATCAAGGAGAATCTCTTCAGCAGTGATTTGAAGACAAATGAAGGCATTTCCATCCACACCAAGTCCTTGAGCTCCAGCTCAGATAGCGGAGCGGATGCCACACGGGCACACGGGCACTCGGAGCTGCCCAGACTTGCCTTTCCCTCACACAGTGCTGCCGCCTTCGCCCACTGTTCCACGCCCATGAATGTAGAGACGGGCTTCCAAGCTCGGGAAATAGCCACAGTCAGAATGGGCAGTCTGCTTAAGAATAGTGACGCTCAGGCCCAGTCCCATGAAGAAGCCGTAGACCCTGGAGGCGCTGATGCTCAGCTGCACACCGCGTCTCCAGAAGACAGACAAAACCCCGTCCATGTGCTGCAGGACAGGCCACTGTGTGAAGCAGAAGACGTGTCGCATGCCGGGCCTTCCCCTGCATACTTACATACCGATTCTCACCATAAAACAGCAGTCACCAGTGAGAGTGCCGGTAGAGAGCCTTGTGCCTCCTTGGTTTCCCCATCTTATGCCCCTCTTGTTTGTGGGGTCTCTGAAGAGCAGATTGCAAGTAAGGTTTCTGGTGAGGGGCTCAGAACCGAGGAGGACTCGGGGACCCTGAGCGGAGACGTGGATGTGAGTGTGAGTTCTGACATCTGTTACGAGCCACTTTCCGCAGAGTCCGATCAAGACTCTTGGGGTGAGTGTAGAAATCCCAAATCAGAAGTGGAGGGTTCCTGCACTGTGCCATGTAGTCAAACCAAGAAGGAAGATGCATCAAAAGATGATTATGGCTCTTTCCTGAGCCTGAATAATAGTGATCATGAAGAGTGGGGCTCCTGCATGCGGCCCTCAGGGCTGGAGACAGGCGCTCCTCCCAGACACAGGCCCAGGGGGCCCAAGAAAGACCGGTGCGTGCCGTCTCACGTCCAGATCCGAGACCTCCACGGCATCCTCAGGACTTACGCCAATTTCACCGTAACTAAAGAGCTCAAAGAGACCACGAGAACTTGGCACAGCCTGAAGAGGCGCCCCGGTCTCGTGGCAAAGTGTGGTTTGCTTGGCTCCTGGCAGAGGGCAGTGAGCCTCACCCAGCACACATTAGACCTGGAGTACCTGCGTTTTGCACATAAGCTAAAACAACTCGTAAAGAGCGGAGCTTCTCGCCATTCTGCTGCTTCCGCCAGTGCCTTTCCAAAGGAAACCCCTCCCCAGATCGCTGCAGGAGCCCCCGCTCTGCGCCCTTCGTTTCGGAGCAGAAGTCCCCTCGTGGTAACAGTGGTCCTCTCGGAGCCCAGGCAGCAGAGCCCCCACAGGAGAGGCCACACACTCGGTGGTTCGGACAGTTCCTGCTTCTGGAAGGAGAGGTGTGGTCACGGTAGGAATCATCTTGCAAACTCCGAAAGGAGTCCCACTGTTGCGTTCCACCTCAACAAACTGAAATACAACACCGCTTTGAAAGAATCCCGGAATGACATTTCGCTTATTCTCAACGAATATGCCGAATTCAACAAGGTGATGATGAATAGCAACCCGATCATTTTCCCAGAAGGAGAGTCAAGTGCGGCTTGTAGGGAAGCCAGCCCTCGAGAGCCGTGCTGCCCTGTCCCGCGGGCGACCTCCTACGAGGACATGATCGCGGACCTGTGCGCCAGCCTGCACGTCAAGCTCCAGAACGTGGTGAAGGAGGCCTGCGGGAGCCCCTTCCTGTTCTACCTCGTCGAGACCGGAGAGCAGTCGTTCCCTGTGAGAGCGAAGGTGAGGGCCGCGCCGTCCTGGGGCGGGCGCTCTGCTCCTGGCCTCCTAGCATTAGAGGTGACAGCTGTAGCGTTCTTGCCCTCGGAACGGACTCGGGACACGAAGGGGCCTTTGAGTCTCGCCGCTCAGTCTTTGCGGCCTCTGCCTCTCGTGCTCCATCTGAACGTCCCGTCGCGTTCCAGAATTAGTGTGGTGACTGCTGTTCCCGCCGGCCACCACCCCCAATTTTGATGCCAGAAACACTATTCCTGTTCAAACGCAAGCACAGACCTAGTCCAAAGGGAAAATTTGGACTTAAAGTATTAATACCCATGTTCATCCATTAGTTGAGGGGGACCTCTTTTGGTTTGGGAGGTTTTTGGTTTTTAATTTTTTTTATTATTTTTATTTTTGAGACAGAGACACAGCACGAGTGGGGAGGGGCAGAGAGAGAGGGAGTCACAGAATCCGAAGCAGGCTCCAAGCTCTGAGCTGTCAGCACAGAGCCCGATGTGGGCCTCGAACTCATGAACCATGAGATCATGACCTGAGCTCAAGTCAGATGCTTAACTGACTGAGCCACCCAAGCGTCCCTGTTTTTTAATGTTTGTTTGAGAGAGAGAGAAAACACAAAAGGGCAGGGGCCGTGAGACAGGGACAGAGAATTTAAAGCAGGCTCTGCACTGTCAGCACAGAGCCCGACTTGAGGTTCAAGCTCATGAACCGTGACGTCATGACCTGAGCTGAAGTCTGACATTCAACCGACTGAGCCACTCAGGTGCCCTGGGAGTATTATGATAACCGATGTTCTGATGAGAACCTGGTCCTTCGGTTTGGGTGACGTAACCGCGGTGAGCGTGTAAGGCGGTGGGAGCCAGAGTCTGGACCACCATTAGCTTCCGCATTTTACCCTCACAATTCACTTCTCTTCTGTGTGGGGAAAAGACTTTTCTCTCTTTAACTTTTAAAATGTAATTTCAAATTTACATAAAGGTGGCAGAAATGGTACGCTTCCCCTAGACGCCCCACTGTTAACATTGCTGAGCCATGTGAAAACACGTCACACACCCGATGTCGCGCTGCCCCGAATGCTAGGTGTGTGTCACCTTCAGAGTGGGGGGCAGAGGTGACGCCGGGAGGCCCTTGCGAGCGTCCACACTGTGTGCTCGTCCACTCCACAGACCCGCCGCCAGCCCAGGCCCCGTGTCACCTTTGCTGTCTTGTTCGGTTTCCTGTCATTTCTTTTGTGACCTCTTTTGTCAGTCTTGAGGACTGTAGGCCAGTTACGTTGGTTTCCTGTCATTTCCATGTGATTTCTGCATTTTAGGCAAAAATACCCACATATGGTGTTCCCGGCATGTCACGTGAGGGGGCCTGCCGCGGTGGTGTGTCCCGTTCCTCTGTACTGATTTGTGTCACTTGGTTAAGATGGCTTCTGCCGGTTCCTCCAGTGTAATGTTCGTGAATGTGCTGTAATCAGCGACGAGCGGGGAGATGGGATAGAACATATAAACGTCCTGGCCCTCGAGACGCTCCCCTCCCGACGTGCTCCCGGCCGAGGGCGCCCGCCCGGACGGCTTCGGGTCGGGTGCTTGCCCGGCCGCCCCTGCGCGGTAACCAGCGGGCGCTGCGCCCCTCCCTCCCACGGGGACCGGCGCTCCGCGTGACTCTCCTTAGGGTGCGCAGCCAGCCCTCCGTCATTCTTCTCCGTGACGAGTGTTCCCTTTAATCCCCGTCCCGCTCCCCCACTTGCCCTCCGGTGACTGTCCGCTCTCTCTGGCGAAGTCTGTTCCCTGGTTTGTGTGTGTGTCTTTCTCTTTTTTTTTTTCCTTTGCTCATTTGTTTTTAATTTTTTGTTTGATTTTGAGTGAGGGACAGAGCAAGAGCAGGGGAGGGGCAGAGAGAGAGAGGGAGACACAGAATCCGTTGGCACAGAGCGTGACAGGCTTGAACCCACGAACCCGGAGAATATGACCTGAGCCGAAGTCAAACGCTAACCCACTGAGCCCCAGGCGCCCCTTCACTCGTTTGTTTCCTAAATTCCGTAAGATCCTATGATGTTTGTCTTTCTCTGACTTATTTCACTTAGTATTCTACTCTGAGTCATCCACATCACTACAAATGGCCAAATTTCATTCTTTTTTATGGCTGAGTAATATCCCTGTGTGTATACGTGCGCGCGCGCGCACACACACACACACACACACACACACACACAGTCTTTATGCATTCATCTGTTAACGGACACTTAGGCTGCTTCCACAGTTTGGCTAATATTGTGCATGATATTGCAGTAAACATAAGGGTGAGTGTATCCATTTAGATAAATGCTTTTGTATTTAAGGGGTCAGTACCCACAAGTGGAATTACTGGATCATATGGTATGGGATCTATTTTTAACTTTTTGAGGACCCTCCACATTGTTTTCCAGAGAAGCTGCACCAGTTTGCATTCTCGCCCACAGCGCACGAGGGTTCCCCTTCCCCCACATCCTGTCACACCTGTCGTTCTCGTCATTTAGACACTAGCCCCTCTGACAGGTGTGAGGTGGTACCTCATTGTGGCTATGATGTGCATTTCCCTGGTGATGAGTGGTGGTGAGCGTCTTTCCGTGTGTCTGTTGACATCTGCATGTTGTCTTTGGAAGAATGTTCTCATCTTCTGCCCATTTTTAATTGGATTTGGTTTTTGAGTATTGAGTTTTAGAAGTTCTTACCATGTTTTGGATAGTAACCCTTTATCAGAGATGTCATTTGGAAATATCTTCTCCCATTCTGTAGGCTGCCTTTTAGTTTTGTTGATTGTTTCCTTCACTTTGCAGAAGCTTTTTATCTCTTTTTTAATTCGGGGGGTTTTTTTTGTTTTTTTTTTTTTTTTAGAGAGAACATGAGTAGGGAAGGGGAGAGAGAGGGAGGGAAAACCCTAAGCAGGCTCTACACTCGGCACAGAGCCTGACGGGCGCTGCTTGGCCCCACAGCCCTGGGATCATGACCTGAACCAAACAAGAGACAGATCGTTGGCAGCCTGAGCCACTCGGGCCCCCGGAAGCTGTTTATCCTGATGAGTCGTTCAGTTTTGCTTTTGTCTCCCATGCCTGAGGACACACATCCAGAAGGAAGTGGCTGTGGCCATTCTCAGATTAGTGCCTTGCTCTCCGTAGGAGTTTTATGGTTTCAGGTCCCATATTTACATCCTTAATCCATTTGGGGTTGAATTCTGTTTATGGTGTAAGAAAGTGGTCCAGTTTTCCCAACACCATTTGTTGAAGAGACTTTTTCCCATTGAATATTTGCTCCTGCTTTGTCGAAGATTAACGGACCATACAATTGTGGGTTCATTCCTGGGTTTTCTGTTCTTTTTTTATGCCAATACCACACTGCTTTAATTTCTGCTGTTTTGTAACATAACTTGAAATCCAGAATTGTGATGCTTCCAGATTTTTCTTTTTCAAGATTGCTTTGACTATTCGAGGCCTTTTGCGGTTCCGTACAGATTTTAGGATTGTTTATTCTAGTTCTGGGAAACCTGCTGTTGCTATTCTGACAGGGATTGCATTAAATGTGTAGATGGCCTTGAGCAGTGTGGACCTTTGAACGGTATTTGTTTTGATCCTTCATTATTTACAGTCGTGCTCAGATTGCCCCAGACCCGGCCAGCGGGAGCCCTTTTAAGCTGGCTTCTGTGTCCTCGGACCCCTGCTTCCTGTGTGGCACGGCTTGATGTCACAGGTTACCTCCCAGATTCCTTGCCCGCTCCCCACCCCCGCAGCCATTTCTCCAGGGAGCAGGGATCCTTTTGAGGGAAGAGTAGCATTGGCATCAGCGTCCGGGCACCGGGTGGGCTCGATGCCCCTCCTGGCTCCCACCCGCGGCCCCCAGCTCCGTCCAGCCCCCTCCTCACAGCGCTGGGCCCTGGGCCCTGGGCGCTCACCCGGCGGCCCACACAGGCGCCGCGGTCCTCAGTGTGCGTTCTAGAATCCCAGCGTGCGAGAGAGGGTCAGGCGGTGCTGTCGTCGTGCCGGCCCGCGGGATGGTGCAGGTGCTCTGGCGTCGTTCCGAGGACAGCCGGCCGAGTCGGGAAGGGAAGGTCCGTCCCCTGGAGGAAGGACGCCGGCCTGGCGCACTGCTGAGCCTGTGGCTCTTGGGGACCGCGTTTGTTTCAGAGGTCACGCAGGTCAGCCCTTCAGGGTGTCCCGGGTACCTGTCACATGGTGGCACCTGGGAAACCCACGCACTCGTGGTGAATGACCAAGTGACCTCAAACCTCTGAAGTGTGCGGCCATCCACCCGGCCCAACAGGGGACGAGGCCCTGCAGGGACCCGAGCGCTGGGGGGTCCCCAGTCGCTCACTCTCCTCTGGCCAACGGGGAGCTGGCAGCACAGGGCCGTGGTGTTTCCATCCAGAGCCGAGTCTGGAGGTGTGGACACGGGCCAGGTCGGGAAGGGAGGGCCTCGCGGAAGCCCCACGAGGGCACCGGGGAGACAGTGATGCCATTTCTCAAATTAAATAACATCCTGTGTGCGTTCCCGAGAGATCTGTCCCATCCTGTGGTCGCAGGGCAGGGGCCGTGGAGGTGAGCCAGTGGGCTGGCCTCCGGGGGAGGCTAGAGGCGGACGTGTTCCCGGAGGTGACTGAGGGCTTCCCGCCCCGGCCTTTTACGGAGGACTTGGATTTAGTTAATATGCGTAACTTTTTGTTTTTTTGGCCATCAAGGATCCTTTTCCAAGGTTCCGGGATTCCAGCCAGGTGGTGGCCAGGGTCCCCGGCCTCTTCTGCCAGTGTCTTTGTTCTAATTTCCATGCTGCTTTGGTAAGCAGTGTTGTTGAAAAAATAAAGCTTTAAATGGCCTTGTAGACTTTTTGAAGGTGCCTGGCCTCCAACAGTAACCTGAAAATTGTAGACCTTGAGTTAATTTTGTTTGGGGCTGATTGTGCGCAGTACCTAGACGTGTGCGGCAGTGAGTCCGGACCCGCTCACGCGGGGTCACGGCCGTGGCCCGCAGTGCGTGCGGAACACTTGCCTGCCTGTTGCCACCGTCTGCTCAGGAGCAGCAGAGGTCTTCACGCGGGGGAGAAATCAAAGCCACGGTCCGTTTCCTTCTAGCAAAAGTACTTGCTTCTTTCAATAGTGAATGTTGTGTTTGCTGATCATACTTTTTTAAGTGGCCCCTGTTCATAACAGAAAATAACAAATTTTGTGCAAAAGTAAAACTAATCCTCAAGGCAGAAGGTGGACACATTATAAAATAAACTTGAGAATAAAGCACTATCAAGGTAACCTAGGGGCGCCTGGGGGTGCTCAGTAGGTTATGCATCTGACTTCAGTTCATGATCTCACACTTCGTGGGTTCAAGCCCTGCATCGGGCTCTGAGTTGTCAGCACAGAGCCTGCTTCAGATCCTCCATTCCCTCTCTTTGCCCCTCCCCTGCTGGTTCTCTCTCTATATAAAAATAAAAAATTCTTTGAAAGGGGTGCATGGGTGGATCAGTCAGTTAAGTGTCCAACTTCAGCTCAGGTCATGATCTTGCAGTGTGTGAGTTCAAGCCCCACATCAGGCTCTGTGCCGACAGCTTGGAGCCTGGAGCCTGCTTCAGATTTTGTGCCTCCCTCTCTCTCTGCCCCCCCCCTCCAAAATCAGTGAACACTAAAATAATTTTAAAAAGATAATCTAGAGCAAAATGTTTCTTAAAACTCAGAAAGCTACTCCAGATAATTTTTTTCTGTCCTGGAGAGTCCTGAGGCATTTGGTAGTGGTGGGTGTCAGGCAAGATGAGGAACGCCCGGGAAGCTCTTTATTACTGTTGAAACTCGGAGCACTCCACAGGATGTGATGAAAATGTTGGACATCTCAGAAAATGTACTCATTCAGGTGGCTTCTTAGCCAAGTAAGTCAGAGCTGAAGATTTATATTTAGATGTTGCAGTGGGCCCTCTGTGGAAAGCAATCTCGTATGCAGGAGTTTCTTTCAAAATACGTTGCTATGCATTGAGTGAATTGAAATGGTCAAAATTTGAGTTGTTTCGGGGTCCAGGGACAGTTGATAGCGTATTTTCACAAAGGATAGCACCAGAGATGGTCAGATACCAGCTTCCTGGGGTGCGGTGGAAACTTCCAGAAACGGTGTCAGCGTCATAGGAGAACAGGGTGACACAGACTTACCCTGCAGTGAGGCCTGTGCCCACAGCGCCTGTGCCCAAGTAAGTCACGTGGCGGCAGTGCCCCGCCCCCCCCACCACGTCCAGGGCTCCCCCCACAGCCAGTAAGTGATGTATTGTTTCCAGAAGTTCGAGAAACGGTCTGGCTGGCGGTGGCATTCTTAGACAAGTATCTGCCTCCTCCGGGTAATCGCCTCCGCCTGGGTGAGAGTCTGGGGCACGGGTGTCTGGGCGGCCCCTCTGTGGGGCCCCTGGGTGGCTCAGTCGGGTGACTGTCCTCCAACTCTGGATTTTGGCTCAGGTCCTGATCCCAAAGTCATGGGATTGAGCCCCTCGTTGGGCTGCATGCCGAGTGTGGAGCCTGCTTAAGATTCTCTCCCTCCCTCCCTCCCTCCGCCGTCTCCCACGCCACCAAAAATATTAAAAAACAAAACAAACTTGTCCAGTTAGTGACCCAGGAGCCAGGTTTCAGATGCGGAAGCCCGTTTAGAAGCGAGGCAAACTGCCGTTTCAGTGGCTTTGCTAGACGTGGCTTAGCGAACAGGATGTGCCTCTGAGGCCCGGGGAGCTGGAAAGCAGTTCTGTGCAGACCCCTTCGCGCGACGGTTCCTTGTAACCCTTTCAGGCTCTTCTGAGGAAAGGGGGCCACGCGGAAATCGAACCTCAGCGTTTCTGTGAAGCTTTTCCCAGAGAGAACGACACGCTAGTAGTCATCATCAGAAACGAGGACATAGCGTCACATTTGCATCAGGTACGTTGGGCGGGAGCAGCCGCATCTCCAGCCTGAGGGAAGGAGTGGACGTTAGCGCTGACTCCGCGCCGACGAGGGGACCGAGGGCGCCAGGCCGGCGGGCCCGCTTTCCCAGGCATTCCGGGCACGTTCCGGCACGGTGTCTCCGAGTCGGGGCCTCCATAGCAACGGGGTGTGGGGACGCTCAGCTGAGACACCGCCTGCGCGCTGCATCCCCGACGGCAGGCAGGGATCTTCCTCGTAACGGCCTTCGTGCAGGTGTTCTCCCCTCTTTGCTGGGAAGTTTACCTGTTGTTTGCATCAAAGGAATTGCCTGTCCCCAGAACCGGGGGGCGAAGGTGGGCGCCGAGCCCTGCGGGGCAGGTGCCCGGGAAGCCGGAGACAAGCGACGGCGCCAGCCTGTCGCCTGCTTCACTAGTTTCCGGGGCCCCAGACCTCCGCTGTGCCTCCCCGACTCCAGTCCTTGGAGAGGAGGCCACTCTGTGTGGGGCGGGGGGCGGGGACGGTGAACTGAGTCAGGATTGCTTGGAGAGGCGCCCCTGTGCTTGGACAGGGCTTTGCACCCTCCCGGGCAGTCGCCCGGGGGGTGTGCCTCCAGCTGTCCCTGCACCTCGAAACCCCTGGATGAAGGTGCCCCAAGTGACCCGGCCACCCTCTCCCCCGGGGTCCTCTGTTCACCAGATTCCCTGTCTGCTGAGGCTGAAGCACCTGCCCGGTGTGCTGTTCGCCGGCGTGGATGGCCCCGAGGACGTGCCCGAGTGCACCCACCAGGAGCTCTTCCCCGCGGGGGGCTTCGTGGTGTCCGACGACGAGCTTCTGGAAGCTTTGACGCCGGGTAGGCCTTGGGTTCTGTGCTCGCTCCTTTCTTCAAAAGGCAGTCACGCGGCCTCTCCACCCAGAGACCCCGGATCGTTTCGTCAAAAAGAAAGTTAACAACTCGGATCAGTCGCCCCCTTTTGAGGTCTGAGTTTTGGCCCCCGCGCTGTGCCCAGCGCTAACGCACATGGGGGCTGCTGGCTCCGCCTCCCTGGTCCTAAGGTGCCCGCCCCTTCCTGTCAGTGCTGCCCCACACGCCCCGTCCCTGCTCTCCCCTCTACTTCTGTTGCCTTCACCCCTGCCAGCTTGTTGATGTTCTGGAAATCAACAAAATGGCTCCTAAAAGTCGTCTTAAGTATGTGCGGGACACTCACAATTCCCTTCTCTCGGGCACGGGCGGGCGCAGGGCGGCCTGCAGGTGAGTCAGAACCTGCCCGCGCTGGTGGCACGGGGACCTCGCTGTAGGTGCCCCGGGGTGGGCGGGGGGGGGTCTCCTCCACAGGCGTGAGGTCCGCGCAGAACCGGACCTGGAAAATAGACGTAGGATTGCCATTTGGGGATCCAGACCTGTCGCTCCTCTGGGGAGGCGCAGCGGGGCCCCCGCCTGTCCATCCGCAGGTCGGGGACCACAGGTCACCGCATCCTGGCCTCGCGGGGGGGGGGGGGGGGGGGGGGGGGGGGTGCGCTGAGGCCCCGGCTCCGACCCCCGAGCGGGAGCACGACGGGGCCTCCCGTCCCCGCGGTGTCCGTGGTTCAGCTGCTCCTGTCCCCGTGGTGTGTGTAGCTCAGCTGAAGGACATCGTCAGGACGCTGGAGCGGCTGAACAGCGGCGGAAGGTGGCGGTGGCTGCTTCACCACCGGGAGAGGAAGAAGCTCAAAGAAGGCAGCAGGTGAGGCCTGCGCACGGCGGCGGCCATCGTGTCCGGGTCCCCCGAGCCCAGGCGCCCCCGGATGTGGTTTCTGGGGCCGGGGCAGGGGTCCGGTGTGCGAGTCCGGAAGGTGCCGGGAGCGAAGGTCAGGCTCCCTCACTGAGCGGAAGGGGAAGGGCCAGAGCCGGGGGCGCCGCGGGCCTCTCTCCGGTGTTTATACGGAGTCGTGTCCGGTTACAAGGCTGGCCACACGGAGGCCAGGACGGAGCCTCAGTTAATTTTACCCTGAAACAAGGCTGGGAGCAGGCAGAGCGCGTCAGAGCTGGGGGGGGCGGGGGGGGGGGGGGGACCCGGTCTGGCGCCCGGAGGAGGCCCCCAGGGCCACGGGCGGGCGGTGAACACAGCCTCAGGGACGCGGCCGAGGAAGCACGGGGGACAAGGACGAGCGGACGGTCACACAAGCCGTTGTGAAGCTGGGCGTTGGGAGTGTCTCCGCACCACACCTTCCCAAGGAGGACAAACGTGGGTGCGACCCCGCGGGTGGGCCCGTGCCTAGGAACAGATAGATGCAAGAGGGGAGGCGAGCTGGGAGGTCCGAGTGGAGCCCAGATCCCCGCTGTCAGGGAAGAGGTGTGGGGGCTGGGCCGGGAGACTCCGAGGAGGTGGTGAAGGGGCCTGGGCCCTTCACAGGGAAGGAAGGTTCGAGTGCGGGGAGGTTCTGAGAGGCCACCGCGCAGCTGGAATTCAGTAACCCTCGGCCAGTTGACGGGGCTCTGCGTGCGGTTCACGTCCTGTGTCCCTTCCAGAGTGGACCCGGTCGCCCGCAAGAAGGACTTGATACTGAAGTCCTACCAGAGCACCGACCTCCTCGAGCTGCTGCCTTACCACCACTGTGACTCCCGGCCGCCGGCGAAAGTGGAACAGCTGACATGTCTGCTCGGCCTGCAAGTGCAGCGCGTCCACGCCAGGTTCGCCGTCTTCCTGACAGGTAAGCTCCGCGTCCGCTCTGCCGCCTCTAGAAGGCTCCGGGCTGGCCCTGGGGTGCCGTGCGGGATCCGCCGCACATGCGCGGGGCGCATCTGGCTGGCGGTGCTGCGGCCCTGGGCCTGCGGACCCGCTTGCGTGGACGCTGCCCAGCTGGCAGGGCCCCGCCCCCAAAGCGTCATGCCCTTTCCTCCCTGGAACCACTCCCCACGGACTAAGTGGTTCCACGAACATTTTGTTTAAATAAAAGGGGTTCTGGTGCTTAAAACGTATACATCAATGGACTTTTTCACAAAAAAGCATATTTTTTTTTCCACAGAAGAGCCTGCCCTCTCCAGAGAAGTCTTTGAAAGCAGTGGCATCCTTGTTACAGATGTAAATAGCTTTACTGAAAACATACAAAAAATAGCAGCTCCGTTTAAGAGTAGCTATTGGTAAGAACACCTTCCAGTTTCCAGAACTCTCCTGTGTGAGACAGGACGCACACGGACATTTCGTCGGTGAGGAAACCAGTTTGCAAACTCCGCTTTGTCGTCTGCGTGGGCTGTGAAGTTCAGGTCGGCGTTGGGGACAGAGCTGCTGTTGGCGCGGCCGTGAGCGGGGGTCTCTGAAGGCTGCGCCCCCCCCAGGCCCGTCTCCTCTGACGACCGACATTTTCACTTGCGGGTCATTTTGTTCCCAGGCCAGATCACGTCCCCTCCCGACAGCATCCTGTTTGCAGAGCAGGTCTTGGTTATTCGTCGGAAGGCGGAATGACCAACTTTGTGTTTACACAGGGGCCTCGGCTGCAGCTTGCCTAGACCCCGGGGACGCCACCACCAAGTTAGTATTTTCCTTGGAAAACGCTTTGAACACAGCAGCCTTCTCATGTTTGAACAGCCAACGTCGTACACAGGAGCGGTCGGGCCTTCACCTCACGCTCTGCCGGAAAGCCCTGGCCGTCACGCCCAGTGGGACCGCAGCTGTCCAGCAGCTTCAGGTTGTGCTGTTAAACGTTATGGTTTTAAATTATTTCATTTTCTACTGAGAGCCTTCAGAGCTATCAAGCTCAACATGAAAAGTAAGAGTTTTACAAACACGTTTACTTAGTTGTAGCAGAAAGAAGTCTATTTTAACCAATAGCTTTGTTTTTGCACGTCCGGGTCGGAGAGGCGCATGTAGTGCACGTTACAGCCTGTTTGGAAGGTTTTACCGCCCTTGTAAACGCTGTGATCTTCATTTTCCTTGCTGTTATTCTAGCAACACTACAGGAAGTTAAACGGTACAAATTTATGAACTGTCATTTTTCACTTACTTGGATTTTGTAAAGAGCGCACTACAAAATCTGCCCTCTGAGGAAGAAAATCACTTATTTATGGTATTAGAATTTCTAATCTTTTAAGCTCAAAACCAAGCAAAAAAGTTTGTAGAGATACATAGTATCTGTTTGGAATGGAGGTTTTTCTAACCAGTTTGTTTCATTTTTTAATAAAGACAGCTAAAAATCATTCAGCTGTTTCTGCAATTGCTTCTGTGGGGAACCTTCTGGCATTTTTAGGCCATTTAATAGGTAGGACTTTGCTTCCACTTCTACCCCTGGGCCCAATCTGCCAGTCCAGCCCCCCACCCAGGAGGAAGATGGGCGCCTGACGTGGTTTCTCACCTAGAACCACCCATGGGGGGCGGGGGGGGGGGGGGGTCCGTGCTTGGTCCACCTGAGCCCCTGCTGTGGGCCTGCCGGCCGGAGAGACTGCCCACAGCCCCCCTCGAGCACTGCTCTCCCCCTTAACCAAGCCGCAGGCACCTAAGTAGGACGGGTGTTCCATGACAAGTGAGGAATGTGACAATAGCCCAGTAGTTCTAGGTGTTTCTAGCCCAGCGCGACCCTTGCCCGCACCGCTGGCTCACGGCTTGAATCTAGGGCAGGGAAAGGCTGGCTGGCATTTCGATAATCTTACCATGTAGGTAAAGCAGTAGGTTCTTAACCGGGGGGATTCTGTGCCCCTGGAGGACGGGGCAAGACCGTAACTTGGGGTCCACTCAGTGAAGCCAGATGACGGGTGTGTTTATCCATCGAACCCTGCACATGCCCCCGGCGTCCCCGGCCACTGCAGCCGGGCCACAGCCAGCACGACGCGCACTAGCTCTTAACGTCGGGACACAGACCAACCGAGAAGGAACTGGTTTCCAGAGTTTGGCTTTATTTTGCAGCACAGAAATCATGTGGAGCCATGTGGAGACACCTCACTGAAGTGAAGGCTCTGTCAAATCAATACTGCATTGCAGCTTGGTCCGTCGAAGAAGCCACACCCGGGATACAAAAGCAGCTGCTACGTTTACCTGCTTTATGAGAAGTTTCTCTCCCCTCCGCTCGCCTCACTGTTATAAGGTTCAAACACTGCCACACACAGCTTCCTCCGAAGTGACTCCCGCGGGCTGGAGTTGTGTCAGAATTTCAGGCCCCCGGAACCCCAGCTTGTGGCCGTGTGACGTGGGCACTGTCATAATACTTGACAGGATACGAGATGGGAAGGTGCAGGGAGGACGGAGGGACGCTGGCCCGAGTTACGGAATAGTCCGTTTCGAATCGCCTTTATGTCAGGAGGACAGACAGCAGGCCAACCGCCGAGCCGGCTCTGGAGCGGCGGCAGCAGCAGCGCACCCGCACAGGCTACACTGATAAAAAGATACAAATCCTGTATCAAGTGCCATGTACCAGTATCACAAGGGTTTTTTAAAACTGATGCTTCACTAGGAAAAAAAAGCCAGTATTGGTTAACCTGGACAGAATGTGGTGACCCGCCCGTTCTGAACAGCCACTCAGGAAAACATGTTACTGCATGATATTAGAAGGGGGGGGGGGTATGGACTGGGACAGGGCTCTGCCATCTCCATGTTGATTACAAAAGCAGGCCTTACAATATTGATTTCATACGGTTCGCGTCGTTTGCAAAAGGTAAGTTTGTCCTAATGAGATGATCAAACGTACGCTGTTAGTCTTCCCCGTAGATGTCATTTTTCTTGCGCTTCATCTCCTCGAAGTCAAACTCGGATCCAGTCATCCTCTTATAGATGTCTTTAATGTCGTCACAAGTGGTCTCAAAGTGGGTCGTGGCATCGTACGTGCGGGAAATGAAGATCTGCCAACGAAAGTTACAAAGACCTGAGGCCTGTGGGGGGTCTCCCGGCAAAGCCCGCGCGGAACGCCGCTCGCGGAAGGCCCCACTCACCTGGCTTTCTGTTCCCAAGTCCTTCGGGACGAGGAGGTCACTGATGCTGACGAATCTGGAGGGGAAGAGAACGGAGTCGGCAGGGGATCGGGGCCCGAGCCCGCGCGCCCAGCGCTCTGTGCAAGTCTCACGGTGGGGTTTCAGCTAAAGGAGCACATCACTCACTTCTGTTCAATCGGTTCCAAAAGCTCCAGAGCCGGTCTGATTTCTTTCTCCGGCTCCTCGGTCTCCACAGTCGTGCTGACGATGGCGATGTACTTGCCCTGCGCGGCCACGCTGTGTGCGGAGGAGATCACGCACACGTAGATGTCTGGAAACAAGGAAAGGCGCTCGGGGCCAGGGCTCACAGACCGTGGTGCGCGGTCCGGCTCCCCGTATCTCCTCGGGCTGTGGTGTTACAAGGGCTGGGATAGACCGAACCTTCTAGGCAAACCGCGCCGCACACAAAAGCCTGCAGCTCTCAGCGACTTCCAGCCCGCTGGAGCGGAGGACCGCCGGGTGAGGAGGTCTCTCCCCGGCTCTGCGGCAGCTACCCCGGACCAGACAAACCGGAGTCAGCACAAGCTGTTCTTCGGTTGGCATCATAAACGCCTGTAAGCAAGAGCGCCCGGGGGGCTCGCTCAGTCAGTTAAGCCTCCAACTTCGGCTCAGGTCATGGTCTCACAGTCTGAGTTCTGGCCGCACATCGGGCTCGGTGCTGACAGCTCGGAGCCTGCTTCAGACTTTGTCTGGCTCTCTCTGCAACCAACCCCCCACCTCATGCTCTAAAATAAACATTAAACGATAAAGAAATAAACTCCTGTAAGCCTGTGTCCCACTCATTTTCCAATACAAAACACCACGACTGAGCTCCCTTTGCTCCTTTGAGACTTTCACAGACCCTGGGATCTGCTTGGGGCCCCCGCACGTCCTCTGTGCCGGTCATAACCTAGGACTCTGGCTGCGCACATGGAACAGCAGCTCTTAAAAGAAACGAGCTGTTAAACACACCATTAAGTTGAAGTCTTGATAAAGACTCCGGGTTTCTATCTGGAAGGAAGATGGAAAAAGGCAGGGGATGAAAATAGCTGCTTAGCGTGAAGAGCTTAGGAATTAACACTTTTACAAGTCAAGTCTCTGGCGCGCTGCTAAATTCAGAATATTACACTGACGAAGAATGTTACAAAAGCAATGCGGTTGGGTCAGCTAAGGACAGAAGCCCCACAGGCACACGGTGTTCGAGCCGGGCTCGGGGGGCCTTTCAGCGTGAGGGGCGAGGGTCTCTGTGAGCCAAGACGGATCCACCATGCCTGGTTTCTCGTGCGTGACCTAACGTTTCTTCACTGTCACAGAGCAAACAAAATTGGGAACTTGGGACAAAACATGATGCAAATCACACGTAACGAAGCTCTGCGGACAGCCACCGGGCCCCCAAGCTCACCTGACTTCCGGCTGACCTGGTTCTGGGGGATGATGATCTGGCAGGAGTTGGCGTCGTTGGTGTTCTTGATGGGGTGGCTGAGGATGCAGATCACGCGGATCACCTGGCCCACTTTCTCCACCCGGTCCTGGACGTAGCTGGGGTCGCAGATGAGCTGCTTACAGCGAGCGACCTGTGACGGAACAGTGAAGGCACAGTCACAGTACTCGGTGTCCAGGGTGATTCTGGTAGAAGGCTGGTGCCTCCGTCCCCGTCGTGTAATCTGCGGCCCTCCCGAGGTTAACCGTACAGACAACGTAAAACTAGTTTTGCCAACAATCCCCACAAGTCTCCTGGAACAGACCCGTGCATCCTAAGTCCTAGTCAAGCATTTGGAAACCTGGTGCACAGCCTTTAAAAGTACAAGTTTTAGAATTGCGCAGACAGGTTTCAAATCCTGTCTGTAGCCAGCCTCAAAGGGCGTTGCTGGGTTAAAAGAATTACTGCACCGAAGGCTGTCATCACAGGGGACTGTGCCCAGTAAGCAGTTCCGTAATTTCCTGAGAGGGAGCGGCCCTGAGAAACAAGGAGACGAAACTCTGCACTAACAAGGACTCTGGGACACACGATCCCGGAACCTCCCACACGGAAAGCAAAAGGCAGGCACCAAAGGTCTACATAGGTAACGCTTCGTTCCGACGGCCAACCAGCAGGTGCAGAGTGCACGGTCCTAACCCACGGAACAGAAGTAGGTCCCCATCCCCAGCTTCTGGAGCCACTCTCACTGCCCGTGAGAGGTGCCATTTCACGAAGTAGACACGCTCCGGCTGGCAGACCCACAGCGTCAGCATCCCGACACCCGGGAAGACCCCGCAGGAACCACCCCACCCCCACGGCAGTGGGAGGGGTGCTTTACCAGAAGTAACACAGGTTTATGTGCAGTTCAGATCTGAGAAACCCTGCACCGAGCCCGCTCCACAGCTGACACCCAAATTAAGTAATAAAACCCTCAGTATCCACCACGCCCAAATTCAACCAATGAATTCTGAGGTACAAATAAAGCTAAATCTAAAGGAAAATTCAGGAGGCAAGCACCAACCTACGCTACATAAACACACGCTACTTACCACTTGGACTTCATCCCTCATATCTATTTCCATCTTAAGCACTAATCAACCCAATAGGAATAATGTGTTTTTAAGCCCGGCATCTGTGGTCCTCAGTCATTACAGATGACAACTTGTCACAGAGAGGCCACGTGTAGCCTGGAACCAGCATCAGTGTCCACACCACATCACGTTCAAGAACGTCTCCTTCACAAGAACAGTATTTTTTAAATTGTAAAAGCTCTTACCTCTCCTTCAGATTTCACTCCAATCACTTTTCCATTCTGCACAATGATTTCCTCAATTGGTTTGTTGAGCATGTAGGTACCACCATAAATAGCACTCAGCCTAAAAAAAGTTTGAAATAATTTATAATTGTGTCCATGACTAAAGTCTCCTTTCTTAGATCTTAATGAGTTACACAGGCAATGTATATTTGCTTAATTTCCTTCTAGCAGGTGTTAGTTTAAAAGCCATTAAAGCAACAATTACAAAATAGAGTTAAAAGCATGAAGTCTCACTCACATTCAGCTCTCAATGCCAAGTCCCTCTGAAGTGCTTATGCTAATCCTCCAAAACTGAACTAACCAAACACAAAGCCCATCTAGGGGCCCTCGAGAGGGACTAAAAGCAGACAGACACTGGGGACTTGACCGGAAGGACCCAGCGAGGTCCGTCAGGGGTTTCTGAGGCTCCTCCCCACCCCTGTGACGGTGCGGCTGGCACGAGGCAGAAAGCCTGCACTCTTCCTGGTTCAGGTGCCACGGGGCAGAAACGGGGGCTGTCAAAGGAGAGGAAGATGGTGGAGGAAATCCACAAAAAGGCGGCCACCAAATCTATAAAATCTCTTCAAATCCTTAACTTCATAAGTGCTTGTACCTGAGAAAGAGTCCAAGAAATCCTAGAAAATCCGGCAACAGCCAACAGGTGAAAAGAGCTGAGCAGAGAGTACAGTGAGGACCTTAACGACCAATGGGTCTGAAGTCGGAAACTGCGTGTTTGAGAGCTTGGTCCGCGCACACGGAGCTTCCCGATGAAACCCCGGCAGGCTCGCACCTTACTGTACTCGGACTGAGGATTCAGGCAAAGACAAAATGAAAAGAAAAAACTACCCCCCGCCACCCAAGTGTCAAGTCAAACCTCCAAAAGTTCAAGGTGACTGGTCAATAATTTAACTACCCACTTGAACAAAAACAGACCCTCTTCAGAGAAAGAATCCAGCATCCCTACAACGCACCAGTCAATGTATCCAGTATACAATCATCACCAGACGTGTGAAGAAACAAAGTGTGACCCAAAGTAAAGATTTCAGGAAAAGCAATCAATACGAACAGATGCCCGCATCACCAGTGTTAGCGTTTGCAGGGGGTAAAGGCCACTGCTGCGACATCCGCATTCAACACAAACGGTCAAGAATATAGTAGTAGCGGGGTGCCCGGGTGGCTCAGTCGGTTACGTGTCGGTCTCGTGATTTCAGCCCAGGTCACGATCTCACACTTTGTGACATCAAGCCCCTCGTTGGGCTCCGTGCTGACAGTGCACAGCCTGCCTGGGATCCACTCTCTCCCCGTCTCGACCCCCACCCCACTCGTTCCCATTCTCTCTCTGAAAATAAACTTAAAAAGAATTAGTATAAATGTATTCAGTAGGCTCAAAATAAGAGAATCTCACAAAAAAGCTATACTTAAAAAACTAGAAATTCTACATGTAGCAAAGTACAGTGCCAGAAAAAAAAGGTTAAAAATCAATGACTAGGATTCACAGCCTTTTGGAAATAAAGAAGGGAGTCCGTGAACTTGAAGACAAATCAATAGGCATAATCCAAATATGAAGCATGGAGAGAACAAAGTCAAAAAGAACCAAAAAAGCAACGAGCCCCCGCGCCAGGGGCCTGCAGGGTAACGCCGAGCAGCCAACGCGCACGGAACTGCGTGTCCCGGAGGGGAGGAAAGAGGAAGCATCCGCAGGGGACAATTTTTAGATTCCCAATTTCATACAAAGATTCACTTACTCAGCCAAGCACTGCAGCAAATCCCAAACCACACGCCAGTCCCAGCAAGACCGCCAAACCCCAAGTGGGTCGTGTGGGCAGCCGCAGGGCAAGCCCGGTCCACACGCGGACTGGCGACCAAGGGCGGGGCAGCCCCCCCAGGCCCCCCCCGCCCCCCGGGAGCAGCAGACGCAGGCCAGGGAGCGGCGGCTGCGCTGAAGGCAAGAGCCTCAAGCTGACAACCGTCCTTCAAAAACGAAGGTGACAGAACATGTTCGGACTGATAAAACCCAGAAGGACAGGAGCGCCGCAGACGGGCCTGCAGGTCACCACGTGCAGAGATTCACAAGACAGAAGAGCAACGAAAATGGTAACGTGGTAAAATGACTCCTTTTCCTGCTCTCCCCGCGGAACTTCTACCGCCGCGCCGTGGAGGCACTGACGAGGCAGGCGTCAAACACAGGCGACAGCACAAAGGAGAGCACCAGACGGGAGACAGCGGTGCGGAGCGGCTAGACTGCATGTCCAGGAGGACAAGGACGCGCGCGCCATCGTGCACGACACTGAAGTGCAGAGCCATGGCTACAAAACCACTAGAGGGAAAATTCTGGAATCATAAAAAAATCTGATTTATCTAAAGAAAAGAACAGGAGGGGGATAGAAACAGATGGAAAAAGAAAAAGAAAACAAACAACAGATCTAATCCCAACCGTATCAATAATTAAATAGCTAAGAACTGAACAATCCCGGGAAAGGCCAAGGTTGCCACACAGGATAAAAGAGCAACGTTCCACCGCACGCAGTCTACCAGAGACTCACTTCAGCATAAGCACAAGTGTGAAAGTAAAAGGACAGGACACAAATACAAACAGCAGCAAACTGGTACGGTGGTACTCAGTGTCAGACAAATCAGAGCTCGAAACGCATGAAGTACAAACCGGCAGCACTGAACTGGGAAACAGGTAAACCCACTCTCTTGGTGGAAGACTCGGTAGCAGAACTAGCCGCAGACCCGAGAGCGCGCCCGCTCCCGCCCTCGGCCGGCCACCCTCACAGAGCGTGCGCCCCACACGCGGCAGGCCCGACCACTTCAACAGCGCCCCTTCACCCAGATACAGCACTTACTTGACCATAAATAATGCTGGAATTTCAAAGATTAAAATTGTACAAGTTCTCTGATCATCATGGAACTGAATTAGATAGTAGCAATACAATATTTAGAAAAATCTCGAAATGTTTAGCAATTAAACACTATCCCTTCAAGTAACCCAAGAATCAAAGGAAAACAGGAATGAAAGGGTAACACACTGAAGAATACATATTTAGAGAGAAACTTTAAGCCTTTTAAATCCTTATGTTAGAAAAGAAAGTGTAGGGGCGCCTGGGTGGCTCAGTTGGTTGAGCCTCTGACTTTGGCTCAGGTCAGATCTCACGTTCGTGGGTTCGAGCCCCGCATCAGGCTCTGTGCTGACAGCTAGCTCAGAGCCTGGAGCCTGCTTCCAGTTCTGTGTCTCCTTCTCTCTCTGACCCTCCCCCTCTCATGCTCTGTCTCTCTCTGTATCAAAAATAAATTAAAACATTAAAAAAAAAAAGAAAAGAAAGTGTAAAATCCATGATCTGTTTCAATTTTAAACAGCTAGAAGGGCGGGTGCCTGGGTGGCTTCAGTCGGTTAAGCGTCTTGACTCTTGGTTTCGGCTCATGTCATGATCTCACGGTTTGTGAGTTCTAGCCCCATGTCAGAATCCATGATCTCAACGCAGAGCCTGCTTAGGATTCTCCTTCTCCCTCCCTCTCTGCCCCTCCCCCACTGTGTGTGCGCAGGCTCCCTCTCTCAATAATAAACAAAGGGGGGGCGCCTGGGTGGCTCAGTCACTTACGTGTCCGACTTCAGCTCAGGTCATAATCCCAGATTCATGGGTTCAAGCCCAGCATCAGGCTCTGTGCTGACAGAAATGAGCCCAAAGCTTGCTTTGGATTCTCTCTCTCTCTCTCTCTCTCTCTGCCCCTCCCCCACTCGTGCTCTGTTTCTGTCTCAATAATAAACATACATTAAAAAATTTTTTTAAATAAATAAAATTCAGGAACTCATCTGAAAAGGTCAAATTTCTTATAAAACACAATTGATGAAATAAGAAACAGGACATCTGAGTAGCCTAATTTTTAAAAGGAAAATATACCATGAATTAAGTGTTGTTTATCCTGGGAATGCAAGGTTGGGTAATATTCAAAACATCAATCTATATGCAGTTCACCATAATAGCAGCATAAAAAGAAAACGTGCATTATTAACTCGTTAACACCCATTCGTCATAAAACTCTCAGCAAGTCAAGAGTAAGAAGGAATTAATTCCAACAAAGCCATCTATAAAAACCCTATAGAAAATATTTAATAATAAATAAAGCAAGGATGTCTATTCTCACCAGCAAACGACTTTTTTTTAATGTTTATTTTGAGAGAGCGCGCGCGCACAAGTGGGAAAGCAGAGAGAGAGCGAAACAGAGACTCCCACGCACCTCTGTGCTGACAGAGGCTCAAACCCCCGAACCGAGCGATCACGACCGGAGCGGAAACCAAGAGTCCCACACTTAACTGACCGAGCCCCCAGGGAGCCCACCAGCAAGCAACTTGGCAACAACCTGGCGATAACTCCGCTAGCAGCGGCGTCTACGTGACCTCCTGGGGGATCAATGTGAACAAGGCGCTCGGGCTCCACGGTGAAAGCTACAAACCCGCTCAGTGAAAACCGAACACGCGGAGGAAGCGCGCTCACGACTGCACGACCCCGCATCGTTACGGTCCTTTACGCTCAGCTGCAACCAAAATTCCAGCACTGGTTTTCTAGAAATTGACACGCTGTTCTAAATGTCTGTAGAAATGCAAAGGACCCAGAACAGCCAGAACAATGTTTGGAAAAGAACAAAATTGGAGCGGACTTCCATTACCTGATTCAAGACTTCGAAGAAAACTATGGTTACCAGGACTCCGCGGCAACGGCCTAAGGAAAAGAAACCGATGGAACAAGACAGGTGGGGACCTAGGGCCAGCTGGTCTGCCACAAAGGCGCAGACGCAGCTGGAAAAGCAAGTGTCTCCAACAAGCGGTGCCGGGGCAACCAAACATCAGCGCGGAAAGGAACCAACTTCAAGCCACGCGCCACCGCATACCCCAACACTATTTTACAACGAATTACAAGTTTCAACAAAGCTAAAACCATAAAGTTTCCAGGAAAAGACATTGGAAACTATCTTTGTGCTCCTGAGGCAGGCAAAGCTTTCTTAGCACCCAGGAAGCAGTAAACATAACCAAAAATGCGATATACCATCAGAATTTCCTGCACTCCTCAGAGAAGCCAGGCACTGGGAAGCGCGCAGAGCACGGAAGCCGGCCAAGGACCCGCGGCCAGAAGGAACAGGAAGGACACCCCGATCGTTAAACGCGTGCAAGGAGCCGCCACCACAAAGGTTCCCGACCGGCCAGGTGATCACCGCTCGTTCTCAGGAAATGCAAATTCAAGCCCTAATGAGAGCACTTCACCGTGGGGGGGGGGGGGGCACCACGTGCGGCCAAGGAAGGGGCAGCGAGAACTCGCACAGGCGCAGTGTGGGGACCTGGGGACGCACAGGCGCTCCGGAGGGCGGCCCAGCGGAGTCTCCTGGAGTCAAACACACACGTTCCAGTTCAGCCAGCAACTCCACTCGCGGAAAATGACCCGAGAGAAACGACACCCGATGTCCACAAAGACTTTTACACAAAAGTCCATGGTAGTTTCACTCAGAATACCCCCCAAACTGAAAACAGCCCTGATCCTGCCCGCAGGAAGATGTGCTCTGTGTTTCATATAACGGAAAACTCCATAGTTTTAAAATGAACTAAAATACACGCCTCAACATAAATGAACCTCAAAAAGATCGTGTAGCAACAGCCAGACGCAAGCGAGCACATACGTTGTTACCCCCTTACATGGGCTCCCACGACACGCACCTTACGGTGCAGGGACAGAGGGCGCGGGCAGTGGCGGCCCGGAGGCCGAGCGGGGGCTTCGGACAGACGGCTGTCTTCTCCTGACTGGAGTGTTGGTTACACAGAACCCACAGTTAGCAAACTAAAGCTCTTCCCGCAGACGGCCGGTCTCGTTGCACGTAAATTGAAAGCAGACAGCATCTCCTGGCTCCCAGAACTCTCTCACCTCATCGCTCATCACCACACGTCACGCACCCCCGCGCAAGAGGGGACCCAGAGTCACCGGGGTGTCGTCCGCAAACACGGCAGCGACAGGCACTGACCTTGCAAATCCCTGGGGCAGCTCTCCAAGGCCATAGAGCGGGTAAAGGTACGGACTTTTGCCATATCTTGCCAGAGACTCGCTGTAAAGTTTAATCCTATTAATGGTTTCACAGCATGGTTGATCTAAATAGCTAGAGTTAAGGAAATAAATATTAGAAAATAAATATTCAAAGTGATTTGTCTGAAGTGACTTCATTTCACTACTTAGGTATTTTACCAAAAAGTTTCTATACCCCGAATTTACAGCTGGAACCTTTCATAATATAACATGGTTATCTTTGTTTTGTTAGAATTTCCATTTCGTACAACTGAGAAATTCAGCAACAGTTCCAAAAAAAAAAAAAAACGAATCTAAAATCCAGCAAGCTTACTCATCGGTTCTGTAAAGTGCCAGGGCGTGGCCGGTGAAATCTATGACATCTTGTCCCAAATCAAATTTCTTGTACACCTCCCGCATTGCAGTCTTCATAGGATCGATGCCCTCAAAAGTGCGGGGATCTTTTTCATCAAAGTTGGCAACATACACTAGGAATTTTCTGAAGCGACGTTTTTCAAACAGTCCCATTAAGCCTAAGGAATTTGTCAAAAAGCAAACACTGACATTAGGACACAGAGAAAAAGTGTGAGAGGCAAGTTTAAATGTGCCATGTTCTATGACCTGAGGCTCTTCTAATGCGATGTGCGATTTAAGACACGGGCGTTTACACAACTAGGCCCCTAATTCCACTACACTTTAAAATAAACCGACATAACTACAACATATCAGTTATTAAGTCTTCAATTTTACAATTACAAGTAATTATAACCAGTACACATTCAATCCACACAATTAATATCCAATGGGAGCAAATGTGAGAGATGCCAACTTACTTGAGTACTAGATATACAATATACAAGGGAAAATGTTCAACTATATGATAAATGGGTTAGGAAAAAAAATCTTTTTCCAAAATACTCAGTTTCCAGAATACTATGTGAATATCATTTCAAATACTGCAAACACTGTTTTATTTTCATTCATTCGCTTTCACACTGAGGTTTATTTCCAAAAATTATACTTCTATCAAGACTTTTAAAATATAAAAAGCTACAATATCCAGAACAGTTTTAGGACCATAAATACAAGCTTTGCAATTGCTAACAGGTATAAGATTTGATCACGGTTTTGGAAGACTATTGTTAAAATGTTCGTACTACCCAAAGCAATCTATAAATTCAATGAAATCCCTATCAAAATTTCAGCAGCATTTTTCACAGAACTAGAATACTAAAATTTATACAGAACTACAAAAGACCCCGAACGGCCAAAGCAATCTTAAGAAGAACAAAGCTGATGGTAAATCCCAGATTTCAGGATCGACAACAAAACTACAACAGCATAGTCCTGGCACAAAAAGATAAGAGAGCAGTGGAACGGGACAGAAAGCAAAGAAATAAAGCCACACCTTTATGATGAACGAATCTATGTCAACGGATGCAAGAACATCCAGCAGGGAAAAGACAGCCTAGTCTCTTCGGCAAATGGTGCTGGGAGAACTGGACAGCGACACGCAGGAGAATGAACCTGGACCGCTTCCTTACACCGTGCACACACATAAACTCAAAACGGATTAAAGAGCTAAACATGAGACAGGAGGCCATAAAACTAGAAGAAAACGTAGGCAGAAGTGCTGACACTGGCCACAGCAACAGTTTTCTACACGCTGGACTACACACCAAAATAAGCAGCTTTTGCCCGGGGAAAGCAGCCATCAATGAAACAAAAAGGCAACGTACTGAATAGGAGAGAATATTTGCAAATGATGTATCTGAGAAGGGGCTAACATCCAAAATATATAAAGAACTTCCACAACTCACCCCAAAACAAAGAAGATATTCTGATAAAAAATGGGCAGAAAACCTGAATAGATCTTTTCCCATAAAGGACTGACAGATGGCAAACACACACAAGAGAACGTGCTCAACACCAGTAACCGTCAGGGACACGCAAAGCAAAACTGCAGGGAGATCTTGCCATCTGCAACAACACGGACGGGTCTAGAGAGTGCGTGATGCTGCGTGAAGTCAGAGAAAGACAAACACCCGACGATCCCCCTCAGAGGTGGAATATGAAACACAGCATACATGACTGAACAAGCTGACAGAAAAGCAGAAACTGAGCCACAAACACAGAAAGCTGACAGCTGTCCGGGGCGGAGGGACGGGAGGCTGAGCAGCGTGTGTGAACGCGATGGGACACGCAGGCTGGCGCTGGGGGCCGGACACGTCCCGGCGACCAGCGGGCCGGCGCAGGGAAGACAGCGCTGCGCGGTGACAGGTGGCGGCTGCGCGGCGCAGCCTGTGGAGTCACTGTACACGCCTACACAACACTGGGTGACAGCTATGCTCCAGTTAGAACAGAATCTGACCACAGAACATTTGTAGAAGTGAGGGAGTGGAATTCGTGCCAGAAGAACGCTCCTGAAGCCCCGACCTCCGCACAGAACCTACCAGAACCTACCACCGCCGGGCGCCGCGCCCCACCTCCAAGGCGGGGCTGGGTCCGCAGCAGACACGCCCACTGTCTCGGCTCCGCGACAGTAAAGGTGGTCTGCTGACGTCACAGGTGCTCTACAAAGGGTGGCCTGGGTGGCCCAGTCCAGCTCAGGTCGGGATCCCAGGGTTGTGGGATGGAGCCCCCGGGGCAGGTTCCATGCTGAGGCAGAGCCTGCTTAAGATTCTCTCTTCCCCACCCCCGTCCTCTCCCTCTCTCTCTAAAAAATTTTTTTACATAAATTACTCTACGCAGTGGCTCACCACAGTTAAGAGTGAGAATAAAGATTTAACATTTTAACAGGAGAAACCTAACGGAGGACCAGCAGGAGGGGAAGAGGGAAAGAGAGTTGGGGAGAGAGAGGGACGCAAAATCTGAGACTGTTGAATACTGAGAACGAACTGAGGGCTGAAGCGGGAGGGGGAGGCGGGAAAGAGGTGGTGACAGAGGAGGGCACTTGTGGGGAAGAGCACTGGGTGTTGTATGGAAACCAATTTGACAATAAACTACTTAAAAAAATGAAGAAAAAAAAATTAACAATTTTTTTAACATTTATTCATATTTGAGAAACAGATCATGAGCAGGGGAGGGGCAGAGAGAGAGGGAGACAGAATCTGAAGCAGCTCCAGGCTCTGAGCTGTCAGCACAGAGCCCGACACGGGGCTCAAACCCACAAACTGTGAGGTCATGACCAGAGCTGAAGTCAGATGCTTAACCAACTGAACCACCCAGGTGCCCCTAAATAAAGATTTAAATGAAGACTGAAGATTTTGCCAGACACCTTTCAAAGCCATTCATGAAAACCTCCCAAAACATTTCTGAATATGTATGTTCAACATCAGTTTAGAGGCCAAAGGTGCTTGTCACTGATTTGGTCAACATACTGCTTGGATGAACAGGTACTTACTGGAAACCTGAGGTTGCAGGTTCCATCATGAGCTGCCCCGAGAACCGGGTGCCGCCCCAGCCCCAAAAGAAGCCAACGCAAACGCAGGCGGCATTAACTGTGACGCACGCCTAGAGAAGCAGGAGCGTCAGGGACACGGAGCGAGCAGGCCGCACCTGGTACTTTGCCCAGTCTGGCCGCCACTACTCACACACAATAATCTTGACAAATCCGAATTTCCAAAGAAAAGTGGCAAACAGTGGCATATTATAAGAGAAAAAACTGGATGGAAAAAAAAAGGACTAGACTATATGATATTTGTTAAAGTGTCTTTTAAAAATCTGTATTTTTATACTATATAAAATAGAGGTTAAGAGTGCAGGGTTCTGGAGCGTCTGGGTGGCTCAGTCAGTTAAGCCTGCGACTTCAGCTCAGGTCATGATCTCACAGTTCCTGGGTTCGAGCCCCGTGTCAGGCTCTGTGCTGACAGCTCAGAGCCTGGGGCCTGCTTCCGCTTCTGTGTCTCCCTCTCTCTCTGCCCCTCTCTGCTCATGCTATGTCTCTGTCTCAAAAATAAATAAAACGTTAAAAAAAAAAAAAGAGTGCAGGGTTCCAGAATCAGACAAACCTGGCCTCAAAAAAGTTCTATCAGTCATGAGCTCTGCTACCTCCGGCCTGTCTCTCACACCTGCACCCCTGTAAAGGGGAGCTTTTCCATCTGAAAGACGGAGACAACAGCACCCACATCCCAGAGCGACAGCAAAGGGCTGGAGAAAGTCAGCAACACCTATGAGGTACTCAGGACACGCGTGCCCGTACAAATGCCCAAACACGTTAGCTATTATAAACATAAAATAATTGTTCTTATTTCTCCTCCTACTGAACTTCCCCACTTCTACAACTTTCCTTACGCCATTCATTTTGCCTAGAATTTTCTTTTAAACGTTTATTTTCGAGAGGAAGTGAGCATGTGCTAGCAGGGAGGGTGGGGGGCAGGGCAGACTCTGCACTGACAGCAGAGAACCTGATGCGGGGCTCAAACTCAGGAACCGTGAGATCATGAGCTGAGCCGAAGTCAGACATTTAAATGACTGAGCCTCCTGGGCGCCCCTGCCTAGTATTTTCCTGCCTGCCATTTTAACATCAGGATCCTACTAATAGAAAAACAGTTGCTGAAAAAGTAGATACCCAGTAAAAATTCATAAAACTGTATGCAAAAACAGTGGGATTTATTTATACCTCAATAAACCTAATCATAAAAATATATAAGCATATTTGCTTATTTTTGGAAAAAGAAATGTAAGAAGGATAAGCCAGAGGGGCACCTGGGTGGTACAGTCAGTTAAGCAGCCGACTCTTGGTTTCCGCTCAGCTGTGGTCCGAGTCAGGAGAGCAAGTCCCTGGATGGGCTGCACCCCAGCAGCACGGATCCTGCCTAGGATTTGCCCCCCACCTCTGGCCCTCCCCTACTCATTCCCGTTCACTCTCTCCTCTCTCTCTCTCTCTCTCTCTCTCAAAAAAAAAAAGAATGGGGCATCTGGGCAGCTCAGTCGGTTGAGCATCTGACTTTTGGTTTCAGCTTGGGTGATGACCTCACACTTCTTGAGTTCAAGCCCCGCACTGCGCTCTGCACGACAGTGTGGAGCCTGCTTAGGATTCTTTCTCCCACTCTGTCTCCCCTGCTCTCTGTCTCTCAAAATACATAATAAACAAAAAAAATTATAATCAAGGTAGACGGCATGGAGTAGAAAAGAATAAGAACAAGACTCTATAATCTTTTGATAGAATTTTGACTTTCAAGTCATAGAAATGTTATATATATTTGAAAAAATTAAGTCAGAAAGGGAAAAACAGAACTGCCAGAAGGTACGTCCTTCCATCTGTGTTCAATGAAGGAGGGAACTAAAGCGATTAACATACGTTAGAGCTCACAGAGAGGATAAAGATTTAGAACACAGACTTCTTTTAAAAGATTCTCTTCAAACTGTTGAACTCTTATTTCTATGAAAACCCATTATTTGGATAAAGCTAACACGGTCATAAAAAATTTCTAAGCCGTGAGGACGCCACCAGCCCCCTCACTGTCAGGAGCCACCCCCCACCCCCCCCCCCCCCCCCCCCCCCCCCCCCCCCCCCCCCCCCCCCCCCCCCCCCCCCCCCCCCCCCCCCCCCCCCCCCCCCCCCCCCCCCCCCCCGCCAAACGACCGCCCTAACTCTGCCACACATCCAGCTCAGTGCTATCCTGTACTTTGTGGCCACAGTGCCTTTTGACATTTTATGCCCAACATTCTCCCCAAGAGCAAGAAGGAAATAAATAAAGTGATAGAAGCTGCCAAAGTAATTCAAACTGCGTTTTTAGGTGAGGAAACTGTCCCACAACATCACTGAGAACAGACTCACATCTCCTGCTCTCCCGGTCCAGACCTGCCCGCTCCCCCCTCCCCTCCAGCAATGGCCGCACAGAACTCCCCCCACACAGAGCTCTTACAGTGGTGTCTGCTGTTATTTAAAAGAGGCAGGAATAGAAAATATTAACCGAGAATCTTTCACTGAGCCGAGAGGAAATAATTTTGGGCAAAGAATAAAATCTACTCCATATTCACCAGAAATTCCTAAAAAGATTTCAGAGAATGGCAAGGGCACTACTCAGGAGATCAGTTTCGCCAGAACGAAAGTTTTCTTCTCCGGCAGGTTGGACAGCAGGGCGCAGGTGGTCGCTCAGCGCCGCGATGGAAGTACGCAGGCTGCAGACTCCTCTCGCCTCCACCCTAACCCCGCTGCTGACCCGCAGGCCCGGGCGCCGAGCGTCTAGCGCCGAGCCCGGGCGCAGGAAACGGGCAGCACCGCGCCGGCTGTCCGCAGCGACCGGGACCGGCGGGAAGCAAGCACGGGACGCGACAGGCCACGAGCTCCACGCGCCGCAGTCGCTTCACGCCTCTGCGAGCTCCCAAGGCAGGGCGGTGACTGCCCCCACGGTGTCGGGCACTTACCGGACGCCCAACAGACACTGCCGACCGCACGAGGGAGTGGACGGCTGTCGGAACAGGGGACGTTACATCCGATCTGGAAGATTCCCTCCCACTGTAAATAAAACCTCATTATTCTGAGCAAGTAAAGTAAAATTACTTACTAGACGCCAGGGCTTCTGCTTCGGTGGAAGGAACCTTGTAGATTTTTCCTCCCTTATAGACAAAGCTCCCTTCAGTCACTTTGAAATCCAGATAGCGGGTGACCTCTGTATAAAGCAGCATCTTCACCAGCTGACCTAAAAAAGTCCCACAGTTCCAACTGTAACTTCAGTCTTACTGCCTTCAAAAACTAGCAGGAATCAATACATTTACTGTTGGCTTTTACGAACTGCTTCCTAATTTTCTCTTAACAGTGTCCAACAACTTCTGCCAAAAGACGTCTCCAACGCCACATCCCACATGGGACGATCAGCCCGCATGCCTGCTGCTTGGCATATTTACAACTATCTTTTTTAATGTTACAACTTCAAGATTAATGACTTTATCAATGAGCTTTTGTAAAATCTGTATTAATAATTATTAGAGGTATGTATGAAGTTTAGAATTATAGTACTATTGCAAATGGGTCTGAGTTTCCTTAAATTTTTATTATGTTTTAAAGAGAAGCAACTAATAGGCAAAATTTTTCAAGAATTTGTGCTATTCAGTTTGTATTATTCAATTTATACTAAGATGGACATTAATTTCAGATAAAGAATAAACCAGGTATACAATCTGAACTATTACCTGTCCAGAAACAAAAGACATTTTGGTATACTAAAATAGCAAACTTCTTTGAGAAATGAAATAATTTTAAAGCTCATCTGAAAGGATAAAAACACCAGGACAATCAAGAGAATAGCTGAAAACAAAAAATAGTTTCAACTTTATGCAGCCATGTGTTAAAGTAAATTGTAGTGTTATATTAATTAATCCACAAATTAGCTGGGGGGGGAAGACCCACATCTAACAACCTAACATATCATAAAAGTTCAAATAAAAGTGGAAAAGACAAACGGTACCGAGTGACGAGTGACGCCTGAATAACCATTGTAAGGAATGTTTTTTAATGTTTGTTTTTGAGAGAGAGAGAGAGAGAGAGAGACAGAGCACAAGCAGGGGAGGGGCAGAGAGAGAGGGAGACACAGAATCGGAAGCAGGCTCCAGGCTCTGAGCTGTCAGCACAGAGCCTGATGCGGGGCTCGAACCCACGACCTGTGAGATCATGACCTGAGCCGAAGTTGGATGTTTAACTGACTGAGCCCCCCAGGCGCCCCAAATAATTATTTTAAAAACTAAATCTCAACACCTAGGTCTCAAACAGGGTAAGAAAGGGGATGCCTGGCTGGCTCAGTCAGCAGGACAGGAGACTCCTGATCTCAGGGTCATAATCTGTGCCCCATTTCGGGTGTAGAGAAAGTAAAGATGCTTAGTCTCAAACAGGATAATAGATCAATTAACTTCTAAAATAGGTGAATTTACTTATACAGTGAAAAAATAAAACCTATAAAGCCATGAATAGCAAATATTAGTATTTTTATAACCTTGAGGTAAAGAGAAAAATTTTAAGCATACCCTTCCAAATCAAAAATAATAAAAAGATCAACCTATATAACTACACGAAAATTAAAAGCTTATCTATGAAACAAAACTATGACACAATTATGTATAAAGCCAATGACAAACTGGAAGAGATACCCTCAACATTCATTAAAAGAGTATTCAATAGCTTTGATAAAGAGCTTTTTCATACCAATAAGGAAATATTTTAAAACCTCTCAACAAAAATGTAGAAAGCATAAGGCTGCCCAATTCACTAAAGACTATGAAAGCCGGGGAGCCTGGGCAGCTCACTCTAAGGTTAAGATCCTGACTCTTGGTCTTGGCTCAGGTCATGATCTCATGACTTGCGGGATCGAGTCCCATGTCAGGCTCCACACTGACAGTATGGAGCCTGCTTGGGATATTCTTTCCCTCTCTCTGCCCCTGCCCCATGGTGTGCGTGCACTCTCTCTTTCAAAAATAAACTTTAAAAAATATATGTGAAAGCCAATAAACATCTAGAAATCATTTCACGCTCAAGCATACTTTTTTTTTTTAAGTTGTTTATGTTTTTTGGGTTTATTTATTTATTTTGAGAGACAGGGACAGCGTGAGCACAGGAGGGTCAGAGAGAGAGGGAGATAGAGAATCTGAATTAGGCTCCAGGCTCTAAGCTAGCTCAGCACAGAGCCCAAAGCGGGGCTCGAACACACGAACCGTGAGATTGTGACCTGAGCAGAACGAAGCCAGCCGCTCAACCGACTGAGCCACCCAGGCGCCCCAAACAGATACTTGTTAAAATCCATTATTTTGCCTTTGGTATGACAAAGCGACAAAAATTAAAATGAATAATATTCAGGACTGATACAGATCCTAGGAAAGGGGCACGCACCCTCAGTCCTCTGGTGAGAGTCACGTTGGGCAACAGAAAATAAAAGCCTTATAAAAATCAGTGCCTTGGAGCGTCTGGGGGGCTCAGTCGGCTAAGCCTCTGACTTCGGCTCAGGTCATGATCTCATGCTCGTGGGTTCCAGCCCCACGTTGGGCTCTGCGCTGACAGCTCAGACCCCGGAGCCTGCTTGGGATTCTGTGTCTCCCTCTCTGACCCTCCCCCTCTCATGCTCTGTCTCTCTCGGTCTCAAAAATAAATAAAACATTTAAAAAAAAATTTTTTTTTTAAATTCACTGCCTTGATCCCGAGAGTACACTTCTAGGGCTGTACAGTGAGGTTCAACACACATAAACACACACATTGGCAAGTCACACACCAAAAACCTCACCATCATTCTACATGGTGAGATTCCAGTTATATAAATTTTATTTCCTTTATTTGTGTTTTCTAATTTTAACAAAATAATTTTACTTACATAATTTAAAAAGTACTTACAATTTATTTCAAAAGAATTTCAAGTAGGTAACTCTAAATTTGAGAGAAAATTCAAAAATCTTTCCATTCAAAGAAACTATAGGGGAGCCTGGCTGGCTCAGTCAAGGGAGTGTGTGACTTTTTTTTTTAATTTTTTAATGTTTATTCATTTTTGAAAGATAGAGAGATACAGAGCATGAGCAGGGGAGGGGCAGAGAGAGGGAGACATAGAATCCAAAGCAGGCCCCAGGCTCCAAGCCGTCAGCTCAGAGCCCCACGTGGGACTCGACCCACAAGCCACAAGATCATGACCTGAGCCAAAACTGGACGCTTAACCAAATGAGCCACCCAGGCGCCCCTGAATGTGACTCTTAATCTTAGGGTTGTGGGTTCAAGCCATACGCTGGGGTAGAGATTACTAAAAACAAAAAAAACACTTAAAAAGAATGAAAGGGAAAAACTGTAGAATATAAATTCAAAACCAAAAAGTAAATAAAACAAAACGACAAAAAGGGAAATGGGGCGGCTCATCCTCTCATACACGGAGCACACACAGACTTCTCACCAACACCCTGGTTTTTTGATGTCAGCTCAGAAAAAGGCACTAATACAGCAATCTTACTCTAACTGAAAATATGAGAAAATATGTGAAAAAATAGTTTTAAAAGCCTCCAAACTAGCAAACAGCCCTGCTGCTGAAGGCCCAGGTCTCTAAGCCCGTCACCGAAGCCCGAGAGAAGGGGCTGCGGCACATCCTGAGTCGGCGCCTCCAGAGCCCCCTCCGCTCTCACTCCGCGAGCCTCTAGTGGACCTTGTGAAACTCCCCACACTGCTGCCAGTCACCAAAATCTACTGCCACACACCTGGAATTATGCTCTCTGTCAAAAGATAGTTTCTACTTTGAAACCAGATTCAATGTCATAAATTTCAGTTAGAATTCTTTACCATTGGCCATAAGGAACTTGGGAATTAAGTCGACATTCCAGTCTCTTCCTCTCCCCATTGATGCTGGTGGTGCTCCTGGGATTTTAAATCTCTTGTACAACTAAAACCAAAACAAAAATTACCCATAATGTAACATAATTTTCATTATGCTATACAACTACTCAGCGTAACAAGGGCATGTCAGATACAATTTTTAGAGAAGTTCCAGTACACGTCTACGTTAAATACATCACTAAACTAATGAACGCTGAAGTAAATATTACAGAGTAGTATTTCTTACTAGCAGAAAAGCAAGAATACAAAACAAATTGTCAATGACACGTATATCTGCACATGTATTTCTAGAAATCTTTTTTTCTATTTTTAAAAAAATATTTTTGAGAGAGTGTACACGTGAGAAGGGGAGGGGCAAAGAAAGAGGGAGAGAGAGGATCTGAACGGGGTCTGGCCTCAGACTCACAAACCCTAAGACTGGATTACCCAGGTGCTCTTGTAGAATCATTTAAAGTCATTCTCTCCTGAATTAAAAAAGCTAACAAAAGGCTTACTTTTTTAAATGTTTATTTTTGAGGCAGCGAGAGAGAGCACATGCACGCACACAAGTAGGGGAGGGACAGAGAGAGAGAGAGAGAGAAAGAGCACGCGAGCGGGCTAACACAGGGCGCAACTCCACAAACCGTGAGATCATGACCTGAGCTGAAGTTGGACACCCAACTGACTAAGCCACCCAGGCGCCCAAAAAGGCTTACCTTTGCTTCCGTAAGAAGTTAAAACTAAATTCTGGATTCTTCAAATCAAAAAAGACAATTAAAGTTAGTTCCAGTTAATTTATAACTTACATAAGTGAGTTGAGTAGGAGCTCTAGATAAGAAGCAGCTTTCAAGGGTGCCCAAGTGGCTTGGTCAGTTAACTGTCCAACTTCAGCTCAGGTCACAATCTCAAGGTTCATGGATTCAAGCCCTGCATCGGGCTCTGTGCAGACAGCTCAGAGCCGAAAGCCTGCTTGGGATTCTGCATCTCCCTCTCTCTCTGCCCCTCCCCTGCTCATACTCTCTCTTTTCAAAAATAAACATTATGTAAATATTTTTTAAAAAGCAGCTTTCAAAAAACTATCAGTAGAACTCCCCTATAACCCAGCAATAGCACTGCTAGGGACTTCCCCAAGGGATACAGAAGTGCTGATGCATAGGAGCACATGTACCCCAATGTTCATAGCAGCACTGTCAACAATAGCCAAATCGTGGAAAGAGCCTAAATGTCCATCACCTGATGAGTGGATCAAGAAGATGTGGTTTATCTACACAATGGAGTACTACATGGCAATGAAAAAGAATGAAATTTGGCCATTTGTAGGAAAGTGAATGGACCTTGAGGGTGTCATGCTAAGCGAAATAAGTCAGGCGGAAAAGGACAGATACCATGTGTTTGCACTCATAGGTCTAACAGGAGAACAGGAGAAACCTAATGGAGGACCAGGGGGAGGGGAAGGGGAAGAGAGTTGGGGAGAGAGAGGGAGGCAAAACCTGAGAGACTACTGAATACTGAAAACGAACGGAGGGTGGGAGGGGGAGGGGGAGGGGGAAAAAGAGGTGGTGGTGATGGAGGAGGGCACTTGTGGGGAAGAGCACTGGATGTTGTATGGAAACCAATTTGACAATAAACTTTTTTTTTTTAATTTAAAAAATTTTAAAAAGCAGCTTTCAGTCTAAAATTTGGGAATATTCAATTTGAACTTACAAATTTTATTGTTAATGTGGAAGTGAATAAGCAAAGCTGGTATGCATTTACTAATAAAAATCCCCAGGTCCTTGAGTATTCACTGGGGGGGAGAGACAGCTTGCTCATCGTATTGAAGATTACTAATCGTATGGAGTGTGGAAGGAATGATGCCAACATATCACTCTACAGATTATTTACAATGAAGAGATCTGGTGGCCGTCACCTTAACTAGGGCCAAGCTTAGCATCATGAATAGTGGGGAAATCTAGACAGTCTGTGCCTCCTGACAGGATGCAACATGAAGTACACAGCAACACTTTCATATTATAAGGTAGCTTGAACTTTCCAAAAGGAAAAAAAAAGTGGGGAGATTTTTGTAGATTAAGAGAATAAAGGGAAGCAACATCAAAGGCAATGTTTAAACTGGTTTAAGAAAAAAGTGGGGGGGGGGATGCCTGGGTGGCTCAGTCAGTTAAGAATCTGACTTAGGCTCAGATCACAGTTTCATGGTTTGCGACTTTGAGCCCCAAGTCAGACTCTGCACGGAGTGTGCAGAGCTTTCTTTGAATTCTCGGTCTCCCTTTCTCTGCCTCTCCTCCACTCATTCACACACACGCACTCTCTCTCAAAATTAAACATTAAAAAAACAAAACAAACCAAAAACCATTACCATACACAATATAAGACATTCTTAGCTTCAGTGGGAAATTTGAGTATGAATGGGTTATTACTATTAATTTCTTAAATGTGATAACGAATGATACCATGATGACATAAGAGAATGTTGTTCTTAACTAGTGAATGCAGAATGATTCAGGTCAAGTATCATGATGTCTATTTCTTTTAAGGATTCAAACCAGTAACAAAAAAAGACAAAGCAAATATTGTAAAATGTCAGCTGCTAAATCCAGATGGAAGGTCGATCCATTGCTATTATTCTTTCAACTTTTCTGTAGGCCTGAATACGGAAGAACTTTTTGATAAAAACGAGTCTATCTTATCAGTCACGGTGACATCTGTAAAATACGGTACGGCTCATATCCACGCCTGTGGATGAACAAACCTCATACAAAAAAAGTTAGTAAAACACACTTTTTTCGTATGCTTTAAATATTGCTATTTGTTTTATTATGAAAAGCAGCAAAAAAAAGAAGAGTGGATTAAAACACATAGGTGCAAATGGAAGAACAATGAAATGAGTATCTACTTTTAAAACCCCCAGATTAAGAAATAAAACATGGGGGCGCCTGGGTGGCTCAGTCGGTTGGGCCTCCAACTTCGGCTCAGGTCAGATCTCACGATCGTGGGTTCGAGCCCCGCGTTGGGTTCTGTGCTGACAGCCAGCTCAGAGCCTGGAGCCTGCTTCCAGTTCTGTGTCTCCCTCTCTCTCTGCCCCTCCCCCTCTCATGCTCTGTCTCTTTCTGTATCAAAAATAAATAAAACATCAAAAATAAAATTTTAAATAAAAAAGAAATAAAACATGAGCCGGTGATCAGGGCCCCGCGGACCCCTCCACTCCAGCACGCCGCTTTCCGTCCCCCCGGAGGCGTCTGCGTGGAACGCCCTTCGGAAACGCCTCTTCTGCCCGTGCTCCACACCCTGGGAAGCAGGGCAGTAGAGCAGAAGGAACTAAAGCTCCGGGGTCTTATAACCCAGGGTCCCAGCCCATCTCTGAGGCTGTAACAACACAGACCATTTTGTCACCTGACAACTGGGGATAAAAATACCTCTTCGAGGAACCAGAAGACATAAAAACCAAGTGGAAGACACCGCACCGTGTTGGGCACGTACAGATGTCCGTCACAAGTCTGTACCTACAGGTCAAGAGAGAACAGACGACTGCTCCGGAGGCCAGGAAGGTCACAACTAAAACTTCTACTAGCCCTCAACTAGCAGCCCCTTTCGGAAAAATAGGTTACAAATAATCCACTTAATAAAACACAATCAAACCTACCTATAAGGAATGAAGTTGAGATTCACAAGTAGAAGATTGAAAGAATGAAAGGCACGAGTAATGTAATACTTACATCTTCCAGAGGTGTTATAGATGCACTTTCTCCTCCATAATACGGGTTTCTATCCATGTGCAGAACTTTCTTTCCGTTCACTGACATTATTCCTGACAGGATGCATTCCTACAGGGAAAGAATAAGTGGCTTCAAAAGAAGGAAAGCATTACAACATGTTTCAAACAGGTACTTTTTTTTAAAGCCCCTCATTAAACATTCTTTCAGTAATGAATACTTAGTATATATAATATATGACTTAAGGACAAAGCCCTAAAGTGATCAGGGTTCAAAGTGTGGTCTGTGCACCCCCATGAGCCTCAGTTAAAACTACTTTCGTAACACTAAGACATTATTCGCTGTTTTCCACTGCGGTGGCATTAGCACCGATGGTGCCAGACCAGCAGTGGATAAAACAAATTAGGGCACTAGCTCCACTCTGCACTAGCCATATTCTTCACCACCAGGCACTCAGGCTGGTTTACTTAAAAACATCCTTGATGAAGCATTAATATTACCTTTGTTAGAAAAAAAAATTACCTTTGTTAAATATACATCCTTGAATGCCCACCACTTTGATATTCTGTGTGACAAAACAGGAAGTCTACATAAAGCAACCCTGGCTCAAGAAAAACCATTTGTGCAACTGATCTGTAAGCTGAACTAGCCACTTTATTGTTCACGGATCATCTCTTTTATCTTTATTTTGAGAGAGCACAAGTGCAAGTGGGGGAGGGGCAGAGAGCGAGAGAAAAGAGAATCCCAAGCAGGCGCCACACTATCAGTGCAGAGCCCAACATGGAACTCGATCTCACAAACCATGAGATCATGACCTGAGCAGACATCAAGAGTTGGATGCTTAACAGACTGAGCCCCACAGGCACCCTTCATGGATCATCATTTATATTTGAAAGAACTGAACAAGGAACTATTACTCAGACCTAGCTATGTGTCAGATGTGGTTTAAGATTTCATACTACAAATATTTAAAAAAAAACTGTCACTAATATTTTGGTATAAATCAAAGAATATCCACAACAATGTAAAAGGCTATGAAAATACTCCTTCCTCCCTGTTCCAACTACACATCTGCAGGAAGCTTGATTTTCTTCATATACTTCGGATGAGGAGTATCTCACACAAGTCTTAGCCACCGAAGCAGGAGAAAATTCACCTATCTTTCAAGCCAGACATTCTGCACATTAAAGGGATGTGCAGAAAATGTAAAACAATGATAGTCTTCTCACGATGTTTTTGTTTTGAAAGAAAAACTGTTGTTCGTGTTAACACAAATGGGTTTATCATTAAGTGAATTATTCTTTTTAATTTCTGTGTTGATTCCTAATGATAAATATTGATGGACACAACCCCTACAAACAAAACTCCTCAGGGTCTTCAATTTTTCAGTGTAAAAGGATCCCAAAGCCAAAGAGTTTGAGAACCAGAGCCTTAAAGGAAGCCTCCAGGAAGACCATTAATAAGTGGGAATAAATGAGTAGGTATAAGGGACTACTCTCAGGAAAAAGGTAAATAAAGGTAAATAAAGCATGAATATACTAAGATATATCAAGATGGAGGGGGAAAAGGAAAAAAATCAAGAAAGAATATGACTACTGAATTAATGCGAAGAAAAACAGAGATGGGCTACACATTCACTCAAAACCTGTCCCACGGTTTTGGTGATCGGGCTTCATCTTTTAAAAAGAAAATGGAAATTCTATGGATCATCATGAATCCTCGGGCTTTCAAATTTACCCCAAAGACATAGCAGAGAGCAATCTTACTCCCCTGGAAGTCTGACTTGGATACCTTTATTTTAAAAATTCGTAAGTATTTCAAACTGTACTCCATAATAGAGCTTTTCATTTTAGTATTTTTGAAAGGTTTTAAGCTTTTATCAGGTTCAGATTTTACTCTAGGAGGTGTCTCATTTATTTAGGTCAAGAACCAGAACACTGTGTATGAGTGCTCCAGAAGGTCACTTCACGCCCTATGCCAGGCCTAACCACATCCCCGCCCCCTTCATGATTTCTGAGAGCAAAGATTTGTTCTGGGTTTTGAACTCAGAATAAATGGAATGATGCAGTATATCTTTTTTCTATATACCTGTTATTCAACATTATGTTTACAAGATTCACCCATGTTTTGTGTGTTCTTGAAATTCACTTATTCTCACTGCTACAGAGCAAAGGTTCCCAAAACACAGGAGTTAAATCCAGCCTGCACACATTCTCATATTTACTGGTAAACACCCATTCCAATTCATGGGCATCATCCACGGCCGTTTTCACTGTCCCACAGTAGAACCGTGGTGGTCACAGAGACTGCACAGCCTGACTAACCTGAAATATTTGCTATCTGGACCTTTACAGAAGGTCTGCCTAACGCTGCAAGCAGTGGATGGACCTCAACGTGTGCTTCCCAGTTAGCATCACCTGTGAAGGGGGGAGACCCATAAACTCTGAGCAGGTCCTCAGACTTCCCTTTGCACCCACATCCCCTGCAGGGCTTATTAAAACAGACTGTAGGGCCTCCATCCCCAGAACTGGGTTGGGGCTGAGAGTGTGCCTTTCTCACCAGTTGCCAGGTGATATTAATGAGGCTGGTCCAGGACCAATTTCAAGAACCATCATGAAAGCATCGCTGCTCCAACTTTAACAAAGGTGAGAATCAACTGGGGACGACGCTAGATGGGGGTGCCTGGCTGGTAGAGCATGGAACGCTAGACGACAGGGTCACGTGAGCGCGAGCCCCAAGCTGGGCTTAGAGCCTAGTCAACAAAACAAAACTGAGGAGCATGCTAAACTGCAGAATTTGCTGCGGCGTCTCAGGAGTGAGGCCTAACCTTCTGCATTTCCACTAAGCCTTCAGATGTTGCTGAAGCAGTTGATTCAAGGACCAGGTTGGGTAACAAAACTGTAGAAGCTTTAGTTGATGCGCATCTGAACAGTTCCAGTTTCTGTCTATTATAAGTAAGGCTGTCTACATATTCTCAATGTGTTTTTATTACGCATTTGTTGGATTCATATCCAGGAAAGCACACCTGTGGTCAACGTCAGCAGATACTCCCAACCAGCTTTCCGGAGGGACTGTGCCAATTTATACTTTTGTCAGCAGTATATGGAAGTTCCTGTTGTTTCAAATCCTTGCCCAACACTGTGTCTTTTTAATTTTAGCCCTTCTAGTTAGGATGTGGTTTAATTTGCATTTCCTGACAACTAACGAGGCTGAGTACTTTTTAATAGTTTACTGATAATTAGTATCTTCTTTTGATAAATACCTATTCAAATTATTTGCCCTTTTTAAAAAATGGGCTGTCTTTTTCTTACTGATATATAAAAGTTGCTTTTATATTCTGGATAAAAGTGCTTTAATGGGTATATATTGCAAACATCTTCTTCCATTCTGTGGCTTGCCTTTTGAATTTAACGATGTCTTGATAAAGAGAACTGAAGATATTTTACAACTAAAAAAAAAAAAATCAACCCTAATATTATCAAAAGCAACTCATTTGTTCAAAACAGAAAATCCAAATAAGCAGTAACATATATGGCTCAACATATTACATGAAAGTAAAATAAAATTTACTATCTCAAAAACAGGTTGGGGGATAAATAAAGAAAGCGAAATAATCCCATTTCCAGCCAACAAAGGCAGACTTCAGAGTTAAATTTTGGAAGCAAAAACACAGCAAGCAAATCTGAGTGTTGTGTATGTTTTATATATATCTCTTCATACTCCCCTGCAAATCACCATCCGCTCACTGGACCATGCATGGCTCTAAAGCAAGCACTCACGGTGGAGGCCTAAAATAAAAGCCTCGGTAATTTAAAGATTCACTGAAGTCCAAAGAGCTGATAATAACTACCTTTAAAGGCATCACTTGGAACAAATAAGATAGAAACTAATTAAATCTGATCTACAGATTCTTCTAAGCCCATCTATAAAAGATTGCTTTAACACTGCTAAAGAATAAAAAACATACTTTAAATTTTGCTTTAAAACACGGGATGAACTCATTAATTCAATAATTTAACTGATAAAATGTATCAATCATTTCTGGGCATTAAGGTGTACATTAATGATCCTACAATTTTAATATCTTACAAAATTAACAACTCGAAATTAAAATCCGGTACTACTACCTGTCTGATGAATACAGAATAACAAGCAAAGCACATTAAAGCCAAAGAAAATACTCTAAATGAATTTCCTTTTGTTGCACTAAAAGCCTGGTGCACCCATCATATATGTCAACAATACTAATAAATTTTACTAACCAACATACTAGTTTTAAATCTAACAGACGACAGTACTCTATATTTAATTTCAAACTTACCCACAAATGACCTGAGCAGGGCAAGAATACAAACTCACATCTAGAATAACTGCAATTAGAAAACCATCTTCAGAATCCAAGTTCTTTATGACAATGGCATCTGCCACTCATCTGGCATTTCATGTTCTCCTTCATAAAGAGAGGTGACCAGATCAAACGGCTTAAAGTTCACCTGCAGCAGAGTTCTAGTCTGTGTAGATGTGTGGGGGTGGGGGAAGGCCCGTATCAATGGTACTAAAGTTCCCTTCCCTTCAGTACCTTGCACGTAACGCTAAAGTTGCAATAATCAGAGTAACTTATCTGGACAGCAGCTAAACACATTAAGGCGAAACACCTCTTCTGTACTGAAGTGGCCTGCGTGGTGTTCCTATGTATGAACTGTGATCAACCTACACAGTGTTTCCAAGGTCAGTAGTACTAAATACAGAGGATCCTGGGGTCTTGGAAAGGGTAAAGCCCAACCCTTTCCTACTTAGAGAACAAGCTTCGAAGAGAATAGGGCCAGAGTACATTAATATTCTGAGAGATCCTCCAAGTGACCAAACTGAGCACTGACCAAAACTCCAAACCCTACTGAATTTTAAAGTTGTTACAAGTAAAAACAAAACAACAAAAAACACCAAACAGAAAGTAAATGCACAGAAAACTATGATTAGGAAAACATGTACCTAAAAACTGATACTACAGAAAAGTGCCTTTTGAAAGCTACTTACCTAGAAGTATGAGGAAAATGTATTAACTTTAACATTTTTAAATCAGTTAATCTCAACGATATAGTTCTTACAGCAATAACACACCAACAATAACTGTTTTCAGCCGAATGTTCCTTTAAATGTCCCTTGAATGCATCTCAATAAGTGCTGTCAGAAGATAACTTTTTTTGAACTTTGGCTCTAATTATGTTTCCTGCTCAAAATCCTCTCCCACTGCCTAAAAAGATAAAGTTCAAACTTCTTAGCCTACTACATTCAACATTCTTAGCCACAGCCTTCTTTCCAGCCCGGTTTCCCAATCCGCCTCTTCATACCTTCTGTTGAGGCAAAATAAACTCCCGATTCCTTCTCTGCATCCTGTTCTTAACACCAACCTATCCGGCTCACTCTGCCTAGAAAACGGTTCCTGCGGCTCAGAGCCCGCCAGCACTCTAACACCCAGCCTCCACGCCGCCTCCTTTACGAAGGGTTTCCCGATCCCCGGCCTGAACTCCCACCTGGGCAGCTGTATTCCAGCACTCCGTACTTTCTCACGTGAACTCTGTAGTTACCCTCCGGTACGAGAGGCTAACTGTTTACGGACAAGTGCGCTAACCTTTTTGTTGCCTGTAACTGATCACAACAGTCACAATTTAAATAACTAAAACTGGGGAAGCCATTACTCCAGTAAGAGTCTTTAATCAGGCACAAGGAGAAGGAAGACAGCCGTGATTGTTGATCATCATCTATGTGAGCCAAAATATTTACCCAGTGGTTTTTCAAGCCAAATATCTACTACCTCTAGATGCTGAAATGTGTCTGGTTTTATTTCTGTCCCATTGGGCCAGCATGCTTAAAATACAGACTGCAAGACATTTACACCTTTCAAAAGTAAGACATTTGTACACATTGGCCCTATGACTGCTACTGCAGTGAAAAGCCCTCTGTCTACAAAACTCTAACATAAGCAATGGGATTTCAAGGAGCAAATCTAAGAGGCAACTTAAGATTTTTAAATCAGATATAAAAACTCCTGCCTTAAATCACAAAATTTTAATAAAGCAGGAAGGGAAATTACATCTGGGATGTAAAATAATTTCTAAACATAGAATACTGAGAATCCTGGTTGTAAGAGTACATTGTTCTATTCCTGACCCCTTACCAGAACTATCAGGTAGAACAAAACCACACAGGTACCTCCGGGAACCACAAACAGCTGTGGAACTAGTTACCCTTTTATATACTATTTTTTAGAAAATTCATAAATTTACTGCCAAACCCAAAGTCCATTGGAAGCAGCATCTTAGGCGGTCAGATGCGATCCATACACACTGCAGTCAAAGAAAAGTCAGAGTCTCCAGCCTAACAGCAAAGTAAGGGAGGAGGAAGAAAATGGAAAGCAGACTGAAGAACTAACTCGCTCACAAAGGCGAGCGGTCTGGGGCCCATTTTATCAGGAGGCCAAAGCTTCCCAGGTGCCTCAATGGCACCGTCATGCCATGGCACAACACAAGAATTCTCACAGCGTGAAATCTCAGTTACCATGTAAATCACGTTCCTTAGTTTGCTAAAGAAGCTGTGATGTCATTTGGAAAGGCTTTTATCAGAGAGTTGTGGTTCTTTAAAGGGATAATCCTCAAATCCTTAAAAAATTCAGTTATATAGACTATTCCGGTTCTCCTAGACAGAGAATGATTTTGTTTTAAGTCACATTTTATGTCTTATTAAAGTTACCACCTACATTTGGAGATCACTAGGACCTTCATTTCAAAAGGAACAACTGATACAAAACACTGCAAACACTAGGCAACAAATTCCTACACTTTCTTTAAAAGTAACAAGTTCAGGGGCGCTTGGGTGGCGACTAAGGTTCAGGTGGTGATGTCACAGTCTGTGGGTTTGCGCCCCCCACGTCAAGCTCTGTGCTGACAGCTCAAAGCCTGGCGCCTGCTTCAGATTCTGTATCTCCCCCTCTCTCTCTGCCTATCCCCCACTCATGCTGTTTCTGTCTCAATAATAAACAAACATTAAAAAATTGTTTTTAATAAAAAATAAAAGTAACAAGTTCAGAGCACTACAAGTACTTGACACTGGTACCCATAATTGATAGTGCATGCCTGTTTTTAGCTTCTTAAACCTCAGGCACTAAATATTTATACGCCAAAAACTGAGACCAAAATAAGTGGTACGTTCACTCCAAATACTTGGTCAAGTGTGATTTCAGGGTTTTTAACCTTGGTAGTCTCATTTCACTTTGGGCAGCCCTTGTGTCACTAGAAACGAGGACACAAGCCTTGCCATTATCAAATCATCCTGTCACCACCGCTCCTATAGATGAACGTGGATGCTCTGATTTGGGAGAATTCGAAAAAGAACATCTGAGAAAACAATCTAAGAAGGATCCCAGGGATTAAAGCTATCCCAGCTGTAAGTGAAGGCAGAAGTCGATCTGATTTCTAGTTAAGTATCAATCTACCACTCACCAAAAAGATCACAATCAACCCAAATGAATACTTAAATAAAACGCATCATCTTAACTCGGTAGTGAACCCAGTACGTTAACCCAGGGCTATCTTTGACACAAGCGGGTGCTTCCAAACCAGGCGAGTTGAAACCTGCAAGACCGATCTGCACTCGTTTGTCCACGTCCAACTGACCTACTCAAGAGCCAATCGAAAAGACCAGCAAGAACCGCAGGAAAGCAGAACGGGCTCCGACAACAGGCTGGCAGCAATGGCATCCGTCCCAATGGGCAAAACCCTCCACAAGCGACAAGGCTCAGCTTAGAATCCCAATCACACACTTTAAAAAATACTAGCTGACGGAAAACAGCCGCACAGCTTGGACACTTTAAAATCAGACACTTTATAAAATTATTAATTGAAAAAAATTAACAGCAAGTGGGCCTGTTCACTGAAGTATCCAACGGCCAGCCAACTCATCACCTAGAAAGAAACTCAACCGTATCCCCCGCACTCAGAACGACTGGCTGGTTTACTAGGTAAGGGGGCTCCTCCATCTGGTGCTGCCGCTCGGCCCATCACGCGGCGGTCTCTGGACAGGTCAGCGCAGAGAACGCGGCCTCGACGGCAATCAATCCATCAGCAACCCGTTTCCTCGGGGAGAGCCCCCGGAAGGAGACAATGGAGGCACAGAACAGGCCAAACAAAAGGAAAAGACGGCAAAGGTCAGCTGGGAAAGCATTGGATAGACAAGTTTTGAGAAAACTCATTTCCAATTCTAAGACGCTCAAAAAGCGGGCTGAGAGGGTCGCTGGAAGGAACGCATAATGCTTCTCGTTTGAAACGGGCGCGGGGATGAAAGGCCAATTTTCTCCCCAAATCTAAGTTCACTGAGCTGTATCAAGCACAAAACGGTGATTATCCGATGATTTGTCACAAAATCTGCCCGGCTCCGGCAGCCGAAGGCGACGAGTGGCAGTGGCTGAAGTCTGAGTAGGAAACGCCAAGACGGTGGCCTCCACCCTCCCCCACTCAGCCTGGTGCCCTTCCGTTTCCAATCGGGAGAGGCCGTCCACCCACAAAGGCGGTGGAGTACCCACGCCCCAATCGGGCTTTTTTCCCGGCAAAGCGAAAAACTGGCCTTATCCACCTGGACCGGGTTTTCCGTCTCCCAGCCTCTCGACCCACGTTTACGACCCACTGCGGCCGCGAGCACGAGCAGCTGGGCACTGCCGCAGGCCCGGACGCCTGGGGACGCGCCCGTCGCCTCCCCCCCTAACGCCCTGCAGAGCACGGCTCCCAACGACGACCCCAGACCGGGTCCGCAAGGGCGGCGTGGGAGGCGCAGGCCCCGCTCGGAGGCCGGCCCGGGGCCGGG
>NC_043709.1:132619754-132654861 GCF_006229205.1 Suricata suricatta | reverse complement strand
CGGGGAGGGGCGCGGGGCCCGCCGCCCGGAACTCACCGTCAGGCCGGTGCCCAGCACGATCACGTCGTACTCCTCATTCATGGCGGGGGAGGACGAGCACCCAAGCCCAGGGAGGGAGAAAACGCAGCGACTCGAGGGGCCCGGGACTACTCGGCCACCCGGGGCGACAGGGGGAGCGCTCAGACCGGTCTCGGGGCCCGACAAAAACGGGAAGCCAGGGCTAGAGGCGAAGCGGAGCTGGAGATGAGGGAGGCCGGCCGCCACCTCAGACGGGAAGAGAAGAGCGGGGCAGGGAGGGGAGGGAAGACAGGGAGGGGGGAAAGGCGAGCGGCGACTGGGGCCTCCGCAGCCGGGGCGGGGCTTAGAGAAGGCGCTCAGAGGGCCGTCGATCATACCCTTCCCGCTCTCTCATTGGCTGCGTTCCCGTCGCCCGACCAACCTTCTTCGTCTCCTATGTCTCGCGAGAGGAGGGGCGGGCTGTGCCCGTAGTGGTTCCGGTCTTCCGCCCGGCCCGCTGCCACCGTGGTTGGGGGCGGAGTGGGTCCCCGAGCGCGGGCCCCTGAGGGCGTGCGGCTAGAAGCCGGCCGGCGTCCAGAGAGCAGCGGTCCGGGTCGCTGTCCCCGCCGTGGTGTGGGAGCCGAGGCGCGCCCGGGGACCCGAGACCTCTCGCCGCCCTTGGACTTTGTGCCCGAGCGGGCCACGTGCGCCGGAGCCGGCCGCGGGCCCCGCGCTCCCGCCTCCCAAGGGCGGGCTACGCGCAAGCCGAGCGTCGCGCAGGCCTCGGCCCCGAGTGCACGCGCGGCTGCGCCTACGGCCGGCCATCGGCAGCTTGTTTGTTTTCCTTTCCGTCCTGTCTCCTTTTTCTCAATGAAAAAGGACGCGGGGTATTTTAAGCAGCTCGGAAATCACACGTGTTCCCTTCCTGCCCGCCTTGTGTCTTGCCTGCGCGGCCTGAGGAAATTTAAGAGAAGGGGAAAACCCAGTTATGTTAGGGATGAACGCTTGGCGTAAATGTAGGGGAAATCCAACTTGGATTGGGAAGCAGGCCTGAGAGCGATAGCTCACGCCGGCTGTGGAAATTGTAGCCGACCAGTACATTTCATCCTTCTTTGCTTTCCATCTCCTCTACTCCTGCCCCCACCGCCACCCCCAGCTGTTTTAGGGTTCCCACTGGAATCTCCAGCCTCGAGTAAGGAGACCGGTGTAAGGAGAGGCCTGTGTTCTCAACCAGAGAGTAGACCCTATAGGAGCCATCTAGGCAGGTGACTTCCCTAAAGCCTTGGGCAGCCTGGTCTGCAGCCCGTGGTAAGGTCTGCAGACTCAAGAGGAAAGAGTTGGCGTTTCCTTCTACATTTACTCCCAAACAGCTGGATACGAGCTTTTCAGAGAATCTTGGTGGACAGAACTTCCATCATGCTTAAATCACTCAGATTCCGGAAATAACAGTGTTGTACAAGGTTTTCTCGTCCCAGAAAGAGTTAAAGAAAGTGTGTTCTACCGGACAGTGGATCTTTGCGGACACCCCCCCTCCGCCCCCGCGCAGTTTAAATTTACATACCTTAGTTAAATTTGCATACATTAGTGACCAAGTGAGTTTCTGTAAGTAGACAAAAATCAAGTGCAGAGTTGACTACTGAGCCCATTATGTGCCAGTGGGTGTTCATCAGATGGGGGGTTTTGTTTTGTTTTTTTTAATGTTTATTTTTGAGAGAGAGGGAGAGACAGAGCGTGAGTGGGGGAGGGGCAGAGAGCAAGGGAGAAAGACACAGAATCCGATGCAGCCTCCAGTCTCTGAGCTAACAGCACAGTCTGACTCACGGCTCCAGCTCACAGACTGAGATCATGACCTGAGCCGAGGTCGGATGCTTAACCGACTGAGTCACCTAGGCACCCCCAACTGATGGGTTTCTTTTTTAATGCTTTATTTATTTTTGAGAGAGAGAGAGTGTGTGAGCAGGGGAGGGTCAGAGAGAGGGAGACACAGAATCTGAAGACAGGCTGCAGGATCTGAGCTAGCTGTCAGCACAGAGCCTGAAGTAGGACTTGAACCCACAACCATGAGATCATGACCTGAGCCAAAGCCAGATAGATGCTCAACCGACTGAGCCACCCAAGTGCCCCCACAACAAGTGTTTTAAGAAGGTCCTGCTGTTACTCTCCAAGTATGTGCACATGTATGTGCACATACTTATAAACAATAGAAACTTCTCAGAGTTCTGTAGGCTACCAAGTAAAAGAGCAAGATGTGTCTGGTGAGGAGCCTGCTTCCTGGTTCCAGTTGTCTTTTCACCTTGTCCTTCCAGGCTGGGAGAAGAAGGTGGGAGGGGAAGGGGTCGCTCTGGCTACTTTTGCAACATTACCTGTATTTCTGAACTGACATGAAGTATTGACCCATTTTTTAAAACTATCAGTAATGAATTCAGCCTGGCCCAATCAGTAGAGCATGTGACTCTTGATGTAAGAGTAATGAGTCTGAGTCCCATGTTGGGCTTAGAGAATACTTAGAAAAGAAAGAAAGAAAGAAAGAGAGAGACAGAGAGAGACAGGAAGGAAGGGAGGGAGGGAGGGAGGAAGGAAGGAAGAAAAAAGAATCTTTGGGGCATCTGACCAGCTCAGTCAGTGGAGCATGCAACTCTTGATCTCAGGGTTTGTGTTTGGGCCCCACATAGGGGGTGGAGCCTTCTTAAAAAGATTTTTGTAAAAAGTAAAAACTAGCAATAACGATTTAAGAGCCTTTTTCATGTATTGCCATCAACCTCTGAGTGTGGAAGAGGCTTGTGAGCCTATCTGCTGAATTATGTTACCATGTTTTAAGTGAAGGGTAAGTTATCAATATTCAGGTGGAGTTAATGAGAAACTTCAAGGCATTGGATAAGGGATCTGAATTTAAGGCTAATGAGGCTCTTCGATCTGATCCCTTACACTGAAGTTTAGTTTGTTCAGAGTACACGTACCATGGCCCTGTGGAAGGACACACACACACACACACACACACACACACACACACACCAAAAACAAGCAAAACAACAACAAAGCAAACAAAAAGCAGAAACAAAAACAACTGGATTAATCCCAAATCTGTGCCTGCTCTAGGATCTTCAGCCTCCTGTATTTGAGTTGCCAAGGAACTTGGTAGACAACAAATAATGTTTATGGTGAAGCGGCTTGAAAGCCACTAAATGGTTCAGTGTATTCCTGCCAGAGTGAAACTTAGGTTTGGGGGAAGTGGGTGATTGGTGGAGAGGAGTGGAAAACACCATCCCTCATAAAGTTATTTCAAGCCTTTGTACAAAGCAAGAGTCCAGTGTGATGGTAATTTAGACCTGGGTGCCTGGGAACCATTGCTGAGCCCCGACCCACACTTTTCAGAGGGAGAGACTGAGTCCAAGGCAGATATCAGAACGAACCCCAGTCCCGCCATCTTTCTGTCCTGAACCCCTGTAATAGTTGCTCAATCAGTTTCCCTTCTGTCTGTGGTGACCATTATCTTCCTAAAATGTGAATCGGATCCTGTTCATGCTTCTGCCTACCTTTTGCATTTAGAATAAAATGCAAACCCCTTACCACAGCCTAAAAGGTATTGTGTAATCTAACCTAGGTGTCTCTCTCCAACTTCATCTGGTATGCTTCTTGTTCACTACACTCCAAACACACCAGTCTTTCAGTTCCTAGAATCTGGTCAAGCTTTTCACCACCCAAGGTCCTGTGCACTCTTGTGGGTCCATAACTAGCAAGCCTCACTTCCCCTCTTACGTACACTTCTTCACAGCTGGCTCTTTCCGCTTCCTTAAGTTTCTACATGAAAACCCTCCCTGACCACCTTCTCTAAAGTAGTTTTCCCCTCAAATTTTATTCTCTAAAAGCACCCTATTTCTTTCATTGATTGTTATCAAATTGCTAATTATATGCTATGCTACTTGTTTCTTGTCTGCCTGCTAATCAGAATGTCAAGTCCATGAGGGCAGGGATGGTATCTTTCTTGTGCACAATCATGGCCCAAACACCCAGGAGAAGCCCTACCTGGCATAATGATGCCATCATGCGTGGCAGATGGTGAGTAAATATTTGATGAATGAATAGGACACCTGGAAGTTAATCCCTAGATCAACAAGGACTAAATGTGATGAAATCATACGGGTTCCTCTTGATAACTTTTGAGAAGGGCAGCTTTTCTTTTTCTTTTAATTTTTTATTAAAAACTTTTTTTTATTTATAGTTTATTGTCAAGTTGGTTTCCATGTAACACCCAGTGCTCTTGCCCACAAGTGCCCTCCTCCTTGACCCTCACCCCCTTCCCTTTTCCCCCTCCCCCTTCAGCCCTCAGTTTGTTCTCATTATTCAAGAGTCTCTCATGATTTGCCTCCCTCCCTCTCCCCAACTCCTTCCCCTCTTCCCCTCCCCCTGGTCCTCCATTAGGTTTCTCCTGTTCTGTTAGACCTATGAGTGCAAACGTATGGTATCTGTCCTTCTCCGCCTGACTTATTTCGCTTACACTCCAGGTCCATCCACTTTGCTACAAATGGCCAGATTTCATTCTCTCTCATTGCCATGTAGTACTCCATTGTGTAGATAAACCACATCTTCTTGATCCATTCATCAGGTGATGGACATTTAGGCTCTTTCCATGATTTGGCTATTGTTGACAGAGCTGCTGTGAACATTGGGGTACATGTGCCCCTATGCATCAGCACTTCTGTATCCCTTGGGTAAATCCCCAGCAGTGCTATTGCTGGGTTATAGGGGAGTTCTATGGATAGTTTTTTGAGGAAGCTCTACATTGTTTTCCAGAGCGGCTGCACCAGTTTACATTCCCACCAACCGTGTAGGAGGGTGCCCGTCTCTCCACACCCTCGCCAGCAGAGAAGGGCAGATTTTCTTATGCAGAAGATAGTAAAATTAATACTGTAGAGGGTCTGAAAGATAGAGATCTATAAAATACAAATCTGTTTAACATCTGGATAGCTAATGCTGAAGAGAAAACATAATAGGATACCTGGGGAAAACATTTAATTAGCTCCCCCAAATAAGTATTTCCTAGTTGATGACGGATTCATTTACCCACACCCACCCACACTCACAACGTGCTCCTATGGCTCCCATCTCCAGTTTAGTAGTGATTGGCTCCACCCTGGGTCCAACCCAGAATTCTACATAACATCCTTGATTCTGTCTTCTTTCTCTCCCTCCGCATCTATTTCTATTTTCTTTTGCTCTGTAACCAACCACCCCAAAGCTTAGTAGCTTAAAAAAAACAACAACCCACTAGTGGATTAACAATGTGTTATTATCTCTTACAGTTCTGTGGGTTGAATGGGTTCAGATGTGTGGGAATCGCTTGGGTCTATATGCAGTTGTAAACCGGGCTGGGGTCATCTGAACCCTCAACCAGACCGGACATTCAGTGCGGCACACTCCAGCCGCTGGCTGTCAGCTGGGTGCTTAGCTGTGGCTGTCCACAAGAGCAGTTGTGTATGTGTGTCCTCTCCACTTGGCTCGCACTCGTCAAGGTATGGTAACTGTCTTCCCAAGGCACACATTCCGAGAAACGAGAAATGGAAGGTGCCGGTCCCCTACGGCCTGGGCCCAGGAACTGGCAAAGCATCCCTTCTGCCATATTCTACTTGTCAATGCTCTATGCATGGATAAGAAATGAGCTCACAGTGTTCCCAAGACTTGGATAAAGAAAAATATGACTTCCAGGAAGAAACGGAGTCCCAAAGACCATTTCAGTGGCTTACCCTACATCCCAACCTTTACTGAATTTCTGTGTATAGAGAAATGAGATCAGTCCCAAGACTGATGATGAAACTCCCAACACAAAATACTATGCAAACTAGAAATCCAGCAGCTCTCTGGAATGCAGAGGAGTTGGGCTGGTAGGACGGGGTGGAGTTTCAGGTGGAGTGGCCAAGCAGGTGAGTCAGGTGTCCCGGTTTCCAAACGCAGCATAGCGCAAGCACGTTCTAGACCCCCTTGCCCTTCAAAAAGCTTCAACTTACTCTGGTCTCTAACTGCAGAGAAGTTGTGGGGACACAGCCTGGCTGTCAAGGAAAAGCAATGACATTAGGCTGACATCATGATTTATTTGTTCCCTCCTAGACTGGAATAATCTCTAAGCTGCCCAAGCCTTAACGTGTCTTAGGTCATTTTAAAATCACTCACTGGAATGTTTTTTGTATTAGTTTAAGTAACTTTGGTTTCAAATAACAAAAACTATGTCAGGCTATCTCAAATATAAAGGGGGGATTTATGAGAAGGAGGCCAGGCGAAAGTGTAGTCAGTGTAGACAGGACTGGAAGTCAGGCGTTAGAAAACTCTACGCTCAGTTCGTCTCTGTACAACTTCTTCATTATTTTCTCTCTTTGCAGGTGGACACTGTCTGCTCTCCGTGGATGGGGAGGATGGATGACGACTGTCAGTCCCATTCAATGCGTGACACCGTGTCTATTCAGATGCTCACAATAGGGCAGGGTTCCTCAGCCTCACACTGACATTGTCGGCCAGATCATTCTTTGTGGGGCCGGTCCTGTGCACTATAGAATGTTAGACAGCACCCCTGGCCTCTCTGCACTGGATGCCAATAACGCCCAACCTCTTCGGCCCTGGCTGTGGCAATCAAAGTGTCTGCAGACATTGCCAATGTCCCCAGGGGGCGGCGGATGCAAAATCACCTAGGGTGGAAACCTCTGGACTGGACTACCCAGGTTTTCATAATATGATATCAAATTTCCAGAGACAGAATCTAATTGGTCCAGCTTGGAGTGCTGTGTCCAACTTGATCCAATCAGCTAAAGGCGTAGAGTCACAAGGCAGAAATACAGCTACCAGGAGTCCACATCCGTGGGCGGCAGCCAGTTTCCAGAAAAGAGAAACAGATGCTCTCCTCAGTGTGCAGAAGATTTCCTTAACCCCAGAAGTGAGGCGCTCTACCCTGACTTTATGGACTAATATTCATATTGGTGATTTAGGAGAAAGTTTTCTGAGACATATTTGTAATATCTCTATCCCTTTAAAATTTTCCCCAAATCTTCCACTATAAGACTTTTGAAATTAAAAATATCTGATTTTTTTTTTGGTTCAGCTCTTCAACAATTATTTATTGTGTTTCCTCGGTACCAGGCACTGGGCTAGGTCTTGGTGAGCTAAGTAGATTGGGTCCTGATCACACATTTTAACTCCAGATTGATTTAATAATGTTGTGATAGTACTATCCTACTTTGGAGTGGCCATTTTACCTTTGACATTTAATTACTATTTTTCATTTTTAAAGTTTTAAATTGTCTCCTTTATTTTTTAATTTTTTAAATATTTGAGGGGTTTTTTTAAGTTTATTTTGAGAGAGAGAGTACAAGTAGGGGAAGGGCAGAGAGAGGGGGACAGAGGAGAGCCCGATGTGGGGCTTGAACTCACGAACTGCATGACAAAGGCCTGAGCCGAAGTTGGACGCCTACCCAACTAGCCACCCAGGCGCCCCTCAGTTCTCTTCTTTGTACCAGTGTGGGGTTATCTGCCTGTCAGAACGGAGGGTTAGTCTTGAAATTCTTACCAGCAATTTGTGAACACATGGCCATGGTTTACTAGAATAGCAGTTTTGACCACTGAAACTCAGTTGCCCGTGGTCCTAAAAAAAAAAAAAATTCCAAGGTTAGTCTTGACTCCTACCAGAAATAAATAACAAAGTATTAGGAAGAACATCTTGTCTTTTCTCAGATAACAGAAAAACAAGTTCTTGCATTAGCTGGCAGATAAGAATAAGTGAAGGTTCTGTAGAATGAGTCTCTTAGGTTAAAAATAAGGTAGGTTTATAGCTTTTAATCTCTGTCCATCTCCCAAAACACTGTGCTGCTTCTCTGGGGCGGTATACTCATCATTCCAGCGCATTCTGAGACACACACAAGACTCAAGGTGTTTTCAAGGAAAGACTCCCAGGGTCAGATAAGGTTGAGAAGCACTGCCCATTATGTCCGCCTTTGGGAGCGTCACCAGGAAGGCGCTAAGGTCTCTGGGAGGGTTTCGCTGTCACGGACACTGGAGAGAAGCCTGGCCGTATTTACTGTCCCTAACACGTGCAAATCCTCTGTCCCAGCTCTCTATTCCCGGGTACGCCTCAAAAAGAAATTTCCTGGCAGCTAAAGAAGCAGCCAAAGTATTCCTTGAATTCTAGAACATGGGAGCAGAGAGTTGGAGGTGACCCCCAGCAGCAATCAGAATGACTACATTACAGTGTGGCAAAGTGGAGGAGGCCGAAAATAGTGGACACGGGAGAATGAGATTTTTTTTCTTTTTTCTTTTTTTTCATGTTTCTTTATATTTGAGAGACAGAGACAGAGCACGAGTTGGGGAAGGAGAAGATAGGGAGACACAGAATCCGAAGCAAACTCCAGGCTCTGAGCTGTCAGCACAGAGCCCCAGGAGGGGCTCAAACTGAGGAACTGTGAGATCATGACCTGAGCTGAGGTTGGACGCTTAACCGGTTGAGCCTTCCAGGACCCCGACCCCGAGTGACCCCAGGCGTCTCATGAGATTTCTAATAGTTACCACTGTCATAAACTTTTACAATGTCATACACTGTGCAGATAGACTGATGTGTAAATACCCAAGAGGCAGCTGAATTGCCACGGCATTCATGGGGGGGAGCACAGTAATGAGAGACGAAACTCGAGATGACACAGTGCGGATGGAGTGCAGGCCTTTGCCTTGGTTCTCTCCCCAAGGTCTGCTACCGTGGCATTAAAGGAATAAGAAGGGTATGAACTTTTGAGTTCAGGGAGGGCAGAGAAGGAGTCAGCCGTTGGAAGACAGAAAGCAGACGGTCAAATCCATGGCATCACAGACCACAGGAAGCTGAGACGGCAGGGCCTGTATAGAGAGGCAAGGCGTGAGGAAGCAAACTCATTCATGCCAGGGGACTCCAGAAAGGTCCGGCTGTTCAGGGGACGGGTGCCTCCGAGGCTAGGCAGGGAAGCACAGAACTGGTTGAGCATGGTTACAAGGACCAGTGGCCTCCAGGATCCCCTCCTGCCGCCACCCCTTCCCCCCAGCAAGAGGCAGGTGGTGGATCCTGGACAAGTTGAGTCGGAAAAACCCTGGTTCTGGATGGCCAGAAAGAGAAAGCACTCCACCTGCAAACAAATGGGGTGCTGGCGTGGGGTGCTTGAAGTGGGAAGGGGTGGCAGATGGGAGCTCCCCGTGCCTTCAGCTCAATTATGCTGTGGCCCTAAAATTGCTCTAAAAAGTAAAGTATATTATTGGGACGCCTGGGTGGTTCAGTCGGTTAAGCATCCGACTCTGGATGTAAGCTCAGGTGGTGATCTTGCAGTTCGTGGGTTCAAGTCCCACGTTGTCTGTCAGCACAGAGCCTGCTTGGGATGCTCTTTCTCCCACTCTCTCTGTTCCTCCCCTGCTCATGCTCTCTCTCTCTCCCAAAAATAAATAAATAAAATTAGGGGCATTCACTTTCAAATGTCCCCTCTCTGTAAAGAGAGCTTTCCTACTATTCTTCCTTTCTAATCTTATATTCTAATAAATGTTTGCCTGCTGCTAAAAGAACAGAAATAAAAGAAAATAAATAAATAAATAAATTAATTAAAAATATATATAAGGTTGTCCGTCTCCTGACCCTCCTGGTGAGAATTGCATTCACCCCCATCTTTACATAACTTAGAGCTGCTGGATTCTAGAAGAGGCTGGAATGGATTCTAGAATAGGTAGAGATCTTACGCTCCCCCTTCCCATTTTACGGTTGACGCAATCTCCGCTAAGAAAGGCTGCACAGCTGGGACCATTAACTGTCATCTCTCCGCTAATCAACGTTCTCTGCAGGTGGAAAGCAGCCCACGCTGTATGTTTTAAGTAAGCCTTGCTCTGTGCTGTGAGGATTCAAATTTAGACCCTGCGAATGTCTTCAACTTCCAGCCCTCTGACTTCAGAGCTGTGACCCACGGGCAAAGCCGTCCGCGGGCCTCCCCTTCGTGTGCGGGGAGGGAGGTGGCCTGGCAGGCCCGGGCCCCGAGAGCACGGCAAGAACACGGGTCCAAGAGTCAGCAACATGCACTGACCGAGGAGTCCTTACTGCACGGAGTTTCTCTTTAAAAAGCACTTCTTTCATTGTTGTGGGTTTTATTTTATTTTTTATTTTTTTTTTTTTACTGTTTGTTTATTTTTGAGAGACAGAGGGAGACAGAGCACAAGCAGAGGGGGGGCAGAGAGAGGGAGACACAGAATCAGGAACAGGCTCCAGGCTCTGAGCTAGCTGTCAGCACAGAACCCGACACGGGGCTCGAACCCACAAACCATGAGATCGTGACCTGAGCTGAAGTCGGCTGCTTAACCGACTGAGCCACCCAGGCGCCCCTGTTGTGGGTTTTTTTATTTTTAGTTTATTTATTTTGAGAGAGAGCAAGGGAGGGGCAGAGAGACAGAATCCTAAGCGGAGTCCGTGCTGTCAGCGCCTGGAGGTGGGCAGCAGGCCACCTGCTTTCCCGGGTGCTGAAAGCACATTCTCCAGCCCCTCCTCTTCCCCACTCTCCTCTTCTCAGTGTCTCTGGCCTACTTTCTCTTTCTCCGAGGTCTTCCTTCCCGTGCGCCTCCGACACTGTGCCAAACCACTGACACGGGAAGGAGGAGGGTTCCAGCCGTCTGTTGTTTGGCAGCTCGAGGTTAAATGTTTCCCTGCGTCCCGGCTCGGCCCGCCTGGCCCACTCTCATCCCAGCGCTCTCCAGCGGTGGGCTGCTCAGGGCTCTGTTACCTCGCCAGGGATTTTGCTCACTCTGATGCCAAAAAAAATCCCCAAGGTGTAGACGGCCGGTGCCCTGGGATGTCACATACTGCCCCTCCAGGAAACAGCCCTGAAGATTAGCATCTCGGTCCAACAGCTTTATGTGCACATCAGGGTCAGCCGGCACCTGCTCTTGTGTGGGGAGCACCTGAGTGCGCAAGAGCCCTCCCTCCCGCACGAGGCCTCGCTGCACCGAGTCTGCGCCTCAGCCAGGTGGGCAGCAATCCTGTGCTGCAGACTCATGACCGTGGAGCCCGACAGCTCAGTGTCAGAAAACGGGCACTGCGGGTTCCACCCTTAAAAAGACAATATTTTTTTAAAAAGCCAATATCATGTATCTGTATTACGCAATGTTTGATTTTAAAATGACACACCCGGCGGGAAGGAAAGTGGTCAAATAATACTTAGGAGTTTACTGTGGAAAATAGCCTGCAGACCTCCAATCTCACTTCGTTATGCATCCTTCCAGAGATATGGCGCGCGCACGCACACACGAACGCACGCGCGCGCGCGCGAACACACGCACGCGCATGCACGCGCACGCACACGTACGCACACACATAACACACATGCGAACACACGCATGCACGCACACGCGCGCACAAACGCACATGCACACATAACACAAATGGCAATGCACTTATTCCTCTCCTTCCTTTTTCCACTTAACAATGTATTAAATTTTTTTAAATTTATTTTTCACTGAGAGACAGAGAGAGGCAGAGCATGATCATGGGAGGGGCAGAGAGAGGGGGAGACACAGAATCGGAAGCAGGTTCCAGGGTCCAAGCTATCAGCACAGACCCTGACTCGGGGCTCAAACTCACCACCCTGAGATCATGACCTGAGCTAAAGTCGGACGCTCAACCAACTGAGCGACCCAGGCGCCCCACACTAAACCATGTATTTTACAGATTATTTCATTTCTGCATTTATAGATCTACTTCACTCTTTTTTTTTAATGTTTATATTGGGAGAGAGAATGTGCATGTGTGCACACACAAGCGGGGAGGGGCAGAGAGAGTGGGGGAGAGAGAATCCCAAGTGGGCTCTGCACTCACTGTCAGCACAGAGCCGATGGGGGGACCCCATCGCATGAACCTTGAGATCGTGACCTGAGCTGAAATCAAGAGTTGGACACTTAATCCACCGAGCCACCCAGAAGCGCCTTTACTTCCCTCTTTTTAAAAAAAAAAATTTTTTTTTTTTACATTTATTTAGTTTTTTTGAGAGACAGAGCATGAGCAGGGGAGGGACAGAGAGAGAGGGAGACACAGAATCTGAAGCAGCCTCTAGGCTCTGAGCTTGCTGTCAGCACAGAGCCCGACATGGGGCTCAAACCCACGAACCGTGAGATCATGACCTGAGCTGAAGCCGGATACTTAACCGACTGAGCCACCCAGGTGCCCCTACTTCCCTCTTTTTAACAGTTCTATAATGTCCTATAATTCCGCTTCATTATTATTTTTTAGGTTACAATACTAGAAAACTTCATGAAGACAGAAGGTGAAAAACAGCTTGGGTACACTCATGTAAACACCAAATAAAAAGCAAACTGCACCTTTTCTTTTTAGTTTATTTATTTTGAGAGAGAGAGAGAGCATGGAAAGCGGGGAGGGGCAGACGGAGAGGGAGACACAGAATCCCAAGCAGGCTCTGCGCTGTCAGTGCAGAGCCCAACGCAGGGCTCAATCCCACACTCTGTGAGATCGGGACCTGAGCTGAAACAAAGGTTTGGACACTCAACCGACCGAGCTACCCAGACGCCCCTTTGGCAAAGCACTGCATTCACGGCAGGACAAGGTTACCCACAAGGAACATGTAGTGAGTTGAATGCTGCCCCCAAAGCCCCGTGTCCTTACCCCTGGAACCTGTGAATGTGACCTTATTTGCACAAAGGTCTTTGCAGGTATAAGGAAGTTAAGGATTTTGAGATGAGATCATCTTGGATATACATCCAATGACCAATGTCCTTTTAAGAGGACTGCCGAGGGGCAACTGAGACAGACACACAGGGAGGTGCCACGTGACTATGGAGGCAGCAACCGGGACCCCAAGCCAATGAACGCCGGAGCGCCCGGAAGCTGCAGGGGCAGGCAGGACCCTCCCCTGGAGCCTTTGCAGGGAGGGCGGAGACACGGACCTCTGGCCTCCAGAACTGTGAGAATAAATGTGGGCTCCTGAGGGGCTCAGTCAGTTAAGCGTCTGACTCTCGGGTTCAGCTCAGGTCATGATCTCACGGTTCGCAGGTTCGAGCCCCACATCGAGCTCTGTGCTGACAGCATGGAGTCTGCTTGGGATCCTCTCTGTCTCCCTCTCTCTCTGCCCCTCCCCTACTCACTCTCCCCCTTAAAATAAAGAAACATTAAAAAAATAAAGCTTCGAGGGAATAAATTGTAGTTTGTGGTCATTTGTTGAGCCAGCCCTAGGAAACTAGCAAACAGCGCCAGCCTAGAGGTCAGGAATGCGACTCATGTTAGATCTTGGTTTTCTTCATCCCTAAAAATGAAAAGGTTGGGCCACAGAATCTAAAGTTTCCTTGTGGTCCAAACAGTTTCTGGCCTTGTTAGATTCTCCGCGTTCACGGCCAGGCTGGGATCATGTCAGCTCCCACAACGTGGCTTTTTTCTCCTCTCTCTCCCGAGGGTTTCTTGTCCTTGTGGTCCCCTAATGCTGGAACACGGAGAGGAACAACATACGGCTTCTAAGAGGTGGGGACTCTTTTGTAACCAGAATCTGATTCAAAGTAGCTTGGGGAAAAGGGGAACTAGGTGGCTGTTAGTAGGCATTGCCTAGTTCCCTTCGAGAATGAATAAGTCACCCAAAATGCCGAGGGATCCTGGCGTGAGGGCTGTGTGAGCTGCGGAACCACCCTGCCCAAGGCCCCGCACTCCCGCCCGCATCCAGGGACCTGGCCTCCAGGGTACCACGAGGCGGCCTGTCCCCGGCCCCCACCGGGGCTCGGAAGGACCTCGCAGCCTTCCAGAGGCCCAGGGGCTGCGGCTTCTCCTTCCCCCAGTCCTGCTCCCCCAGGCACAGTCCCGGACCTGCTGCTGGCACCAACACACTCCCGGGTGAGCCCCCCACCCCCCAGCCCTGTCTGCTCCCCAGCCTGGGGCAGGGGACTCACCGGCTCATGCAACCAGGCCCATAATGGAGAAGCAGCCCAGAGACCCTGGGAACTACTGGATGGGGGTTGTACCAGAGCCCCTTGCTCCGCGCAGACCTCGTAGGGCCTCACGCGGGGGGGCCCCTCCCCCACACCAGAGAGAAGCCAGGCTTCATCACGGCCCTGCCCTGTGAGGCCAGACGCAGGAAAAGGCCCCGATGGGCCTAGTGTGTGCCAGGCTCCAGAGCACGGAGGAGCCAGCGTTGGAAAGCGCTGGCAGGGGTGCACCTGGGCGGCTCAGGAGGTTGGGCGCCCGACTCTGCATCTTGGCTCAGGTCACGGTCTCACGATTGCAGGATCCAACCCCGCGCCCAGCTGCGCACAGACGGCGTGGAGCCTGCTTGGGATTCTCTCTCTCTCTAATAAATAATGATAATTAAAAAAATAAGAAAACGCTGGCAGTCCCCACTTAAACTGTTTGCTTAGAGTGGGTGAAGCTTGCAGCCAGATAACAGCTAACATGCAAAGCGAGAGAGCAGAGGGCCCACTGAAGGCTGGCCATGGGGTGCCCTCTCCCTGCCGACTGTCACTTTCTACCAGCGACCCCTCCCCTCTGTGTCCAGGGCCCGGCCCAGCAGCCTGATGTGGCCATGATGGTGGGCCGTGCCTTTGGTGGCCCAGGGAACCCCCTCACTGCCTGATAGGTTTGACCCTTTGTTTCTTGACATGGTTTAAAGTGCCTTTCGGTGTAGGCTCACAGGAGCCACCTCTGCACAGCGGCCACCTCGTCCTGCGTGGCTTTGAAAGGAAGCGGGTGGAGTTGCCTAGCAAGGATTTCGCTAATCCTCCCTTAGATATACTTTTCAACTCTTTCTGGCCCTTCGGGACCACACATTTAATCCTCTGGTTCAGCAAGTTTCGAGGTTAATAAGGAAAATGTAGGGCCACCTGGGTGACTCAGTCGGTTAAGCATCCGACTTTGGTTCAGATCATGGTCTCACAGCTCATGAGTTCAAGCCCCGCGTCGGGCTCTGTGCTGACAGCTCAGAGCCTGGAGCCTGCTTCGGATTCTGTGTCTCCCTCTCTCTCTGCTCCTCTCCTGCTTGCTCTCTCTCTCTCTCTCAAAAATAAAAACACTTAAAAATTTAAAAAAAGGAAAATGTGATATTAAGAGAATCAGAGCAAATTTTAAAAGCATTAACCCCTAACAAATTACCTAGAGGTGTCCTGCTGTCTCTCATGTCACTCCCGCGTCCCACAGAGGCCAGGGCAGAACCCCACAGCTCGGCTGAGAGAGGAGACACATTCAGGACTCAGCAGGCCCCCTGCCCTCCCCGGGGCACAGCCTCCCCCCTGCCTTCTCACTGCCCCTGTTCCCTCCCAGAACTGACTGCACCTGGATGGGCCCGGGCCTGACCCAGGAAGCCAGTCAAAGTCCCCCTCTGGCCAGTTTGGAGTCTCAACCCAGAGGCTCCTTGAGTCCTTTAGCTGCTCAGCAGGGAAGCCGTATGGAGTCCGAGGAGCAGTGGCCTCATTTAACCACGAAAGTGCCGAGGCCGGGGTGGGGGGGAGGCTGCAGAGAGAGGGAGGGGCCATAAGTCATTTCCTGGGCTTTGGCGCGGAAGACATCAGATAAAAGGAAGAGTCCAAACAGACCCACCCCCACCCACCGGTCGCTGTCCTTCTTGTCCCTTTATTTAGCCTGGACGTGACGGGTGGCAGCCGGCCAGGTGAAACCTCTCCCAGGGCAGTCACATTCTGATAGGCATCAGCCCTTCTAGCAAACACAGTAAACCGGCTTCAGCTGGGTGTGCACTTTCCACGTCATCTGGAAGCCGAGGGGACCCGCCCTGTTCCAGGGCAGCTGTGTCTCCGTGAGGACCAGACAGTGTAAGGGCCTGCGGGTTTGTGATCTGCTCTCAGGGCCTTTACACGCCTCACACCTGCCCCCCCCACCCCCCGGGGCCTGGCCAGCCTGGGCTCGAAGCAATCCTGTGTGGGCGGCAGATGAACGGACGAAGGTACTTCAAGGAATGAAGGATTCGTGAAGGCGGGACCTCCTGCAGGTGGACGAGTGAGGACTACCAAGGAGACTCCCAGGAAAGGAGTTAACTTAGAAATCATTCACACCTTGTAGGAGACTGATCACTTCTCTCAGGAGGGATTTGGGAGACACTCGTGCATGCAGCGCAGGTCACTGGGAAATCGCCACAGGACAAGATGTGAGAGGGGCACCTGGGGGGCTCAGTCGGATGAGCGTCCGACTTCGGCTCAGGTCATGATCTTGCAGTTCCTAGGTTCGAGCCCCGCATCGGGCTCTGTGCTGACAGCTCGGAGCCTGGAGCCTGCTTCAGATTCTGTGTCTCCCTCTCTCTCTGCCCCTCCCCAACTCATGTTTTGTCTCTGTCTCAAAAATAAATAAACATTAAAAAATTAAAAAAAAAAAGAAGTGAGAAGGAAACAGATTCTATTTTCAGGATTCTCCAAAGAACAGAGCCCACAGGACCATAGAGATGTAAGTAAGAGATTCATCACAGGCAGTGGCTCACACAGTTACAGAGGCCGAGAGGCCACACGACCTGCTGTCCGCAGGCCCGGGCCCAGCAAAGCCGGTGGTGTCATTCGGTCTGAGTCCGAGGCCCAGGAACCGGGGGCACCGACATCCGAGGCCAGAAGAGATGGACGCCCAGCTCAAGCGAGAGCAAATTTGTTCCCTCTGCCTCTTCCTTCTGTTCAGACCCTCGGTGGACTGGGCGATCCCCCAGGGAGGGCCTCCTCCAGATCCACCTGCACAAACCCCCAGGAATAACATTCGATCAGTTACCTGGGGGCCCCTAAGCCCGTTGGGCTGACGCACATCACACAGACTAACTGAATTTTAGATCCTCTGTTATTTAGTGTGATGGCCTTCTGGACAGACGGGGCCACTAGAGATTTGCCTCCATGGGAGCGAGCAAGTTGCTAAGGGCAGTTAGTGGGAAAGTCAACTGTTCTGGAAACACAGAGGGCTGCCGTGTGAGTGCCGTAGAGCAGCGTGCACGGTGGGGAGCCCTGCCTCCTGGGCTCCGGTCTAGCAGGAAAGACGGACGCTGAGCAAGCGACGGGAAATAGGACCCAGGTCACACAGACAGCAGGATGTCCGGGGCGAATGGCAGGAGAGGCTGACCGCCACCGCGCTGCTTTCCGCGAGGCCCCCTCGGCGGGGTCTCTGCAGGCGCCCAGCGCTGTCCCCAGGGCCTCAAGAGGTAGGCTCCACCGTCACCCCCACTTTAGAGACGAAGACACTGGAGGCTTGACAGGTCAATGCCTTCATGCAGAGTGTCTCACCAGTAAACTGCAAAGCTGGCATTCAGACAGAGTTCTCTTTGACACTTGCCTCTGGGCTCTTCTGTGGCAAATTATAGAAACGTAACTCAAACTAGCTTAAACAAGGAAGGGAGGGGCGCCTGGGTGGCTCAGTCGGCTAAGTGTCCAACTTCAGCTCAGGTCATGATCTCACAATTCGTGAGTTCGAGGCCCCCATCGGGCTCAGTGCTGACAGCTCAGAGCCTGGAGCTGCTTCAGATTCTGTGTCTACCTCTCTCTCTGCCCCTCCCCTGCTCATGCTCTGTCTCTCTCTCTCTCTCTCTCAAAATAAATAAAAACATTTTTAAAAAATGCAAAAAAAAGAAGAGAATATTTTGTGTCACATAATTTAAAAGTCTAAATGCTAGTTTCAGCACGGCAGATCCAGAGCCAAAATGACGTCACTGGCTGGGGGCTGGGAGGAGGGAGGGAAAAATCTGTCCTTTTCTCCAGATACTGGATGGGCTTCATGGCCCCCACAGTCCATGACCAGGCCAGTCACCCCAGTGGAAAGAGCTTCTTGCGTGGTGGTGACCTGAACAGGGTTTTGGAGTCCTAGCCTGCCCATCAGTGCACGCATCAGGTGGCCAGGGGTGAGGTCCTCTGATTGCCCAGGACTGGACTGCGACTGTCCTTGGGTGGGCAGCGGCCCCACCTGGACCACATGGAGTCCGTTCCTCCTGGAAGGAGGGCTTCTGTTGCGCGAACAAAGGGGAGGGATGCTGATCAGGCAAACACCTGCGCCGCCTCTCTACGTTGAGCTGCCTTTCCACCATGGTGGAGAAGCCCAAATGCCAGGACTCCGGGGCCCACAGAAGAGAATAGACTGAATGCTAAGGAGGAGTCGTGTCTTGTCATAGGACCTCCTAAGGACTAGTTCATTCCGCACATCGTGCAGCGCACACTCCTGAGCCCCCTGGGCCAGGCACTGCTCTAGGCCCAGGGACCAGAGGAGTTTTGTTTTTGTTTTGAAATCACAGGCCCTCCTCTTAAGGAGCCCTCTGTCCAGTCCGCGGGGCAAACATGTAAGGGACAGGAGCGCGGTAAGAGCAATAATAAAAGCAGATGGACTTGGGGCACCTAGCTGCAGAGTGTGCAACTCTTGATCTTGGGATTGTGAGTTCGGGCCCCACGTTGGGGATAGAGATGGCTTGAAAATAAAATCTTAAAAACAACAACAACAGAGGGACTCATCCGGGGCATGTGAAGAATGCTTACAGCTCAATGGCAAAAAGAGTTAAACTCAGTTTAAGAATGGGCAACCGACAGGAACAGACACATGCAAATGGCCGACAAGCACGTGACGAGATGCTCCACATCGTTCGCGGTGAGGCGACGAAGCAGAATCAGGAGACACACACCCACTAGGATGGCTATCAAGTTAGAAGCAAACGAACAAGAAAACAAGCAAGACCAAGTGTTAGTGAGGACATGGAGACATTGCCCGTAGGAATGTAAGATGTTGCGGCCACTGTGAAGAACACACAGGACGCTTCCTCACAACACTAAACAGAATTACCCTATGACCCAGCGACCCCGCTCCTGGATACATAACCCAGCACCGCAGACAGGCACTCGGACAGACATTTGTACACTGATTTTTGGAGGCACATTATCCACCACAGCCGAAGGGGAAGCAGCCCAAATGTCCATCAGCAGATGAATACGTGTGTGGCACATACACACCATGAAGTAAGCAGCCATGGAAGGAAGTTCTGACGTATGCCTGGAATGTTACACTAAGCAAAAGGTCACATATGGTGTGGCTCCACCTGCAGGAAGCACCCAGAACAGGTAAATCCATGGAGACGGAAAGCAGATGAGTGGCCGCCAGGGGCTGCTGGGAGGGGAGAGAAGGAATGACCGCTCATGGGGGTTTTATTTTGGGACAACAAGCAGGTTTCACAACTAGAGACGCAGGGGCTGTGTGAGAACGTGGATGCCGTCAAGGCCACAGACTTGTTCAATTTGTTTATTTTTATTCAAAAAGTTTTTATGTTTATTTATTTTTGAGAGAGAGATGGAGACACAGCGTGAGCAGGGGAGGGTCAGAGAGAGAGGGAGACACAGACTCAGAAGCAGGCTCCAGGCTCTGAGCTAGCTGTCAGCACAGAGCCCGAAATGGGGCTCGAACCCATGAGCCGGGAGATCGTGACCTGCGTCGAAGTTGGGTGCTCAACCCACTCAGCCCTCTGGGCGCCCCGGAATTGTTCACTTTAGAATGGTTAATTTTGTGATGCGAATGTCACCTCAATACAGACGAGACAGACAGCGCTGCGCGGTTGTACCTAAGCTAATAAAGTGGGTGCTGAGGCTGCCCAGAGGAGGAGGGGGGCCCAAGGGCTCGGACGTCAGGGCAGCCTCGCTGGGGGACAGACTTTCTCTGGCGCTCGGTTTCCTCCGTAAGCACAGCTGCGCACAGGGCCCCAAAGTTCCCGTCTCCTCTTACTTTACAAGGAGGCCGGTGCGTCTCGCTGTAAAGTTGGGTCTTCATTTCAGGATCCGACCTGGAGTCTGGGCTGTGTTTGCTGGAGCCGCTCTTGGGGTTTGTTACTCTCATTTGGAGGCCGGACAAAGGGCGATTATCAAAGGACTGCATGTTCCCTCCCGATCAGGGCGGCCCGCACAGCGTCCCCGGAGGCCACCAACAATGGTAGCCTTGTGTGGACGGAGCGGTCGCAAAGCACATTTTCCTTCGGGGGTGAACCGCTGGCCTGTAAGGCCGGGAGATCTCTTTCTGTTTCACAGAGCACCTCCTTCTGGGCCCGAGGAGCCGTGGGCAAGTGTCTGCTCAGGTCGGGGCTGTGCCCACAGAGTGGGGCCGCGGGCAAGGGGGCCACTGGTCGCTCTGGGCCTCAGAGCCCCATTAGGTTTACCGAGTTTCAGGCTCCTCCATAGGCCTGTCCCAGGCTTCCCTGGAAATCCCTGGCGACTGACGGAGAATCAGACTGAGCCTAATAAAATGTGCAGATCCCAGAATTACTGGCATGCATTTCTGGAAGGTTTCGCCCTGCTACGGTCAGCTTGGTGGGACCTGAGGCAGCACTGATTTGGCCACTGTCCTCAGAGCCCCCCTCTCTCCCTCTCTCCCCCTTTATTTCTGGGATTTCCTCCCTGAGTTTGGGGCCCCCTTGTGATGCCCCGCCCAGACCTCTCCTCTCACATGCACCAGACCACTGTCCCCTTGCCCTGTGCTCCCTTCTTCACGGTCCTCCTCCGACACCGTGCCCCCTGCCCGGTGCTCCCTTCATCACGGTCGTCCGACAGGCTCACGCTGTATTTGGAGGTTCTGTGTGGGCCAGGCACTGGCTGGGTGTTTATCACGTGCCGGCTCATTTAATCTTTGTCATCACCACATCAAGCAGCTATTACTAAGTCCATTTCCAGATAAGGAGATGGACCCAAGAAGACCGCGTCTTGGCCAAGGTAAACGGCTAGTTAGAGGTGGGATAGGATTCAAACCCTCAATTTAATGTTGTATAAACCGATCCCTGCTGATAGACCAGTTATTGGAGACATTATCCCTCCCAAGTGATAGAATGTCTCGGCAGACTACACACAAGGGGTTTGCATGGTAGTACTGGTCTATTTGTGGAGAGGCGGGGGGTGTTTATATATGTATTTTGGGGGGGGGGGTGTCTTTCTCTAACCCCCCACGGCCACCCCTGACTGCCTGTCTGCTTGTACCAGAAGCTGCTGTTGAACAGTGTTACTTAGTAGTAGTTCAGCCGTGGTACTCACTCTCGGAATCGACATTCAGGTGACTCTGAGTGAGCACAGGGGCACTGAAGACCCCTCCTTCACCATCCCCTCACCTTCTACACCAGAGAACCGAATCCAGAGCAGGACTCAGCCGAGACCATGGATGAGCGGGAAGGCTCGGTCTCCTGTGAAGCCCCCAGAGTCCACCCCACACCCAGGGTGGGGGGGGGATTGTGCTTCCCTGTTTATGTTGTTTCTTCCACTAGACTCTGACATACAGGGCTCGGGGGTATGTGTCAGTGCTTGGGGGACAAAGAGAAAGAGAGGGAGAAAGGGAGGAAGGAAGTAATACAAGTTTCCATGTTTACAATTATATATAAAAGGACAAGCCAGTTGGAGGATGGGCTGGAAACTTGAATAGACACTTTTTTTTTTACAGTTATTTATTTTTGAGAGACAGAGAGACAGAGCGTGAATAGGGGAGGGGCAGAGAGAGAAAGAGACACAGAATCTGAAGCAGGTTCCAGGCTCTGAGCTAGCTGTCAGCACAGAGCCTGACGCGGGGCTCGAACCCACGAATCGTGAGATTGTGACTTCAGCCGAAGCCGGCTGCTCAACCCACTGAGCCACCCAGGCGCCCCAAGAATAGACATTTCTCTACCAAGACGTACAAACAGCCAACAAGCATATGAGAACATACTCAACATCAGTAGTCATCAGGGAGAGAAGCAAATCAAAGCCATGAGATGCCACTTTGCCCTCTCTGGGATGGCCAGAATTGAAGACAGACCATACCAAGCGTTGGCGAGGAGGTGGGAAGATCGGAACCACATATACCGCTGGTGGGGTGTAAAATGGAGCCCTGCCTTGGGAGACACCCTGGCAGCTCCTCAAACAAACTTGTAAGTTTGACTTACTTGTACACGGGGCTGTCCTATGTCCCAGAAACTGCACTCCGAAGGCGAAAACCCAGACGTCCATCGGCTGATGCTTGGGCAAACGCACTGTGGCCTCTGCGTACGATGGAGTGTGATTTGGCCACAAAAGGGAAGGAAATTCTGACACGTGCTGCAACGTGGATGAACTTTGAAAACATTGTGCCAAACGAAAGAAGCCCAAAGACCACACGTTTTGGGATTCCCAGTATAGGATTCCACAGGGGCTGTTGTGGAAGAGGGGACGAGGGGGCATGGCGGCCACAAGATTGTGGAGTTTCCTTTTGAGTGACGAAGAGGTTCCCAAACCGACTGTGGTGGTAGGGGCAGAGAGAGAGAGGGAGACACAGAATCTGAAGCAGCTCCAGGCTCTGAGCTGTCAGGAAGAATAGTGACAACAGGGGCAGGGGGAGGGATTCGACTTGGTTGCTGGCCTTTATTAAGAGTCGGCATGGAATGAGGTCTGCCTGGCTGTCGGTGGAGTGTGTGACTTGTGATCTTGGGGTTGTGAGTTCAAGCCCCCTGATGGGCATGGAGCCACTTAAAATAAAAATTTAAAAAAAGTTATCATGGGAGCAGCTCTCATGTTTAGAAAGATTTGTTTATGTTATTTATTCTGAGAGATATGGTGAGCGTGAGCGGGACAGGGACAGAGAGAGAGAGGGAGAGAGAGAATGCCAAGCAGGCTCCGAACTGACAGTGCATAGCCTGATACAGGGCTCGAACTCATGAATCATGAGATCATGACCTGAGTTGAGATCAAGAGTCGGCCGCTTAACTGACTGAGTTACCTGGGGGCGGGGAGAGGGCCTCAGTTCTCATATGTTAAAAAAAAAATGGCCAGCGATAGTGGGTCTTTGGTTGTTCTAGGAATCCCTCAATTTTGAGATCTGGGAGTTGGCTTAGGGGCCCCTACCGACCTGGTCTCATCCCTGTGGGTCAACCCAAGGGGCACCATGCACTTCAGGGTGCCCGCTCCTCCCTCTTGGGAGATAGAGCAAACAATGCAATGGTGTTTTTCCTCTCAAATATCTGCTCTAAATATATTCTAAATCATAAACCTCATCAAAGGTATTTTTTGAGCCTTATAGAACTAGGGAATCATTTATAACACAGCCTTGAACATATCACTTGCCAATCTGCTAGGGGGACAGTCTGTATTGTAATTTTCCCTGTGAAATGTCCTGGCCAAAGCAGGGTATCTTGTTATGTGCTGAAAATAACCTGTAAAGGAGAACTAGTTTTCAGATGTTTTGTGGGTTAACCATTTTGAAGGATGTGTGATTTGCCTATGAGGCACACCGCCTCATCTCTGGTTGAGAGAAAAGGGGAAATTGTTGTTTGTCTCTGAGACCTGGGAGAAAGTTTTATTTCGGCCCCTGTCCTGTTCTGGGACTCTGGCAGATGGGCACGGCCACCGCAGTAAGCCGGTCACGCTGATCCACAGGTCCCAAAGCCGGGGTGTCTGGGGACTTTGTGTCGGTCGGTCCTCTCTTCCTGAGCTCTCGCTCCCTGTAACCTGTAAAATATGACAAGGGTTAGTCAGCGCCAGCAATGCAGCTGCTGCCCATGGAGATTCAGTTCTGTGACCTCAGGCCCTGCTGTTGGGTCGCCGCAGGCTCAGCCTCCCTAGTGAGATCCCTCCACACGGCAAAACGAAAGCAAGTTCAAAACCAAAAAGCAAGGCAGGGGGTGGGAACGTGTGGTCGAGCCTTTAATGGTCTGTTGTCACTAGCAACCCACTTTCGGTGGGGACAGACATCGGAACAGTCCAAGTGCGTGACCTGTTACCGCGGGGCGTGCCGTAGACGCTGGAAAAAATGAGTGAGGCCTGCGGAGGGGGAATTCAGCCACACCAGGAAGTCAGCCCGGGCTGCAGCGGGGGCACAGTCAGCAGGTTCCCCAGGCTCTTCCCCAGACTGTCTGCGGGCCGGGCGAGCCATCTGGAGCCCGCACCCAGCTCTGACGTCTGGAGCAAGGGCAGCCGGCTCTCCCGGCGCTCTGGAAAAAAATATGAAAATGCAGCCTGACCCCTCCCACGGGGAAGTGAGTGTCTGGGCGACGCACGTGGACACCAGTGGACACCAGTTTTGGCCTGGGTACCCGGGGGTGGGGCGCCGGCTGTATTTTGAGACCCGGGGGTGTCTGAGCTCAGTCGAGTTATTCAACTTGGCTGAGCCTCGACTGGATGGTTTCTCAGAGTCAAAAAAGTAAGATGTGAGAAACTTCGATGCTAGCGTTCTGTGCTGGGAAATCCGTGCCGCACCCTGAGCCACAGAGATACTGCGATGAGGCTGCAAACAAAACAAGAAGGCGGAGGTACCCGCTCTTCCGAGAGTCCCTTCTGCGGGCCAGCGTCGTGCCCCGACGGCCATACCTTGGGCGAGGTGGTGGGGCCTTTTCGCAAAGGGGAGAATTGAGGAGCTGGCCATGGGGGCTCACGGACAGAGGACGGCAGGCCTGGGGTGAGCCCTCTGCGGGCTGCCGGGGTTCAGCCCGGACCCGCGAAGCCACCAGGATGAGAGATTAGCAGCAGTTGTTGCTGTAAGCCACTGAGTTTTGCGTAGTTTGTTCCTAGTCAATACCTAACAGATAGGAAATATAGAAGGTCAATAAGCGAACCTAAAATTCTTTGATCTGATCCGTAATTTAAAAAATGCAAAATTAGGGGCGCCTGGGTGGCTCAGTCAGTTGAGTGTCCGACTTTGGCTCAGGTCATGATCTTGCGGTTTGTGAGTTTGAGCCTCCAGTCAGGCTCTGTGCTGACAGCTCAGAGCCTGGAGCTGCTTTGAATTCTGTGTCTCCCTCTCTCTGCCCCTCCCCTGCTTTTGCTCAGTCTCTGTCTCTCAAAAATAAACATTAAAACAAATTTAAGAAATGCAAAATTAGAGCAATGAGATACTAAGTGAGCAGGGATCTAGGTGTGAGAACACACAGCTTTGGTGATGGTGCGTCGGCATGAGGCACTGTCATCGGGGTAGATTCGGGTTGGGATTTCCGCAATGCCAAGTACAGTAGGCGGGTGGCACTCTGGACCCATCACCACCTCCACCTTCACACACTGCAGAAGCCGGAAAGTTACAAACCACGTTCCCTGCCTGGGCTCCCCCAGGGCCAGGTTTCCGGATGTGGGGTGGCTTCTGCTGACCGCTGGAGTCTGAGGAGGCCGCCTGGCATCAGGGTGACCGGGGTTCACAGAGCCTTCCCCATAGCCAGCCCGCCGGGGCCGCAAGGGGCGAGGACGGGCCTGACCAGAAGAGCAGCACCGAGGCCCAGGCCTGCTCTGGAAGTCGCTCCTCCACGTTCACCTGGAGCCCGTGTTCGAGACCCGGCAGCAGGTCCGCACCCAGCCCGTGCCCTGCAACGCTGGCCAGGGCGGAGGCTGTTCTGCGCACCTGCTACCGCTAGGGGCACGCGACGGCGGCCTAGCCCTCCCCCCACGTCCAGGAGCCGGGCCGGGGGCGCCCCGCACACGGAGGTATGTGCTCCCGGTAATAACGATTCTCAAAACCTCGGCGGCAGCGTCCTTCGTGTCCGTAGATGGGACACGGCTTGGACAGACCGTGGAGCATCTGGACAGGCCGCGGAGAAGGAAGGGAGCGGGTCTGCGGGGCCTGAGGACGAACAGCGGCAGGCGCGCGGGACCACACTGACGGGCCCGGGCCTCGTTTTTACAGGACGCAGTTAGGTCATCAGAACCCCTCTGTGTCCTCTCTGGCTGGAAAGCCCCCCAGTGTCGTTCGCGGGGGTTATTTCAGGTCAGTGAAGGGACCGGGAAGAGGATTTTTAGCTGCATTGTTGAATTAGTTTTCGCCAGGAGGCACATTGTTAGTCTCATCATGAAAACGCATTAAAAGTTAAGCAAGATGCAGGCGTGTCAGACTGAACCGCTGATTCCAAATCCACAGGTCACACAAGGCGGCCGTGTGATCCGTGCTAGAAAGTGCGCAGCAGAAACGGGAGGAGGGATGCATTCTCGCTGCGAGTCTGGAAGAGGCGTGATGGCCTGAGGTTTCCAAGGGCGGGCGACACCAGGAGTTCACCTGGATTCCTCTCGCCTCTGAGGACCTTTGCTTCCTGTGACGTGCGCTCAGTGCTTCCCACGTGGAGACCTGCTAAAGTTTCCCACGACTCCCCGAAGCAGGTGTGTCGCTGCTTCCTGCACATGAAGGGATGAGTTTGGAGATGCTCAGAAGCTCGGCCAAGGTCACGCACCGGGCCCTTAACCACTGTGTGCAGAGCCAGGGATGGGGGAAGGGCCCTTTCTCTGACGACAGGCAGGTTTGGGGCACACACCATGCACTGGCTATTGTGCCGAATAACCCTGGGCTGCACTTACCTGGCAGAACGTCGCCTCATCTTGAGGACACGGAACCTTGCACCTGCTCTGCTCTGAGCCCGCAGGGATGACGTGGCTGGAGAGAAAGGCAGGACGCAGCCTCCTGCTGCGTGTCCCTGTGGCGGGGGGTCTCACAGTGCCGGCCCGGCCGCCAGCATCCGCCATCAGCGTCTCTGACAAGTTCAGGGACAAACTCACCTCCCCCACCCCAGCCCAGCCTGCACGCCAGAACTCCAGTCTCCCGTCCAACTCCGGACTGGATTCTCACTCAGGTGCCAACCAGGCAGTTTGCACCCAACAAGCATCCAACCCCCAAATCCTGGCCGTCCTCCCCGGCCCGCCCCACTCTGCCCTTCTTGGCCTGGGAAGGGGTGATCCTGTCCCGTTCGCTCAGGCCCAAAGACTGGACTCTCTTCCCGGCTCTCCCACATCCCTTGTCCACGCCCCCGGTGAGCACCGCTGGTGTCTCTGGACACGGACCCGGCACCTCCTCGCCCAGCTGCCCCCCGTCCGGGTGCCCGTCACCATGTCTCACGTGACTCACTGGAGGTCCCCTCACCAGGCTCCTGCTTCCACCCGACATTCTTTTTTGTTTTCTAATTTTTTCAATGTTTTTTATTTATTTTTGAGAGACAGAGAGAGACAGTGCAAGCAGGGGAGGGTCAGAGAGAGAGGAAGACACAGAATCTGAAGCAGGCTCCAGGTTCTGAGCTGTCAGTACAGAGCCTGACGCAGGACCTGGACCCACGAACCGTGAGATCATGACCTGAGCTGATGCCGGACGCTTAACCGACTGAGCCCCCCAGGTACCCCTCCACCCGACCTTCTGAACGATCCCGGCAAGCACTGGGGCCGACCCACCGCCCTGCTGCTCACAGCCCTATGTGGCTTCCTCCTTCTTGCCCAGAGGAAAATGGCCCCAAAGGGCCTGGATGCCCAGCTCCCAGCCCCCCTTCCCGCTGCCTCGTGCTGGCCACAGGGGCTCCCCCACCCCCCCCCCCGTGGTCCCTGCACGCTTGTGCAGCTGCAGCCCACACGCCCGGAATGACCTCCCAGAGCGCTGCACACAAGATGTCCCTCACGAGACCCCCACCCAACACCTGACACTTCCTGCCCCTTGGTGGCGCCTGATGATTTACACATGTAACTGCTTTTCAGTGTCTGGGTCACTAGCTAAAATGAGTCTCAGAGAGTCTAGGATAAATTTCCCAGATCACATAGTATCCGAATCCAGGAAGCCGGATTCCAGTCTGTCCTGGGAACCAAGCTCTGTGGCCTCTACCCTCTGTGAAAACACCCGAACAGTGAAACCCTGGACAGGAGTAGTTATGATTGCTGTGTTTTCTTTTGTTTTTATTTAAAAATTTTTTCTTAATGTTTATTAATTCTTGAGAGAAAGAGAGTGTGAGCAGGGGAGGGACAGAGAGAGAGGGAGACACAGAATCTGAAGCAGGCTCCAGGCACTGAGCCTTCAGCACAGAGCCCGACGCAGGGCTTGAACCCACAGACTGCAAGATCATGACCTCAGCCGAAGCCACACGCTTAAGTGACTGAACCCCCAGGTGCCCGACTACTGTGTTTTCAAATGCTGCTTCAAGGGCTGCAGCACACCCCTCACCCTGGAGCACGCGGGGCATGTTAGAGATGTTAGAGACGGGCAGGAAGACGGGATCAGTGCCCCAGGTGGTGGGCACTGACACTTATGCCGAGCTGGGCGTGTTCAGGCCGGAACAGGCACAGGGACAGGACAGGGTTGCTGACGTGGCCCCTCCCCGAGCTCTTCTCAGGAACGCCTCATCCCCATTATAGAGTCGAACACCTTTCCCAGGGAAGGCCGGGGGCAGGGCGGGGGGTGGGGGTGGTGGTGAACGCGCTCTGGTGACGCTCCAGGACAGTCCCCGTCACGCACACTGAACAAATCCTTTCTGCCGCAGCTCAGCCCTCACGTGGACCTTGTTCCTTCTCCATAAAAACCACATCAACTGTAACTGGGTCTTGCGACCCTCCACAGCCTCGCTGGCTCAGGAGTTTAAAAAGTCTATACCACCACCAAGTAGAAGTAAACATTAACGGGTTCCCCCAACCGCACACCTGCCCGGTAGTGATGTTACATGCGACCTGCATGTGGGTCGCACCTGAGACTTCCTCCTCGCCATCCTGTCTTCCTCCTCGCCATCCTGTCTTCCTTCTGGCGCGGACTGCTGCATCCTGGCGCGGGCCCCTGCAGCTGTCAGGCCTCCCACCGCGTTCCCCGCCCCCCGAACCTGGCTCCGACTGGCCTCCATCCCTCACGCTTCAGGTTTTGTCCCTCACTTGGCCCTTACCTGAGTCTGACACACGCTGTGCCTCGCCCTTTGAGAAGACTTCTGTTAAATCATCTTCTGCCTTCCCTTTTTTGTCACACTACTCGGCGTCTCCAAGAGAGCAAGGGACATGGTGCCCCTCTGTCCCCCGTTCCCCAGCCCTCCACCACCCCCGCCCCGTCCATCCCCCCGCCCCACTGGGATCAGACCCGAGCCTTTTCAGTTTTGACACCCCTCCTCGGCCTCGAGTCTGATGGCTTCACTGCTGTCCTGTCTTCTCTTCACAGAGATGACAGTGTCAGGGAATAAATACGGACGGCAACCCCTCGAAGTATCAGTGATTAAAGCAGAAGTTCACAAAGCTCTGTAGGGGGTCAGAGTATGGGTTCCCCATGAAGTTGGGGGAACAATGTGCATGTAGCATCATCTCCAACGTGTACATTTAAAGACCCGGAGGAAGTAAGAGTTATTTCCCGGTAGTGGGATAGTAGGTTACTCCTGTTTTCTCCTTTACTATTTCTTGTATTTTACAATGAGCCTTACAACCCGGTGGAACCCAAGGGCCGCGTCTGCGGCCTGCCCCCTGCTGGCGGTCTCCGGCAAATCCAGCGCCGCCGGGCCGCCTCTCCTTACCTGAGCTCCTCTCGCCTGACTTCTGTCATTTCTTTTCTGTTTTGACATCCTTTCTTTACTTTTGTCTTGTAAATATTTTCTTGCTTACTTTTTTCAGCAATACATGTTAGGCCATAGCTATTTTCAAATGATTCAATTCAAATGATTCAATTCGTATACTTTGTGTCTCCTCCAGAGGCTTGTGCCCACATCACCTTAGAACAGACTCTCACCGTGGGTCAGGGGAGCTTGGGGGACCAGCCACGGGCCCCCGTGGAAGGCGGAGGGGAGGCACGTGTGCCATCAGCAGTCAGTGGCCCTGGTGCCATCAGCGAGCGCTCCAGGACAGCCCGCGGCGGGCAGGTCCGGGGGCACAGGGCAGTCAGGCCACCAGCGTGGTCTGGATGAGAACGTGAGGGCCTGAAGCAGGGGGTCGCTCACCGCGGCTTTCCTTGCACGAGGGGCCACGGATTCATGGCTTCCAGCTTGAGTGTGCGGGCCGCGGGCCCCCCGCTGCGGTGGCTGATGCAGGCCTGCACGTAGGCCGGCTGCGGACACACTGGGTTTTGTGGGCCAGCCTAGGACGTCCAGGTGGCAGGGGACCTGGGTTACAGCGTGGAGTGTCCCCACGGTGGGGCAGACCAGACGCCGGGAGCACATGCAGAGAGAGGACACACGCACACGGGGACACCGGCTGTTCAGGACCAGGCCTGGGACGGAGACAGAGACGTCAGACAAACCCGGGCTTCCGGAAGGCAGGGCTGAGTCAGACCAACAATCAGGGGGACATGAAAGGGCCGGTAACACGGGGGCTACAAACGCCTTGCCGGACGGGCGGCTGGGAAGAGCCGGTGACCCTGCAGAGCAGCAGCGAAGGGCCAGACCGGGGCGGGCGGGCCGTCTGGGGGGGAACCGGGTGCAGACGTCTGCTGGGGGGTAGTAATACTTAGGGGGCCACATCCTGTACACTCCACGGGACACCGAGAGACCGGCCAGGCAGGACACTCCGCACCACATCCAGGACGGACCTTGTGGACAGTGAGCGAACAGGAGACAAAATCCCCGCCCGGACCCCGGGACTCAGTGGGGGAGACCTACAGTAAACGAAAATAACCCAAAACGCATCGCATATTTGGTGGTGGTGAAGTGCTGAGGAGAAGGTAAGGGAAAGGGGGTGTGGAATGAAGGAGGGGACAGAGTTTTCGTTTGGGTGGCCTGTGGGGGGCGCCTGGAAAGGTGACAGGATTTCCAGACCAAAGCAAGTGAGACAGCACCCACATCAGGAAGCGAGGGGCACGAGTCCTTCCTGGCACGGTGCCCCCACAGGGGCCGTGGTTACCGGACCATCGGCGCCGTCTCTGCCGCTGTGGTCACCGGCCTGCACGGCCTACGTCACAGGCGTCAAGCCGGGAGCAGCCTCGCACACAGGACAGCCGCTGGCTCGTAAGGCGGAAGCGGGGCTGCAGAGGTGAAGGGACCCGCCCGGAGCCACCGCCCCTCAGAGCCCGCGTCACGTGTGGTGGGCACGACACCCCCTTCCAACCGCCCCGCGCAGGACAGGCCCACCTTCACCCCTAGGGGCGGCGACGGGGTCATCTCTGAAGCTCGAATGGGCGCAGATGTGCACCGATGTGACTCAGAGGTCACGAGACAGTCACACAGCCGAGTGCCTCCCCCAGAATGCTTACTTGGTGGTCAGGACTAGGAACCCGCCGGGTCTGGGGGGACCCGGAATTCCTGCTGCTCACCCGGCCCAGCAGGAGGCAGAGTGCGGGCGGGTGTGTGTGGAGGGTTCTGCCTGGTCACAGCGAACAGTAGGATGAGTCTTCCTCGTGACCAACGCGGAGGGTTTTCTAACAGACTGACTTGGACTAATTACTCTGTGCCCCTCAGCAAATGATCTTCACCCCCCGCCCCCAGGAAAAAAGGAAAAAAGAAAAGAATCCAGATGCCTGAGGACTCATCCTGTCTTCAATCTGTTTTAACTGCACAGGGTTTTGGAGGCACAATGTCACGGCCTTGGCGGGCAGGTGGTACAGACGGGAAACATGACCTGCAGGTTCTAAGAACTCCATTCTTCAACTGAAGTGACAGAAAGGTTTTGAAAATATCTTAGATGCATTTTTTGGTGTATTTATTACCCGAAGGAAGCCAACACAGAACTTAGTAAATAAAAATAACCTCAAGAGTAAACCGTCATCACTTAGCTGGCAGCGCACAGGATGGAGAGCCCCCGTCATGATTTTCTCGCTGACGTCTGTGTTAGCAGGTGGTAAGCGGCTCCTCCCTGGCTCCGGCCAGCGTGGAACCGACGTAACGGTCCGGGAAGAGCTCACGAGAGAGGAAAGTGAACAGGCAGGGGCGCCTGGGTGGCTCGGTCAGTTCGGTGGCCAGTTCTTGATGTCGCTCAGGTCACGGTCTCACGGTTCGTGGGATCAAGCCCTGCGCTATCAGCACGGAGCCCGCTTGGGATTCTCTCCCATCCTTGACCTCGGTCTCATGCGTGCGCTCTCTAAATAAATAAATGAAAGAAGACAGTAAACAGGCCAGCTGTGTTTTACAGCTCATCCTAAGAGCCGTGTCTTACCAACGCCTTACCCCGTAACGCTGACTGTAGAACACATGTACGCAAACACACGCTCCATTGCAGTCATGCAATTACATGCATTTCTAAGGGTTCCAGCCACTGACTTCATAATCCTCTAATTTCACTTGCGGGGCAGAAAAAGTGAAATCCAGATTACGGAAAGACTCCAGGGGCTCTAGATCTGCCTGTGTGCGGGCCACACAGCTAGGACGCGGTCTCCTCACGGCCTGGGGGTGGGGGGTGGGGGCAGGAGGTGGCCAGGGGGCAGCTGGGGGACGGCAGGAGAGGCCGCTGGCTACTGACCGACTTCACGGAGCTCCCCGAGCAGGACGCGCGTCACCACGCGCTCTGCCGTCTTCTGCGGAGGCGCCGTCTCCCATCACTGCGCCACGCTGCGGTCGAAGCACGGCAGGACTTCTGCGTGGCGGGCGAGCTGCTGAGCCAGGGCCCGAGTCGTCCGGCGCGTCCCGCAGCCCGGACCGCAGGAGCAGCGCCACACAGGCCGCGTGCTGGCCCGTGCAGGCCAGGTGCAGGGCTGCGTGGGGACAGAGGCCACACAGAGCTGCTGCGGGAGCCCGGCCGGGATGCCTGCCCTCCACACAGCAGCCCTTCCCACGCGGTTTACATTCCCGTAAATCTGTCCCTGCGCTTTGCCTCTGCCAGATCAAAACGTGTTTCCTTTTCACCTGATCGGGTTTTAAAAACATCAACCAATTAGAAGACTTAAGAGATCTGTCTAAAGCAAAACAGCAAGTTAATGAATGAGATACAGGAGACTTTAAAGGGCAAAGAAGAGATTTTCAAAGGTTTGTGAATTTTTCCTGCAAGTCAAAATATTGCCGCGAATAGGAATGATGTGACAAAGAGAAAAAGGGACACATCTTCCCTTGGAAAACTAGCACTGAAGGCTTCTGGCATCATGAGCCCCAGGATCTGTTCTGTGAAGGAAGTCTCGTGTCCCTGAACTTGGGGACAGTCCTGTGCAGCCTTGGAGGGAGCTTCTGACGCATCAGGAACATATCGGCAAGGTGGCCACTGGCGCACAGGAGGTTATGGGGAGGGCTTATTCTAAAGTCCGAGTCTAAAGGATTAGCTCTGGAAATATCTTTCTGGACCCCAACTTTAAAACATTGCAGTGCTCAGTTTTCAAATATGCTCCAGAGAGACAACCTCAGAAACGTCTGCACTGCTGGGACAGCGGCATCGCCGTGGGTGAGGACAGAGGTGCTTCCGGCGCCGGCTGGGTTCAAAGCAGCAGGACCAGCAGCATCACCCCCCCTCCCCCCATGGCTTTGCCAACAGAGGAGCATAACACGAAAACCAGTGTTTCTAATAAGAAAGCCGCATGCCGTCTACCTCCAGCGTACCAAGAGCCCCCGAGGCGTGCGTAAGGAGCCGTACCTGATCGACTTCTTGCATCTTTACAGTTGATGTCAGCCCCCAAGGATAAGAGCACTTGGACCGTGCTCACGTGTCCTTCCTGAGTGTTGAAATACACTTGTTATCACCGTGACAAGGAATCGAGCAAGGCTTCAAACCCTAATGCACGTTAGGTACTTTTCCAAAATGCTCAACTGCTAACGCTGAATTTTCACCTCTAAAGGAAGACTCGTGTGGCTCTCAAGTTCTAGTATAGACCGTTAAAGATTCTGGTGGCATTTGGTTATTAAAATACAGAGGATCTACTCTCTAGGCCAAATTATCGACTAGTGTAGATGGGCTCCTATACTGAACTTCCAATGCTGGACTCTCTCCAAACAAACGTGGTCATGGCTGGATAAACAGGAAGAGACAGCAGCCCGTCCTGGCTGGGGGTCTTGTCACGGCTCCCATCACCATTTCCCAAGCACTTTACAGGCTTCCTGTCCGGCCAGTCTGTCAGTACGTGGTCAGCACACAGTGAGGCGAAAGTCAAGGTTGCACATTAGGGTGTTAGGACCCACTGGCTAGATGCCCCGGGGCCACGGTCACCCCCAGCACATCCTCCAACACCCCCCCCCCCACATAAATTCCTCCTGAGGGGGGCACAGGCAGGGGAGGGCAGTTCACAAGAAAAAAATTTATTCTTGTTGCAGCCATAAAAATAAGTAAAGCCGCTGAAGATAATGCACAAAACACTAACACTTAAAATGGGGCTGTGCGGAGCCACTTTTCCAGCGAAGACTTTTTGCACGTCTTAAGCAGGAGAGCCTCCCAGAAATCTGAGCTTCTGAAATCTACCATGAGGATAGAGCTAGGAATTTCACACAATGGATTTTTACAGCTTCAAATAACATTCTGAAAACGGAAAGGCGGAAAGGCAGGCGTGAACACAAAACCCAGGTGTCGCTTGGGGCAGAGGATTTTCCCTGGGTTTTACCCAGAGACAAATAAGTGCAGGTTCCTATTTAAAGGGACACTTCAGCGCAGGTCATGGGCAGCTCTTTCCTGCAGAGACGGAGCCGAAGGGACAGGACTGCAAGCTGTCCCCACGAGGAAGGAAGGGACAGACCTTAGCGGCGTAATGCAGTGCGGTGAGGTGGCCTGCTGCTCTCACGTCCACGTCTGTGCCGAGTTCAGAGACCAAGAAGCGGATGGCTTCGTTCTGCCCGGTGAGCGCTGCCCTGTGGATGGCCTGTGCCCCCAGGGAGTCCTGGGCAGACGTGCTGGCCTGGTAGACAGGGGCGTGGGGGTGAGAAGAACAGAAGTAAGGAGCAGAGACCCGGGACCACGGACCTTCTGACGTCTGGGCAAAACTCTGTGGCCTTTATACGTTTTCCTGGGTAGATGACAGCCCAGCTGAAGCCAGACCCTCGCAGCCTCTCTAACCAGGAGGGCACTCGGCACTCCAGCCAGAAGGGCACCCAATGGGGACAGTCCGCTGTTACCGTGAAAGTGCCACTCAGCGCTACATTGTTTACTCCTCGCAGGGACCCCCTGAAGAAATTACATGTATCTCTGCATCACAGATGGCCACACTAACGGTCCCGGAGGTCAAGGGGTCCCCCGGGGAAACCCTGGTGGAGCTGGGATCTGAACCCGGGATTGGAATAACCCTGCTCTCGGTTTGTGCCCGGAGCTAAACCTGGAAGGAAGCAGCAAAGCCATAAGCCCACTTCCGTACCTGATGCTGTTCCAGCAGCAGCCTGGCTACGTCGATGTGGCCGCACTGAAGCGCGTCCATGAGGGGTGTGGAGCCGCACCGATCCCTGCAGTCCGGCTGGTACTGGCACCTGGAGCCCAAACCCACGGTAGGTGACTCGCGGCACGGATGAGCTGGGACAGTCTCCCCCAACCCCTCTCGAGAACCGGCCCACTGTCCCCTGCACCTCTGTTTCCCCTGACCTTCCTCCGCCAGCCTTACAGATGCGCCTCTTCCCAGCTCCTTCCGCCAGAAGCTGGAGGTGCCCCCCCCCCC
>NC_043709.1:132613652-132619654 GCF_006229205.1 Suricata suricatta | reverse complement strand
CCTATCTTTTCCACGGTCCCCAATGTCCTACCTTCTTCCTGGTCCTCTCTTCCTGACAGTCCCACCTGTGTTCCTACCTTCTTCCCGGCCTTCCTTCCTTCTTGGTCCTGCTCCCCATCTGAGCCACCTTCCTCCATTCCTCCCTACCCGACCTCCCTCCTCTCCTCTCCTCTCCTCTTCTGTGCTGCCTTCTTGGTCCCACTTCCGCCTGCTCCACCTTTGTCCTGGTCCTATCTGTCCTACCCGTCTTGGTCATTATCTTCTCCTCCAGTGGTCCAGCTCCTCGCTGCCTTTGCATTTGCTGATCCCCTCTGCCTGGAGCACCTTCTCCCTTCTTCACTAGGTGAACTCCAACTCCTCCTTCAAATTATGGCTTCAATATGACTCCCCAGAGGGCTCTCTTCTCCCCACCATCTACGGGCAGCCCTTTGCTCCCGCACAGCACTGCATCAAGCCCTAGGCTCTTCTTATTCTCTTCAGGTAACCCCTCCCCATCTCAGGAGTTCAGTCAACACTTCTGTGTCGACGATGCCCACATTTACAGCCCAGCTCGCACCTCTCCCGTGGGCCTCAGATCTGTGCCTGTCGCTCCCACTCCAGGTCTTCTCACAGTGCCTCACAGGCACATGCAACTCAACGTGTCCCAAAGCGAAATTATCCTCTTCCCTGCAAACCTGCTCCTCCTCCAGTATCTGGTCTCAGTAAATGTACCAGCACCATCACCAGCTGCTTCGGCGAGAAGCCTGTCATCTTTGACTTCTCCTTCCTTGATCAAATTATTCACCTAGATCTGTGGATTCCACTTCTTCAGCATTTCCAAATGTTTCTCTTCACCTCTACAGTCAGCATCTGGGTATGGCCGTCATCTCTCTGGGGAACGGCAACGTCTCCCAACGTTCGCCGCACCCACTCCTGCTTCCCTTCTGGCCCCTCCTCTAGTTCCCAACCAGAGGATCTGAAAAGTGCAAACTTCTCACTGCCATCCGCCCTTCACTCTGCTCACAAGCCTTCCGTGGCATGTGACTTGCTTAGACCGAGACCTAGAGCCGCACGCGGCCCTGAGTCCCGGCTTCCTCTACAGCCTCACCGTGCACTGTGCTCCCGTCGCTCCTCAGGCCCCGGCACACCCTGACTTCTCTCAGCTTATGACGCACATGCTTTCTCTCTGCCCTGGGCATTAGCGGGTGCTAGTACCTCTGGGATGCTGTCCCCCCTCGCAGGCTCAGCCTCCACTAGATCATGACTTAATATCCCTGGGGCCAAGATTCCCCACTCCCGGCCAAGCTGGGTCTCCCCGTCCTATGTCCCTGGAGGGATCCTCAATTCCCGGCCCTCATCAGACTCACAGGACGTGAGCATTGTCTTCTCTGCCCGCCTGTGAGTTCCACGAGGGGGACTCGTGCTGGCTGGCTTCTTGTCGCCTGCGCATCTGGTATAGTGCTTAGAGCTTAGTCACTGAATGAATGAATACATGAATCCTTGTTGAATGAATGGATATATGGGTGATTTTTTTCCCCCTGTGGTTCTCAGCTATTTTTGTGTTATATTCTTTGAGTTATGTCCTTTGTTCCTTCCTCTTCTGGCGCTGTAGTTTCTTTCTGTGAAATTTTTCTCAGCTCTTCTTACAGCATCGATATTAAGCGTCACAATTAGCAAATACTTTCCTCAACTGCTGTTTTGTTCTTACCTCTTTAGAAGCACCTTTACTGCCTCTAAACAGCCATGCATTGCTGGGAGAAGAGAGTTGAGAGTCAGAGCTTTTCCTTGCACGTATGAAACTCCTTCCTCCTCTCTCTGCCCCACCCTTTTAGTCATGACTTACAGGAAGCGGTAATTAAATTAGATACACTGTTACGACACTAGAAAAATAAAACTTTAGCTTGGGTAAGTGGTAAAGATATTGTTAGTCAACATTTGATTCTCTCGTCTTTCTGAGCACATTCATGGCAAATTCTCAGTCCTAAACTTTCTCCTTAATTTTGTGTTGCAAATCCTTAGGGCTGGTCAGTTTTTGTGCAGGAAGTGTTAAACATATTAACAATGATCCACAACAAAATAACCAGGAATGTAATTCTCCTGCTAAAGATAACTACACTTGATAATAAAGCTTTCAATTACCTGTTTTCCACTGCTTTTTATGAATGGCTAGGTGCTGTTTCTAGTTTCTATGGCAATTGGTCAAACAATTCATGAGCAAAATGAAAAGTTTTTCTACTCACTTATAAAGTGCTTTTCTCCCCCCCCCGCTGCCTTTAGTTGATAGAGAGAGAGAAAATATGCATGAGTGGGGGAGGGGGAGAAAGTGCAAGAGAGAAGGAGAATCTTAAAAAACACTCAGCATGCAACCCAAAGCAGAGCTCAATCTCATGACTATGAGATCACGACCTCAGCGGAAATCAAGAGTTGGATGCCTGACTGAGCCATCCAGGTGTACCTCACTTACCAAGTTTTATAATGACTTCCTTGGTCCCTAATGGCCCTCTACAGCTGTAATAATTGTATGCATGTTTCCTAAACTCTATCATATCACAGATATTCATGTTTTGAGAAATTATGGCTCTGTTTTCTAATTCACTGTACTACACAAAAGGCTACATATTATTTCTAAAATTTTTAAAGTTTAAAGTTCTTTTGAGAGATAGTGAGTGGGGGAAGGGCAAAGAGAGGCGGAGACACAATCCCAAGCAGGCCCCATGCTGTCAGCACACAGCCCAAAGTGGGGCTCGAACCCACAATCTGTGAGATAATGACCTGAGTTGAAATCAAGAGCTGGGTCCCTAACCGAGTGACCCAGCCAGGAGCCCTTGTTTTCTGAATTTCTTGATCTGGACTTTTGAGGTCTTAAGATCTGTGTTATCTTATACCACAGCACTTTCTACTGATTTAAAATAATCTACAAACAGATAATTCAGATTTAAGGTTAATGACTCGGTTGTGCCCCACGTTTTTATTGACATTATCACTGGATAAGTCAAATCCGCTCAGGCCCAGGCACTTAATTAGAAGGACCCACATTTAATTATATGGTCAGCACTGTGCTAAGTGCTGCTGAGGATGTACGGAAATACTGTTTCTTTTCATCCCACCTGAAACAGTAACGAGGTAAGAATGACGGTGAAAAAAGCAACAGCCGGCTGTTCTGGGCTGTGTGTCGAGCCCTGGGCCGCGGCATTTATATATATCACGTTCCTTAATCGCTACAGCCTTGTCGTGTGGGCATCCTGATGGTCATTACTGTGCTGATGAGGAAACTTGCTCAAGAGACTAAGTTCCTTGCCCAAGGTCAAAGACAGGAAGGCACAGAACCAGCTTTCCGTGTGGGAAACTGGGGAGGATAAAACAGATCGAGATGAACAGTGATGCCCCCACGATGCCCCAACACTGCTCTCGTTCCTGGCCCTCTAGTTCCCAGCCCCACCCCCGTGGGCGACTCTAACTAGAAGGCATTCTGTGGCGTCAGGCAAAGCGGCTGCCCATCTGAGGGCGCGCCCCGGGCCATACCTGCCGTGTGCAGGGGCGTTCTCCCGACCTTGCTCTCGGTCTTCCAGGCGTCTGGGCAAACAGCGAGCAAGTACTGGAGGATCACAGGGTCACCCTCTCGGCTGGCGATGTGGACACTGTTCCAGCCGTCTTTGTTCTTGAGAAGCGGGTTGGCACCATGTTCCACAAGGTCCCGGATCACCTCAAGATTCCTCCTTGTGCAAGCCATCATTAGCGGGGTCCTACGGCCAAGCAGGACAAACCGTCAGACGGAGGGCGGCTGAGACTTCACAAGTGTGCAGCCGCATCTTCAGAAAATCACACGTCCGTGGCAGAGACGGAAAACCCAGGCGGCCTCGGGGGTCTGGGAAGCAGGAAAGCAGTTTTGACTGGCGACTTCTCTGCCCGCCATGAGGCCCCTGGGATCGGCGTCCCTGCAGGAGGGGACACTGGGGAGGCAGGCCTGCTCCTGAGCCAGTTTACAGCATGGGACCGCACGGAGACGCAGCTAATGGAGACCACGCCCAGTCTGTCTTGTAGTCCTTGTGTCAGGGGCTCCCTGCCAGACTTACCTCATTCGCTGCAATCAGTAACTGCTTCTTAATTACATTGTGCTGAAAAGGCATCAAAAAGGGACAGCTGACATAGTGCCTCCCCATGAGGGGTATACACTGTGACACAAAACCGAACACTGTGATTATAAGAAGTTTCTGAACGGACTTGCGTCTACAATTACGGGAACAAACTACATTAACATCAAGGGAGGTGGCGCTCTCCTTCCTTTCCTGCCACAAAAATGGTCCTGATGAGCCACTTCGATTCCATGAGCTTCTGGTTTCTTAAGTGCAAACTGAGGAAGACACAACTCCCCGGATAGTAAGGGCAGGCCTTACTTACCTCCTTCCTCCCGGGGGTGAGAACCCACGTCCGGCACGCGGCAGGAGCTCACCATACCCAGCTGACCCCCAAAGCCTCATCTGGGATCTAGCTCCCAAGATTGCTAAGATATTAATTAATTATCAACACTTCGGAGGAGAGGTAATATAGTAGTGATAGTAACAGGGGGAAACCCAGATAAATGGAGGCTGGAACCTTCCAGAGAGACTTCACAGGGGGAATAATCTTGAGCAAAGCAGGAGGATTGGAAAAGCTGGGAAGGTACTGCCGAAAGCCAGGAACGTGAGACTGGGCAAAAACGCCTCCCAAATACATCATCAAAGGATGCTTGCCCTTTAATGGCTCTCTGGGGGGAGGCCAGTTCTCCACAGAATTGTTCTGAGGCACGTAGGACGTAATGTGTCTCTTGGAAAGGTCCGTAGACTGGTTCCCGAGCAGCAGAAGAAATCCAGTCTGGCTCTAGGTCACGGCCAAAGGGCAGCCCGGCCTCAACGCATACCCACGACTCCCCCTCCCACTGGGCAAGATACACTCTATTTCACGATAAGGCTGCCGGGCCTCATATTTCTATCAGATCAGGAATCTGTCGCAGGCAGGAACCTCATTATGTTATGAAGGATGTTCCTAACCCCTAAGGAGGCCCACGAGTGAGCACTGAACACGATGCTGCTCTAACAAAATGCAGTTGGTTTGTGTGATTGCTCAGGGGAGGATGTGGACTGCGGAGGCCGTGAGGTAAGGCTATTCCTGTGACAAAATCACTCAGAGCACCGCACACAGGCCCGCGTCTGTACCACCGGTGGAGTCTGAAGGAGTACATCGATCACAGAAACAGTTTCTTAGTCTTGATACTGCACTGCCGCTGTGTCAGATGGGGCCTTCGGGGCCACTGGGCAACGTGTGTTTGCAACCTTCCGTGCACCTCTGTTTCAAAGTAGTTCAAACGGTGGTGAAGGACTAGGCAGGCTCAAGCTACACGTAGTACAGACAACATCTTGTTCGACCGTATTCTATACTTTTACGAAGGGAACGGGTTTGGAACAGAAGGCTGGAGCTGTTAACCCCCCAAGAGGAGGAACAGTGGTCGCAACGGGTGGTCTGTCGTGCAGGGGAAGGCTGAGAAGCCGTGGGGTCGAGGTGGACAAAGTGCACGGGAATCTAGGAGCCTGCGGAAACGGGAACCGGGGAGAGGTCTCTCCGGAACTCCAGCCACCTACCAGTCGGCCTTCTTCAAGCAGTCCACCGAGGCTCCTCTGCCTAGCAGGTACCGCACGCAGTCCCGGTGGCCCATGGAGGCAGCCTCGTGCAGAGGCCGCTTGTAGTCCCGGTTGGCTGCCTCGATGTCCATGTCCCAGGACTCCACCAGGTAGGCTAGCATGTCCCGATGGCCGTGGCGGGCGGCGCAGTGCAGGAGGGTGTCCCCGGCTGGCCCCACGCAGCCCACGCCCCCGGCTCCCCGCAGCTCCTCCCGCAGGGCGCACAGCTGGCCCTTCTGCGCCAGCCGGTAGAGCCGCCGCGGGTCCCCGGCCACCGCCATGGCCGCGCGGGGCGTACGGGTCCCTCAGCCCTGCGCCCCGCGACCCCCCTCGCCTCGGTCCCGCTGCTCTGCGCGGCGTCAGTCCTTT
>NC_043709.1:132608687-132613552 GCF_006229205.1 Suricata suricatta | reverse complement strand
CCGGTCCGGAGCGCCATAGTGCGTGAGGCCGCGGACGTGGCAGGGAGCGCGGGCGGGGTCCGGCCGTGGGGACTCTTAACCTCTTGGGGTCCTGTTTCGGGGTCCGGCCTCGCGGGGTGGGAAGCAGGTCCGCGGGGGCCGTAGGGGCCCGGGCTGAGCTCAGCGGTGAAGGAGCCCTGGCCCGCCGCCGGCCGCCGCGGTGCCGGGGCTCGGCGGGGCGTGCACTCAGGAGGGCGAGGGTCGCCCCCACACTGGTCCTGTGGCCCGGGAAGAGGACAGCTGGTCGCCCCTCGTCGGTTGCGGACGGAGTCTTGAGGGACGTGGCCTCGGTGGCTGGCAGGCCAGCATTGCCTTTTCTACCCTGGTGTTTTGACCTTGGGCGAGTCACTTGATTGTGTCCTTCTGCTACTCTCGTTTGAGGTCTGCCTTCTCCTTATCTGAATATTAACATTAGGGTGAGGCGGGAAGGCCTCGAGCTTGTCTCGTGGAGGGGACGTTGAGATCTAAGCAGGCTGTATGGGGTGACGGGAGAGATTAGGGCAGGTGCTGAATTCTTAGCCAGATCTTAACTGGCTGCTAGTCATTTAAACCTGGTGCTTTCAGTCCAAAAGTTGCTATTTGCCAGGCCTGGAAACAGTTAGGCTTACATTTTGTGTTGCTCTATATGGTTTACGGAGTACTTTTCGTTAATTACCTACTCTGCAAACAACCCTGTAATGCATTGCTACGGGTGGGGAAATTGAGGCCTAAAGAAGTTAGTCCTGTCCCCCATGGAACTACAGGTAGTAAAGTCCTCTGGAGTGTCTGCAGGTGCCTGGCCCTGTGCTCGCATAAATTAAGGGAGATAAAATGAAAAATGACCCATGAAAACAAGCCCGTTTTACTAATGAACATACTAGGAATTCGGTTCATTTACTGAGTAATAGGGGTAGTCATTGGAGACAGAAGTGGGTCCGCTATCAGCTTTGCCAAAGTTATTGTTCTGTTACATCTTGCCACTTCAACAAAAGGTAGGCATAAAAGTATTTTGCAATGTGTGACGTTTTAGAACATGCCCAGCATTGCTTTTTCTATAACTGTTGGTTTGGTGCAAATGGAAGGTGAACATCTAGTAACTTCCTACTTTGTGCTGCTAATGCCCTCCTGCACCCTAATGACACACGGCTTCACCTTTTCTTGCCTTACAAAATGGGGACACACACAGATGCCCAATAAGAATGTTTCAGATCCAGATACTTGGTTATGTAACTAGTGCCCGGTGCAGTTCTGCCTGTCCTGTGTTCTTCAGCAACCTAGCTTCTGTATCCCCCTTTAGATAACTAGATGATGATGAATATGAGCATGACCACGGCCCTTGTAATTTTCTAGAGCAAAAGCTCGGTGTGGAGGGGAGGAATCCTTATCGTAAGCTAACAGATGGAGCTGTGTTGGGTCTCGCTGATTTCCCAGTTGGGCTGTCCATTCCTTTTGTGCAGCCTTTGGAATTTGTGGTCCGATGCTTAGTGTCACATCTCTCACGTAGTCAGTACTGGCATTGTGATTTGCCGTGTGGCTGCTTCGCTCCCTTCTTTCATGTCGTGTTTCTTGGAGCTGTAGCGTTCAGCTTTCGTCATCAGTGTCATGATCGTTGACATCGTTTTGGGATCTGGGAGTGTGTGAGTGCTCTTGGTATTGGCCTTAGAACTGTAAGTTCAGATTTGTTGCCAGGATCTTCTCTCTGCTCATCATAGGCCTCTGTCCTTCCCAGGCTGATGGTATTTGAAAACTGAGTTTGGATTCTGACTGCGCCCTTTGGGCTGTGAAATCACTTACTCCTAGAAACTTATCTGTCATCAGAGCATCTCACGTTGTCTTAGAGCTTCAACGGTCTCTCCCAGGCCTTCGGAGGGCCAGTCTCCTATTTCAGAGTTCTTCCTGGAGCCGTAACCTGGCGTTTCACAGGTAACTGTAAAACAGAACAAAGCAAACAGCTGTTTGGAAAACGGGAAGCTGTCATCTTCCCCTTCAAGGGGAAGACGAGTAACACCACACTCTCTCTCTTTTCCCCCTCAGCATGGTTACTGACGTGACCACTGGCTGTTTCTTTCGTCTCTTTTCAGTCTTGTCAAAAAAGAGGTGTGGGACTTCCTTCCTGTTCCCCTTCTCCGTGTTTCTGTGGCTCCCAGGCCTTCATTAGCTCTTGTCTCGGTTAGAGACGTAACTTTCTGCTTATTTCACTGATGGTCTCTGTGTCTACCCGTCCTCTGGACCCAGCTTCCAGAGTTACCGTTCAGAGTGTGCATTGACTGTACATCGGCCCGGCTGGGAAGCCCAATGATTCTCTGTCTCTCCTACACGCTAAAGCCCAGTGTAGGCTTGTATTTGAGGACCCTTCCAGTCCGCGCCTCCAGATTCCTTTTCCAGCCTCGTTCCCCGTCCGTGAACTTCTCGTTCTAATGAAATTCGACTTCCCCCGACACCAACGCTGTGCTGTTTCTCTGTGTTTTTTGCACATATGGCCTCACTGAATCCAACTCCTGTTTCGAGGTGGACACATCACCAAGCCCTTTGCGACATCGCTCTCCGTCCCCCTTTCTGCTGTGGCGCTTCATGCGTGCGCTTGCGCAGCATTTCTGCTGCCTTCTGTCTGGTACCTTGTGTTTGTTTTGTGGACTGCCTTATGGGCAGGCCAGATCTTTCCTGTTTTGTGTGCTTGCTGTTTATATAATGAGTCTGGGACGTAGTAGATACTTAAATGCTTGAACATGGTCGTGGAACGAATGGACAGCACAACACGCCTGTCAGATATATAAAAATATATTCTGGTCTGTAAATAGCCATCGTTGTCTTGTTTTTCCGTTCTTTTCCTGTTCCTTTGCATCCTTGTGAGTCGCCTGCCTCTCCGTCCTTGTGTTCTGTGACAAGCAAGTGCCTTGTCTCCGGGAGGAGCAGGTGTTTGCAGGCCGTGAGGGGATCCGAGGAAGATGAAGCCTGACGTCTAGAGGGGCCTTTGGGGTTTAGACAGAAGCCGGACGTGGCGATGGGAGGGACCTGTGTCATAGGAGCCAGGCCCGTAGTGTTTTCTTTCTGTGTTTCTTTCTTGTAGTGCTAGTGGGGACAAACTGTTTGAAGTTTTTCCATTTTGAGCCTACTGTATTTAGTGATATTTTCCTTATAGGTAATGTTTCCCAAGTACTTGCTCGTTATTAAGCCTCTGCTTATGACATTTCACAGTGAGTTAAAAAAAAAGTGATGTAGAAATTAAACCTGAAGTTTTTAGAAGCTGCTTTAAACCTTTCTGGATATGGAAGGCAGACTGTGACAGGAGAAAGGACCCCGAACCCTGCCCCTGGGGAGTCAGAAGACCTACATGCCGTCACCAGCAAGCCACCTTGTGACCTGAGCCCCTGTGAAATCGCGGCCCCAGCGGAGCATTGTGGGAAGTTCCATTGGGGACACGTGAAGGACCTTCCGCATCCACGAAGCACGTGGGAGCTGTGAGGTGTGGGGGAGGCTTTTGGAGCTGTGGAAGGAGCAAACTTCTATGGGGCGGAGCAGCACTGAGGCCGTGCGTTTGCTTTCATCACAGTTACTATGGAGCAGTGTGTGCTGGGTGCCGGGCTGAGTGAGTCCCTCGCTCCTCCCTCCTCCCACCAGACCACAGACCTGTCAGGCCAGCAGGGAGGACCTATTCACATACAGTTGACAGTAATACAGCAACGGTGAAATATACCGGAGTAGTAGCACACTTTGCATATGAGACCTAACAAGTACGGAGCTATGCAAATAATCTGCAAATAATCGTTACAAGGCTCTCGGATGCAAGGGGTGGTTGTATTACTGCCTGGTGCTTCCTGGCTCCGATGAATACTTCCTACAGTGCTCCAGTTGGGCAGTGACCCCAGCAACTGTGTTTCACTTGGGCCCTAGGTTGCAGTTTGAGCTGTGAGCCTGTGTCATCACACGCAGCACAGCCCCGCTGCCTCTGCTGGAAATAGCTGGAAACATGAGAGGGAAAGTGCCCGCCTGTCCGTCCGCACAGAGCCCCGGAGAGGAAAGGGGAGGCTCTTGAGGAGCTAACACGGTGAGGTTCGGGACTCAGTGAATTAGTAGCAGGACTGCCCTCTGTGGTTCTTGTTCTGAGCTATCTCTCTGGTCAGGTACCTTGTGGTAGAGAGAGACGTATATTTGTTCATCTTTTTAAATAGTTATTTCACAATCTTTCCCTCCAGGAATTGGAGGCACTTAGTCTCTTCATCTTGTCCATTGGGGTCTGTAACCTGTGAGTTTTAGAGGCCTTTCTGTTACCAATTCTGGTTAGTAATGTAGGGGAAGAAGGAAAATACTTGCTGTTAATTTCAGATGATCCTCAGCTGGTTGGAGTAGGTTTGGCTGCAGTAACAAGTAGATCCAAACACATAAGGACAAGCAGAGTTCATTTCTCCATGTCACAGTGGTCCGAGTTGGGTCCGCGTTGTCAGAGTGTTAAGTGTTGGACGTGGGGGGCTGGGGAGGCACTCTTTAAAGCAGTCCTCCGAGGACCAAGGCTGCTGGAGATGCTTCCATTTTGAACACAGGGCTTCTAAGGGTGCCCTAGGGAGCCCAGGTCCCCTTTCACTGGCAGAGGCGCAGAGAATGGAGGAGTAAGCCCGAGAGGTTTGTGGGCCAGTTCTGGAAGAGGCACCTGCCCCCTTGTTTTCATTTTAATTTTTTAATTGTCAATTTGCGAGAGAACGAGAGAGCAAACACGAGCAGGGGTGGAGGAGGCAGAGGAAGACATAGAGAGAGGATTCCAAGCAGGCTCTGTGCCATGAGCACAGAGCCAGACGTGGGGCTCGAACTCAGGAACAGTGAGATCACTGCTTGAGCCGAGATCAGGAGTCGGA
>NC_043709.1:132535184-132608587 GCF_006229205.1 Suricata suricatta | reverse complement strand
TTGTTATAGGTAGTTGGCTGGGGAAGGCTGGGAGGAAGCCCTTCTCAGGTGCTTTCATGGAAAAAGTTGTGGGCTGAGTGGTGTCTGCGTTAGTACCTCTTCTGTACACACCTGCTGTCAGCCACCGTCTTGTTTAACAGTTTCCAGGGGGCGGCTGGGGGGTCCAGTTGGTTTAGCGTCCAACTTCAGCTCAGATCATCATCTTGTAGTTCATGAGTTCAAGCCCCGCATCAAGCCCTGTGCTGACAGCGCGGAGCCTGGAGTCTGCTTCGGATTCTGTGTCTCTCTCTCTCTGTGACCCTCCCCTGCTCGTGCTCTCTCTCTCTGTCTCTTAAAAACAAAAATAACATTAAAAATAAAAAAAGGTTTTTTAAGTTTCCAAGAGCTGAATTGAGGGGCGTATCATAGATTTGGGCGGGCGTCCAAGCCCATGATTGGCCCCAGTGTTGAAACTGGGTCTATGTCTCTGCTGCTGTTTGGGAGTCTTCCATTACCTGACTCCTGCGGGTAAGTCTGTGCTGGCCCCGAGGCTCGGGGTTGTGTCCATAGGAGTGGTTTGATGTTCATCTTCTTTTTGTGACTTTACCTGTGACGGCTTTTCCTCTCCAGGCCACTTCGGCAGTAGACCTTCATCTTTAAATAAGGTGAAACTGGCTCTGGATCTCTATTAGTATCTCTATCAGTATCTTATTCTCTTCTCTATTAGTGACTTTCTGCAACTGTCTCCTCTTCTCATTCCAGACATTCTATCTGCTGGGTCTGAAACAAGTGGGGAGATTTGAGTTTGAAAAAGCAAACTCAGTCATGTATTTGGGGTCTGTGATGTTAGTGGGCTTATTGGGTGGAATTCTGCAGCTGAGTCGGGCATATGTGGAGCACCTGACTTGGGGGCCAGGATTTGTCAGCGTTTTGGAAGGTTCACTGCAGTTTACTTGCTTTCACCTTTTTTTAAATTTTTTAATTTTTATTTATTTATTTTTTTACCCTTTGCCAGTTGAAACAGGTCCCCATTCAGGCAAAATGATTAGGTTGTTGACTTCTGTGATATGAAAGGTTTGGAGCAGAAGTGGTAAAGGCATGCTTACATATAAAAAGTGAATACTCAGACTTTAAGTTTATTTTTTTCAATGTAGAAAGTTTCAAGTTCGTTTTATTTTTTTAGTGTAGACGTAGCTCACATTCATTTTTTGCCTCTGAGTGTGAATGAGGCTATTGATTTTTTAGTGCAAAGGAATATATTCAACAGCAGCAAAGAACCACTTCTAGAAACCATTACAGTGGAGGGGATGTTTTCTGTTCGTAATGAGTAATTAAGATCTATTACCTCTTTTAAAAGGTATTTCCAGTAATGTGGAACTGGCTGTAAGTGGACTGCTAATGCACTTGATGTCTTGTCATTAGGTGGCACCTTTATAGTTTGAAAGTTGTTTCAGTATTTTGTACGTCTCAGTCCCATCTCAGCTTTGTTCGGTAGAGTAAGCAGATGGGCATATTTGTGTGCGGTTTTATAGTTCAGCACGTTTGTGGTTGTATTTTCTCACGTAAATGTTGTGAATCTCTAAGTCTTAGAGAGGGAGCTGACGCTGCCCGCTGGGGGCTCGCACTGCCAGCTTCAAGTGCACCGGCCTCTCGCTATGTATTCATCCTGCTTTGATCCATCTGCGTGCGTTTGCAAAAACTGCTCCGTGGCTCCACAGTTCTGGCACTGCGGCTTGTCGCTAAATTCACAGAGTTAGAAGGTCTCTAGCTTCCTTTTAGAGGGGCTTGTGCAACTGCTTTTGCATGTAGAAATAACTAAAGTCTTAAAATATTCATGAAGATTTAAAAAAAAATTTTAATGTCTATTTTGGAGAGAGAGGGAGTGTGAGCACGGGGAGGAGCAGAGAGATAGGGAGACACAGAATTCGAAGCAGATTTCAGGCTCTGAGCTGTCAGCACAGAGCCTGATACAGGGCTCGAACCCATGAACCATGAGGTTATGACGTGAGCTGAAGTCGAACACTTAACTGACTGAGCCACCCAGGTGTCCCAAGATTTTTTTTTTAAGTTTTAGATTTACATCCAAGTTAGCTAGCACATAGTGCAACAGTGATTTCAGGAGTAGATTCCTTTATGCGCCTTACCCATTTTGCCCATTCCGCCTCCCACAACCCCTCCAGCAACCCTGTTTGTTCTTTATATTTAAGAGTCTCTTATGTTTTGTCCCCCTCTCTGCTTTTGTATTATTTTTGCTTCCCTTCCCTTATGTTCATCTGTTTTGTATCTTAAATTCCTTATGAGTGAAGTCATATGATTGATATGTCTTCTCTGACTAATTTCACTTAGCTTAATTCCCTCTAGTTCCATCCATGTAGTTGCAAATGGCAAGATTTCATTCTTTTTGATTGCCGAGTAATACTTTATCCATGCATCCATTGATGGACATTTGGGCTCTTTCCATATTTTGGCTGTTGTACAGCGCTACTGTAAACATTGGGGTGCATATGTCCTTTCGAAACAGCACGCCTATATCCCTTGGATAAATACCTAGTAGTGCTGTTGCTGGGTCATAGGGTAGTTCTATTTTTGATATTTTTCAGGAACCTACACAAGGTTTTCCAGAATGACTGTACCAGTTTGCATTCCCACCAGCAGTGCAAAAGAGATCCTCTTTCTCTGCATCCTCGCCAACGTCCGTCATTTCCTGTATTGTTAATCTTAGGATTAACATTCTGACTGGAGTAAGGTGGTATCTCATTGTGGTTTTAATTTTTATGTCCCTGATGATGAGTGATGTTGAGCATTTTTTCATGTGTCTGCTTGCCATTTGGGTGTCTTCTTTGGAAAAGTGTTTATTCATGTCTTTTGCCCATTTCTTCACTGGACTATTTGGTTTTTTGGGTGTTGAGTGATACATTCTTTATAGATTTTGGGTACTAACCCGTTATCTGATATCCCAATTTGCAAATATCTTATCCCATTCTGTCGGTTGCCTTTTAGTTTTGCTGATTGTTTCCTTCTCTGTGCAGAAGCTTTTTATTTTGATGATGTCCCAATAGTTCATTTTTGCTTTTGTTTCCCTTGCCTCTGGAGACGTGTTGAGTAAGAAGTTCCTGCGACCAGGGTCAAAGAGGATTTTACCTGCTTTCTCCTCTAGAATTTTGATGGCTTCTTGTCTTATATTTAGGTCTTTCATCAATTTTGATTTTTTTGTGTCAGGTGTAATTTTTCTGCACGTCACTGTCCATTTTTCCCAGCATCATTTGCTGAAGAGACTGTCTTTATTCCATTGGATATTCTTTCCTGCTTTGCCAAAGACATTTGTCCATTTCTGGGTTCTCTGCTCTGTTCCACTGATCTGGGGGTTTTTGTGCCAGTACCGTACTGTCCTCAGTGATGACAGCTTCGTAACACGTCTTGAAGTCTAGGATTGTGACGCCTCCAGTTTTGGTTTTCTTTTTCAGGATGGCTTTGGCTATTTGGGATCTTTTCTGGTTCCATACAAGTTTTAGGATTGTTTGTTCTAGATCTGTGAAGAATGCTGGTGGTATTTTGATAGGGATTGCCCAAGATTTTTTTTTTTTTTGACTTCTGTTAAACCTTCAAAGAATGAACTGAAATTTGGAAGGATCATTTCTGAGGAAGCTAAGGGCCGAGGAGGATTAATGATAAAAACAAAAACAGAAACAAATTGTGCTTAGTTACACTCCTCAGTGACTGGGTTTTAGACATTTTCATGCTTAAATATTGAGTGAGCTTCTGGCATTTGACACTACAATTTACATGAGTATTTTTAGGACCTGTGAAAACCCGTTTTATTCTTTTTTTTTTAATTTTTTTAACATTTATTTATTTTTGAAAGACAGATACAGATCATGAACAGGGAGGGGCAGAGAGAGAGGGACATACAGAATTGGAAGCAGGCTCCAGGCTCTGAACTGTCAGCACAGAGCCCGATGTCGGGCCCGAACCCATGAACCGTGAGATCTCGACCTGAGCCAAGGTCAGACGCTCAACCGACTGAGCCCCCCAGGTGCCCCACCCGTTTTATTCTTTATTGACCATCTTCTGGAAAGGACAACTTCTATTCTATCCTATCTATTCCTGTCTTTTCTCTCTCCTTTTTCTCTCTTTTTAAATGTAACTAATCAAAATGCTGACCAGTGGTATAACTATTCTGTCTAATGCCTTAAGGAGGTAGCTAGATCTTCTATGTGTTAACAGGTACAGAAACATGAAGTCTTGGTTGAACATGAAAATAATTACCTGATAGAAAATAATCAATGTAAAGCTACCAATGTCTGTACTCCTGAGAGAGAATCTAGGCACAGTTGGCTCTATGATGCGTTGCAAAGGGAGGGTATGAAATTTCCTCCTCTGCAGATCCTCCGGATTGGATCTGATTCTCTTCCACTTGGGGGCTTTGCTTTTATCTCCTACCTCAGTGCCAATACTGACGTGCTCTGGGGGCGGAGAGGCCTCTATCGCGGTCCCCTCAAGGAATTTACAGTGACTGTTTCCTTAGTCATTGTGTTCTGCTTCTGGGACTCAGAGAAGCTGGTATGTGCAGGGGATGACAGAGTTTATTTTTGCAAAGCCGTAGCCAGCTCTGAAGTATTTATGGTTAGTCTGGGAACATCAGTGGCCTGGCCGGAGTCAAGGAAAAGATCCGATCTTAATTATCCATTAGTGGCAACTTCTTTTTCAATAAATAGTTCATGAGCAGGGCTTCCAGAAGGTATAATAAATAAAAAGAATCGTTTTCGGATCTTACTTTAGGGTTCTTCCTTCAATTCTAAGGAAGAAACGCTGAGAAAACTGTGAAGTGACTAAAAGTTGATGGGAATAGAGGGATAAAGGAGAGGGCTGGCTGGGTGGTCCACAGTCACTGTAGTCCTGGAAATTGAGTATGATTTGATGGCTAGCTTGTAGAGTTGGCGATAACTAACGAGTGTCTATTTCTTCTGCCTGTTGGTACAAAACAGTGAGACGGTTTAAGCGGAAGCATCTTACAGCCATCGACTGCCAACATTTGGCTCGGAGTCACTTGGCAGTGACCCAGCCCTTCTGTCAAAGATGGACCAACAGAGACCCAAACCACGGTCTCTATCCTAGACCCAGAACAAAAAGAGAGACTAGGGGTATGTCTTCCCAAAATACCTCGCATTTCAGAGTCTGTAGTGTGTGTGGCCTTTGAGTATCTCCTGGTATTTGTTAATATCGCTGCTGTGATTTTGTAGTCCTGTTGCAATAGATTTCACGTTTTTTGTTATTTGTGAGTTTCCGTGAAGATTCCATCCTATGTAGTGGTTGTTAAGAGCCCAGGATGACGTGGGTGAATGAGTCCCGTTAGGTTGCTGAATCACAGTGCGGTGGCAGACGCTCACCAGCATCAACCCACTGCCATTTCCTGACTCTAAGTAGTCAGTCACTAGGTCCACTGGGCCATTAGTGTTCCCCAGAAGGTCCCCTCATCCAGTGCTTTCATGGCAGGCCGTGCCCTTTGTCCCCTTGTCCCCGGGCTGCTGCAGTAACCATTCAACACGATTTTAGGTTTTATTCCAAATCAACTGGAAAATACATCAAGTTAATATTCTCGTGTGTCATTTTCTGTCCTGCCACTACTGCTTGAACATGTGCAGCGAAGCATTCCCGTTACTGTCCTGGACGCAAGCTCGGACTTGCCATCCCCTGATACTTTATTTTTAATTACATGCAAGTTCTACTTTCAGTAGTTTGGTTTTCTTATTACCCATCTATGTGCCAAACAAAATCCTACTTTTGTTAATAATAGCTGTTAGTATAGTCCTGATTGCCTTATTTCCCTCTGATATATTTAATTTCAGAACCCAACTCAGATCTTACCTAGTCATCTTCAAATGTTGTCCTATGTGTTTATCCCTTTTTGGAACTGCCGTAGCCAACTAATGAGTCAGTTTAAACTCAGCGGTGGTATTTTGTTTGTTTTGTGTATATTAAGTCAGCTTCTCTGTGTTGTGAGTTCTTCGCTGACAAAGACTTTGTCACCGTGTCCATGTTTCGGTGCAGAGTTCTAGCACTCAGCATGTGGCAGGCTCTCCAGATACCTGTGCGACTGAATCCCATGATGGGAAAATCCCAGGATTTGACCCAGACCTATTGACTTTAAACTCTGGGTTTCTATCAGGTTGCCCCAGAATCAGTTATGCTTTTTTCCCCTCCCAACATAGAAAATATTAAATTCTATAAATTCTATTAAGGCTAAACCTGATTTTGTTCCACTCTCTTATTTTCCAAAGTAAGAATTCTGGCTATAGCCATTTCAGGCAGGAAGCATGGATTTTGTTATATGTGTATTGTTGAGGATTTAAAATACATTGGTGATGTGTGGACTCACCATTTGGACTACCTTAAGTGCCTGAAAATCTGGGCGGTCAAGGACCGTATAGTCCATGTTTCATTTTCTTTCTTTCTTTTTTTTTTTTATAATGTTTGTTTATTTTTTGAGAGAAAGAAAAAGAGAGACAGCATGAGTAGGGGAGGCGCAGAGAGAGATAGAGACGCAGAATCCAAAGCAGGCTCCACACTCTGAGCTGTCAGCACAGAGCCCAACACTGGGCTTGAACATGAGATCATGACCTGAGCTGAGGTCAGGTGCCCCCCCCTCCCCCCATATTTCACTTTCTAGCTTTCTCAAAATCACAGGTGCTGAATAAATACCTATCAAATAAATGCATGGACTAGATTAGGGAACCACTCTAATAATATGAAGAAGAATCTGACTCCCTTCTTTATCTTTTAAGATAAATTAATGTGTCCGCTTCAGAGGAGGAAATAAAAATAAAAGGATTTTAACTGAGTCAAAAGAATGGGTTTTCCTGACTCCTGGTAACCTGAAGCCTTTTCTAGTCATGCAAACTGAGCTTTTCTGTTGTAAGAGCAAGCCAGGAGAAGTGAGATTTTGTTAGTGTGTCTATGTGAGCAGCCATTGGCCTTTTGTCTGTGCATTTGGGTGTTGAGTTTGTACGTAATGCAAGGTGGAATGTGGCCCTCAGACCATCCGGGGGTTGGTCCTTTGTCTCTTTCCGTGTGTGTGTCTGACTATATGACAGAGCCAAATAGAAATGTTATTTCCATTAAGTTAGGTGTGTAATCGCTTGACCTAAACATACCCTCCTGTCTTCTCTCGGTCAGTTTACGTGATTAATAATTGAGCAGGTCTCCTTTGGGTCAGCAGTGGGCCAGCCGTCATTATTTGTTTCTTGTTCATCTTGTTTGGGCTCTCCGTACAGGTCAAGGATGCCAAAGGTACATCACTGAATTCCTGCTAGCTGGCCAGCAGCGGCGCACCAATGACATGGCCAAAAGCAATTCTGTGGGCCAGGACCCCTCTCAGGACTCGGAGGGGGAAATGATCTTTGCTGCAGAGAGCAGCTGTGCCCTGCCTCAGGACGGCGACGGGCGAGCCAGGCTGGGCTCCTCGGGGTCTGCGCCGCGTGCACGGAAGCGGTCCCGGTCCTTTGAGGATGAGAGGAATCCGGCGACAGGGACCAGCCGGTGGGATGGGGCTTCTAAGAAGACTCCACGGCCTTGTTCGTTCCTGTCGTGCCCGAGACCCCGGGAAGCCAGGCAGGAAGCAGAGGACTTTCCGTCACGGTGCCCCGCGGAGGCCGGAGAGCCCGCCCAGGAAGTGGAAGACATCGGCCCCGATCCCGTCCCTGACCCTCACTACGGGCTCCTGGGCACCTTGCCCGGCCAGGAGCCACCGAGCCACATCTGCAGGCTGCCCAGCGAGGTGCTGAGGCACGTCTTTGCTTTCCTCCCCGTGGAGGACCTCTACTGGAACGTGAGCTTAGTGTGCCACTTCTGGAGGGACATCATCAGCGACCCACTGGTACGTACAGCGCGTGGGTTCTCTGCTGTTTTCTCAAAAGCATGTGGAGGGGCCACGCTCAGTACGTACCTCTGACCATAACGTTCCGTCCAAAATGGGGGTTTCTGTTTGCCCCCAAGATAATACCCAGACTCCCCGGGGGCATTCCAGGCTTTCCGTGTCTGTCCTGCGTGTCACAGCTCGGTTCTCCGCACGTGGCTTTCTGCATCCCGTTGGTTCTGCAACCTACCTGGCTTTTTGCAACCCTCTGTAGGGTGGGCCAGCTGCCTCCCCACCCCCACCCCGTGGACAGGGCCCCTCAGGTCTCTGTTCTCGTCTTACGTCTTCAAGGCTTCACTCTACTCCTTGGAAAGTGAAGTGGAAATTTTGTACTTTCTTTCCTTGTGTTTCTACAGCGGTTTTCTACCTCTGTCTGAAGCTTGTCCCGTTCCGGATTATGTTTTAGAGAACTTTCCTCCTCCCTTTAAATTGCTGGCTCATGGATGGAAGGCTCTGGTCCTATTTGTTTTTGCATTCTGCCCTGTGCCCCATGATATTTTGCTTCAGTAGGTGATTCACAAATGAGTCTTGCGTGGAATCACCCTGGTGTCCCTTCTGAGGCTGATCCACTGGGCAGCCCGTGCTCTCAGAAGAGACGTCCTGCTGCTGACTTAGTCCTGCCCTTCCTGCCCTGAAGCTTGGGCTTCAGGTACACTTCTTCCATCCCAGGTCCAGGTTCAAGGCAAACCGGAGGGCTGGGAGCATGTTTTGCTTGGCTTGTTTCGCTAGCCAGTGTGGATAAACCATAGACATGAAGATGAACTCTCCCTTCAAATAGAGCGAAGTTTAGAAATGTAGGGAAGGAGTGCGAGGTGCATGTATCCAGACTAGTACATTATCCTCGGAAGCCCACAAGATTTGGGAGGAAATTTCATGTCACCCTTGCTTCATTCTTTGCTCACAGTCTTGTCTCCTGCTTTCTGAGAGCTGTCAGCTCTGGTTTGTGTCCTAGTATTTCTGCGCACTAAGTCGAGATCTCTCCAGTGCGACCTGAAGAGTCACAGGCGGGGATAAGTGAGGGCTCTGTCCGTTCTGCGCGCGAAGACTTGGGCAAGGGTATCCCGGCCCACACCCGCCGCACAGAGTGTTAGGCGGGGGCTGTTTTTATCATCACTAACAATGACACGACACATTTATTTCTGGTTTTCTGTACCTACTCTTGTTTTCTTTTCATGGCTCATACACTCTTTCTCTGGCTTTCGTATAAGGTAATTCTGGCCTCATAGAGGATGTTTGGAGGTCCTCCCTCCTCTCCAGTTTTTTGGGAGCGTTTGAAAAGGAAGGATACTAATTCTTCTAAAAGAATTAATGCTCAAGGGGAGTCTCCAGCGAAGCCAGCTGGTCCTGGGCTTCTATTTGTTGGGGGTTTTTGGTGACCGACTCAGTCACTTATTATCAGTCTGTGGAGATTATCTGTGTCTTCATGAGTCAGCCTTGCTACGTTGTCATTTCTTCTTGATTGTCCAGTTCGTCAATGCACAATTGTTCATGCTCGTTGGTGTGTGATGTCACTTGTAATGTCCTCTCCCTCATTTCTGATTCAGTTATTGGTATGTCCTCTTTCTTTCTTTTATTTTTTTTAAGGCATTGAAAAAAAATTTTTTTAATGTTTATTTTTGAAAGAAAGAAACAGAGCTCAAGCAGGGGAGGGGCAGAGAGAGCAGACACAGAATCCAAAGCAGGCTTCAGGCTCTGAGCTGTCAGCATGGAGCCTGACCTGGGGCTGGAACTCACGAACTGTGAGATCATGACCTGAGCCAAAGGCGGATGTGGAACTGAACCACCCAGGCACCCCTCCCTTGTTTCTTAATTTACCAAAAGGGTTGTCAGTTTTGTTGATCTTTTAGGAAAACCAACTCTTAGTTTCATATTTTTTTTTCTCTTTATTTCATTTATTTCTACTCTGGTCTTTATTATTTTCTTCCTGCTGCTGGCTTTGGGTTTAGTTTGTGAGCCTTTTCTAGTTCCCTTAAGTATAAAGTTAGGTTGTTGGTTCGAGAGCCTCTTTAACGTAAGTGTTTACAACTATAGACTTCTTTCCCAGCACAGCTTCCCTTCATTCCGTAAGTTGTGGTATGCTGTGTTTTTGTTCTCGTTTTTCTCAAGATATTTTCTAATGTCTCATGATTTCTTTTTTGACCCATTGTTGTTTTAAGAGCATGTTGTTTAATTTCCACATACTTGTGTGTTTTCCAGGTTTCTTTCTGCTACTGATTTCTAGTCTCATTCTATAGTGATTGAAAAGGATACTTTCTATAATTTCAGTCTTCTAAAATTTGTTAAGACTTGTTTTGTGGCCCAGCCTGTGATCTACCCTGGAGAATGTTCCATGTGTACTTGAGAAGACTGTATCCTTTTATTGAGTACAGTGTTCTGTATCTGTCTGTCAGGCCTGCTTGGTCTAGTGTTGTTCATGTCCTCTACTTTCTTCCTGATCTTCTGTCTTATTGTTCTGTTCCTTTTTCAGAGTGGGTATTGAAATCTCTGTGACTATTACGTTGCTATGTCTGCTTCCTGTATTTAGGAGCTCTGGTATTGGGCACATACGTACTTATTATTGTTTTACCTTCTTGGTGAATCGTCCCTTTTATCATTATATAATCCCCTTTTTCTCTCAGTGTTTGATGTAGAGTCTATTTTTGTCTGATACTAGTACAGCCATGGTTTTCTTATTGTTTGGTCTTCTTTACTTTTTTAAATTTTTTTTATGTCTTTATTTTATTTTGAGAAAGAGGGAGACAGAGACTGAGCAGGGGAGGGGCAGAGAGAGAGAGGGAGACACAGAATCTGAAACAGGCTCCAGGCTCTGAGCTGTCAGCACAGGGCTCCACCTGGGGCTTGAACCCATGGATCATGAGATCATGACCCCAAATCGGATGCTTAACCAACTGAGCCACTCAGATGCCCCTATTCGATCTTCTTTAAAACTCTGATCTATTAGTTTCCTGATAAGGGAAATTGAAGCATTAGCTTTCCCTGGATTGTACATCAAGTTAGTGTTGGACCCAAAGCCAGGGCCCAGTTCTCCTAGTTTCCAACCAAAACGTGTGTAATGTTTCGACCCTACCTGCCCAGCTTTTGAATTTTGAGCTGTACGTGCTTTTCAAGTTAGAAGGTTGTTTATGTATTTGTGGCTTCATCTGCTGGCTTGTAGCCATTGCCTGCCTGTTATTTTGGATTTTTTTAAACTATTCAGTTCATTCCTTGGAAGAAGCTCTATTATCGATACCTGATGAACGAAGAGCAAGCCGTGAGCAAAGTGGATGGCATCCTGCTGAACTCCGGTATCGAGAAGGAGTCAGACTTGTGTGTGCTCAACCTCATCCGGTGAGTTGCTTCTCTTCCGGGAGGAACAGCGTTTCTGAAGTCCTTTCCCACGCGTTCGCGCGTAGGACCACCTCTCTCACGGACTCTGCTGTGCATGTCGTACAGCTATGCGGCCACCACTAAGTGCTCCCCAAGTGTGGACCCCGGACGGGCGTTGTGGAGTCTGAGGGACCACCTCCTCCTCCCCGAGGCAGAGGCCTGTGTGCGTCAGCACCTCCCCGATCTCCACGTGGCTGCTGCGGTAAGTGAAGTGGCTGCGGGCGCCGCTGGCCAGGCAGAGCCTTTCCCACTGGAAGGAGTGTATTGTGGTTGAGTGCGGCTGTAGGTCATTGTAGATTTATTTTCAAAATCTTCCTTTGATCTCTGCTTCGAAGGCTTCATCTTGTCATTGGTACCATTATGGAAATAACATGCCATGTTGTCATAGATTCGTCACTTGGAAGGAATTTTAAAAGCATTTAATCCACTTTCCCATTCTGTTGGGGCACCTTCAACCGAAGATGGTCATCCGGTCCCTGAAAGCTTTGGCTTAATAAAGATTTCTTTGCAAGGCAGCCCGTTCATTGTCAACACCTGGGTTACTTAAAAGGATGACAGAAATTATGGTTCTGACTACAGACACTCGTGAGTCAGGGGGAAGCTACAAATAGTCTACAGTGACTGAGTCAGTCCTGTGTCTCCTTATCTAGATTAGGAATTCTTAAATTTTATGTCGGAAGCGACATGCAGCCTCAGCTCTGCCACCAGCAGAGGCGGGGCGATCCGGCCGTGTACCCTTCTCTTTCTGTCTTTGCTGAAGCGATTGCTGGTGATGGTGGAGTGAGGGTTCTTTCTTGGGCTGGCTGGAGTGCCAGATGCCCGGCGGGTCGAGAAGGAGAAAGATGCCCGTCCAGGCTTCACCGTTTCCGTGCTGGTGAACGTTTCCTTAGATCCTGATGGCATGCTGTGTCCGTAATAATCCATTGTCAGTCATTTATTTAATATTTAATGTTTAGTAATTATTAAAGAGTAACACGACGTAAGTAGTATTAATGTTTTAATGCTGGAGAATCGTCAGTCGTGGTTTTCCCCCTAAAGCTTGCTGTCTTCTTTTGTGGCTCCGCTCCGTGGTGCCTCCCAGGCGGGCACCCATGTCGCAGTGAGCTTACTTGGCCTCTGCTGAGTCTCTGGGGACCTGAGAGCTCGTGCTGGCCGGGAATGGTGGGGAGGTGAGAGCATCCTTTCTATGCGAGGATGCAGGTCCTGTGTTAGGTCCTTTAGTAATGCTTTCTAACGATAGAAAACTAAGAACTCCGATCCGAAAGTGCTGAGAAGAAAGGAGTCCAGGGTGAAAGGAAACGTTCCCACCGTTTCCCGTATGCCGTTTGGGAAGTTTGTGCTCAGTTCGGGCCATTTGAGATGCTGGCCTAACCCCAGGCTCGGCTTTCCTTGCTGGGTGTGTGACGGGGTTTTATTAATTGTGTTCTGGTCTTTTCTCCCGTCCCCGCCGCAGGGTGTCAACGTGTGGGCTCTGGTGGCGGCCATCGTCCTCCTCTCCAGCAGCGTGAATGACATCCAGCAGCTGCTCTTCTGCCTCAGGAGACCTAGCTCCACCGTGACCATGCCCGACATCACGGAGACCTTGTACTGCATCGCCGTGCTTCTCTACGCCATGCGGGAGAAGGGGATCAGCATCAGCAACCGGTAAGCGCTGGGAGGCGGAGCTGAGGCGGGGGTGCAGGGAGAGGTCCCATGCCTTCTGTGGGTGCTGGCTCTACGCCCCGGGCCAGCCGGAGAGTGCACCGCCCACCCCCGCTTCTGTGGCCCTGGAAGGGAGGGGGTGTGGGGGTCCTGCGTGGCGAGGTGGGGAAGGGCGCTCTGTGGAGGGGAGGCGCTGTGCGGCTGGGACATAGCACCGAGGCAAGTGGACGTTCGGGGCTCCTCAGGCCTCAGGTGAAGTCCCCTCACTACAGGGATTCTTCACTCATATACGTGGCCATATTTTCCTAGGAGAGCATTAGGGTTTGGTTCCTCTGTTTCTATTTTGGGGCTGGGTGTAAGCACTGTGGCGAGTCCTGCCTGCCCGCCCTCCTCCAGCATGTGGGTGGTTAATGCATTTTGGGGCTGGTGCTTTCGCTGCCAGCAGGTGCGTCAGCCGATACCGCTGCCGTCGTGGCCTGTGTGCTCTAGGGAGGGGGGCCACATGCCGCGTACGTGGAGGCATTCATCAGGGACATTTTAGTGAGTGAGACGCGGTATGAAGAAAAGGATCTGGGTGATGGGCAAGGGAGGTGGGGCACACTGCAGTAGGTGGGGTGAGGAGAAGCTCCTTTGAGGAAGTAACATTTGAATTGAAACCCGAATGCCAGGAGGGGCTGGCCATTTTAAGATTGGAAGGGAGAACATCTTAGCAGGAGCAGATCATTTCGGGGCCCCGAGACGGGAACGAAGTTAGTGCACACAAGGAACAGAAGCAGCCTCGTGTGGAGGACTCTAGTGAGGATGCCAGTACATGGTTCCGTGAGGCCGACAGTGGCCAGATGAGGGAAGCTGACGTGGAGCACGGTGAGAAGTCACGATGACATCCAAGCCGTGAAGGGCGGCTGTCAGAGGGCTCTGACCACCGACCTGGAGACAGGCGACGTGATGAAGCACCTGTCCTGGGGAAGCGGAGAGGATTTCCTTTCTCTGGAGTCAGTGACCATGGCTGGTGGCACCCTGTGGGCTGCGGCCCCGTCATCCTTGGTGAAGCTCAAGGATGGAGCATTCATCTCCAGAAATGTCAGAGTCTGTGCTGTGGGTGTTCATCGTTGAACATAATTTACGTTGTATCTCATACCATGAGATAAGGCGTGGGACAGGGAGCTTGATGATTAATTTGGACGAGACAAATACACAAATGGTGAATAAAGTTCTCAAGTGCAAATTCGAACCTGCAAATTACCTCCATGTTCACAAGGACAGAGTTGAGGAATGGAGGGTGTGATGTGTTGAATTTTGTTGTGTTTCTCTTTCTCATCCTGCTTTACCTGGGACTGACGTGTCATGTCATTAGAGGTGTTACTTGGAGGTCACTTCTCACGCTGGGTGCAGGGAGCGATGCCCTAAATGTGGGCAGTTGATGATGGAGGGAGAGGGGTCTGGGGTCAGCTTGAACACAGACTTTGGAGTGGCCTCTAGCAGGTGCCCTGTGTCATCTTTGGCCCCTCGTGACCTGGAGGCCATTTTGGTTCCAGTCCTTGGTAATCATACCTTGTTATCTGTGTAGCACCCTTCCTTTGGGACCTTAAAAGACAAAATATTCTCCATGCTTCTCCACCAGTGATCACCTTACAAGAACCAGAGAGCAGAGCAAAGGAGTCTCAGAAAGATAAGATGATGTTACGTTGATTCTGAACAAGGATCTCACCGCTGGGGGTAGAACTTACATTTGTTTCCAGCTCGTTCTTACTGCTTTTGTGATGATTTGTCTCTTAGCGTCATAGCTAGTGCCTTGTTCCTCAAAGAGCATGCTCTGGCCATTACCCACTGGAGCCAGGCATCTTTCCCGAGCTGTGCCTTCCCAGGCTTTTGGTCAGCTCTAGGTATATTTAATATCTTTTTTTTTTAATTTCCATAAAACGGTGGTAGTAGGTCTTTCTTTTTAGAAACAGTAAGGAGTCTAAATACATACATTTGAGGGAAAATAAGATACAAGAGTGTGACTTAATTTGAAAATCTCTAAATCTGCTTTTTCCCGATTAGGATTCACTACAACATTTTCTATTGCCTGTATCTTCAGGAGAATTCTTGTACTCAGGCCGCAGAAGTCAAAGAGGAGCCGTCGGTTTGGCCAGGGTATGTATATCGGGGTGTGCGTCGTCTATTCTCAGTTCTTAAGGAGGAGAGGCGTCTGTCTTAACAGCTTCATTGAGGTATAATTTACATTACATAAAACTCACCCATTATAGTTGTACAGTTCGGTGATTTTCAGTAAGTTTACTGAATGTGCAACCAACATAATAAGCTAGCTTTGGAACATTTTTTTCACTCCAAGGCGGAGGGCGTTGTTTGGTTCATTTTGTTCCTCCAGTTTGCCTGTTTGCTTTGTGACAGTCCATCACCTGGTCTTTTAAATTCCTTTCTATTTTTCTGATTTCTCTTCTGTAACGCTTATAGCAAGAAAAGCACCATCCAGCTCACACACGAACAACAGCTGATTCTGAGCCACAAGATGGAACCTCTCCAAGTGGTGAAGATTATGGCGTTTGCAGGTAAGGGAGCTCGCTGGTCCTGGACCAGAGTCAGGTCCATGCCTCTTGTCCCTACACCCCCTTCCCTGCTACTTGCCAGAATTTCTTCCCTTGTTGTATCATCCATCTCCTGCAATGAAATAATTTTAGAAGCAGCTGTCAGGGAATGCTTGTTTTTGTTTTTGTTTTTTTCTTTTTTAACCACTCCAGGGAGCATCCACCCTGAAGATCCAGGTTGGACAAATAGTTCACAGGAATTAGTCTGTGGGCTAAATCCCACCAGGATTACGCAGCTTTTCATGTCTCATTGTATATGCTTGGTCCCTGGTGGTTCGTGCAGTGGCAGGTCCTGTTTCCGTAGCTCCCTGATGTCTGTAGGGTCAAGTCTAAGAGCCTCCCCAACCATTTGATTCTAACCTACATTTCTAAATACGCTGTCATTCTCTTGCCTCAGTCAACTAATTGTACTTACAGTCTCCTGAAGTCCTTGGTAATTCTTTTATTTGAATATTTGCCCATATTATTTTCTCTTCCTGGAATTCCTTCCTGCTTCTTTTCTGCCTAAGTATACTACTGTAAACAATAGCAACCATTCAGCAAATGCCTGGCATTGTACTGAATCCTAACAATGTTCCATAAGGTTGGTTAGTTATCACTATGTTGTAGATAAGGATTTGAAGCTCAGAGAAATTAAAAGGACTTGCCCCAGGTTAAATAAGTAAGTGGAGGAGGTGGAATTCAAAACTGGATCTCTTTCTTCCTAAGAACATGCCGTTTCCCTCCCCTTCCCTCCCCCACCACTTCTATGCTGTGTTTGACTCTATCGTTTCTGGTCTTCTTGATGGAGCCTTCTTTAGCCATGAGTCCTGTATGATCTCTGAACTCTTAGAACAGCTGATCATGTGTATTAACTGTTTGGTACCTGTTTATGTAAGAAGGATAGCTAACACACACTATTTATAAATACTTCTACAATGTGTCATTAATCTTCGCAATAGCCCTGTTAGGTAGGGAGAGAGGTACTACTTTTTTGTTTTACAGGTGAGATTTTTTTCGTTTGTTTCCAATTCATATTCTTTTTTGGTCTCCTGAGTTGTCATACTCTCATTTTGTTCTAATTGTTTCAACTGTTTTAGTATTGTATTCCCAACGAGATTATAATATAGGAACCTGATTTCACTTTTTTTTTTTTAACATACGCCCAGTGTTTACCATACAGCTGCACACGTAGAAGGTGCTCATAGGTACTTGTGAAGTGAATGGTAACTGAACGCACAGTGGAGAGAGGTCGGGCACACCGGCGAGCTCAGAATAGGCCAGAAGCGTCCTTGAACCTCTCTTGCGTGCTCTTGTGTTGAAGCGTTACTGACGTCTACGCCAGCAGTATCTGCTTTTATTGAGCTTCTCTGCTGGGATTATCTTTGATGATTATCCTTATCCTGCCAGATCCTACGTGGTCACTGTTCCCCATACATGGTTGAGAGGCACAGTGATGGTCAGTGAGGTTGAGTGGCTCGCCCTTCACTGCTTGGCTAGAACCTGCCTGAGCCACGATCTCAGCCCAGGTCAATCTGGCTTAGATTCCACTGCTCTTTTCATTACACCGTTTTTAGTTTTTACCAGTATTGAAAATCTTGTCACTGTCTGGTCTCAGGCAAGAGGCAAGGTAAGCCTAGATAAGACCTGATTAGGACATCCTTTGAAACAGTTTTTCCTGGTCAGAGGGTCACCTCCTTTCCTCTTGGCTTCCCCAGGCACCGGGAAGACCTCTACCCTGGTCAAGTATGCTGAGAAGTGGTCTGAGAGCAGGTTTCTGTATGTGACATTCAACAAGAGCATCGCAAAGCAGGCCGAGCTAGTCTTCCCCAGCAATGTCATCTGCAAAACCTTTCATTCCATGGCCTATGGACACGTCGGGCGGAAGTGAGCATGGCGTTGCCACCATCATTGTTGTGTCTGATTCCTGTTTTTTCCATTGTGATCATCATGGTTACATATGAACTTATACACAACAGCACTGAGAGAATTTAATGCTTTTATCTCCATTCATAGGCAGGAAATATACAGATATTTAGTGATTTCTCCTTTTACCCTGTAAAAATACATTGTTTGTAAATACCAGTGTCCCACTGAGGTGAGCATCCTCATTTCTCTGGAACTGTGGCAGAGAAAGTCAAAATGACTTGTCTGAAGTGTAGACTTTCACTACCCTGACCGACAGGCTTCCTTTGGACGAGGACAGAGACATCTCAGCTGAAGTGCACTTGGCCTAGGCCTCCTGGGGCCCTGAAATAGCATTCCTTTGGATTTGAAAGCTTCAGGGAACTTTGACTGTCCCCCCAGACCTCTTGGAGTCTGGTCCACACTCTGGAGGAATAGTGTCTGCCTTGAGCCACTTCATCTAATAGGTTGTAATATGAGAATTCCTGAAAGCCCGATGAAGCCATTTCAAATCCTACATGGACGCTTCTCAACTTTTTTAGTTTTTTTTACCCCTCACTGACACTCCAGGTGGCCAGGTGGTGTCATTGTAGAGAAGGGGGTTGGGGTAGGGGGGAGACACTAAATACCGTATTACCAGTAAAGTCATGCTGTTTGGGATATGCATTCCAGGTACCAATTAAAGAAGAAATTGAATCTCTTCAAGTTGACCCCTTTCATGGTCAATTCTGTCCTTGCTGAAGGAAAAGGTGGATTCATAAGGGCCAAGCTCGTATGTAAAACTTTAGAAAACTTCTTTGCCTCTGCTGATGAAGAGCTGACGATTGATCACGTGCCCATCTGGTGTAAGAACAGCCAAGGACAGAGAGTCATGGTTGAACAGAGTGAAAAGCTGGTGAGTATCTAAATCTCTTTCGTATTAGGGGTCTAGGACAAATGAGCAGAGCTGACTTGATACAGTGTCCTGCTTGTCTTTCGTTTCTTTGAAACTGTTGGCAGGGGGTCCTGTGAGAGGGTCAGACTGCAGGCCTCTCTCCACAGCCATGAGGTGTATAGTGTTTTCTGTGAAGAGCACTCACAGACTTAATCTCCACACTGGACCTCTTCATTTGACAGATGAAGCTCCTACTCAAGGTTTATGAGCGCTTTGTTGGTGGGTCTGCTGAATGTAGAATCTACAGATCGGGAATCTTTCTCAGTTTTATTGTCTTTTCAGTCATTGGCCATTCTTTGTATGGTTATCAGTCAGTCATGAATCTAGAGAATTAGTCCAGCCTTTCTGGTTCATCAGATCTTGTGTTCTTTATTCCCCCCCAACCCTCTGGATCTTGTGCTCTTTGAGCGATGTTCTATCACTGGGTTTGGTTATCACCCCAGCTTCTTACTCATCTCTGCACTCGACATTGTCCAAAAGCTATCGTGGATCCGGAGGGAGGTTAGGGAGGTGACTGTCCCTCACCGTGCTGTGATGGTGCCTTTGCTCTGACCTCTGCATATGGGAATGAAGGTGATTTCAGGAAGTATCTTTTCCAAGGTCTTAAACTGTGACTTGCCATTATCAATTGCTTTCTAGAACGGTGTCCTTGAAGCAAGCCGACTCTGGGACAACATGCGGAAGCTGGGGGAATGCAAAGAAGAGGCTTACCAAATGACTCACGATGGTATGCCAGTTCCCAGATCTCCACATCTGTTAAACGTGACTGCTCCACTTACGGGTTTTGACTCCTGCTACTCCCTTCTTTTAGGCTATTTGAAACTCTGGCAGCTGAGCAAGCCTCTGCTTGCCTCTTTTGACGCCATCTTTGTGGATGAGGCCCAGGACTGTACCCCAGGTGATAAACTATTCAGGACATCAGTAGTCTCAAACACATAGAAACAACATCACAATTATGTAAGAGGACATGTGAAATAAGTTGGTTGTTCTCATTTGTCATAAAGAATCGCAGCAAATGACCATTTAGTCATGCACAAATCCCTTATTATTTGACTTTGGGTTCTAGCACTTGTCCTTCCCCCCACTCAGAGCAAATTTATTTTCCTGTAAATGGTTTGCTTCAGTTATTCTTATAATGTTGACTAAGCCGAAGTTATCGGGCGATCGGGTCCCTAGACTCCTGCCGAGTGGCACAGCCAGTCAACTTAGAGTGGACAGTTTGCATTGTGCGTTTTTCAAGTGGCTGATCGGAAATAGTGTGACTTTGTAGGTCCTTTCTGAGCTTTGAGTTACAACGTTAGAGAAGACAATTTGCCAGTGTGGTTTCTTAGATTCCATCATTTATCCAGCACTAAAAATAATCTGCATTCCTAGGATTACAAATGATTTCTCTTGTCCGTTATATAGTTGTTTCTCTCCATTGCCTGCGTATCCTGCAGGGAAAGACAACTCTGTTGTCTAGCGTGCCCTGGCTTAGTTTCATGAAAGCATTTTCATCTTTTTCTGTCATAAAAATGGTTTCTTGTTGCTCTGTGAGTTGGCATCCTTCAGCTCTCTTACTGTGCCTCTTATTGGTTGCAGCTATCATGAACATAGTTCTGTCTCAGCCATGTGGGAAAATCTTTGTAGGGGACCCACATCAACAGATCTATACCTTCCGCGGTGCGGTCAATGCTCTGTTTACAGTCCCTCACACGCACGTCTTCTATCTCACACAGGTAAGCGCGCTCTCTGCTTCCGAGTCCCTGGAACCTTATAAGCAAGCATTGGGGTTCCCCAGCCTCGTTTTCCGCTGCTTACTGTGCCCCGGGCACCGCGCAGGGTTTCACTCAGGCGCAGAGTGTGTAGCTAATCCCTGCTTCTCCGCCGTGGCGCTGTGCGCTTCTCGGGGCCGGCGCAGGCCAAACCATCCTCAGGGGGTCCGCGCCTCGGTCACCGTGTTCTCGCCTGCACGGCCGACGCCCTGCCGTGAATCAAGGCGGTGGCACCAAACGGTGCTGGCGGCCTGCGTATTCTCCCTTGGGACGCACGTGGAATAAAACAAACAATGGTTCACTCAAGAGTGCCCTGGTGACGCAGCGGAGTGACTGGCTGCTGGCCCTTGGGTACGTCCCCGATACTCTGTGTGACGAAACACTTGGTGCGAAGAAGGTACTTCTGCGTGCCGGAGCGTGCCGGCCGGCCGCGTCTGACGCACGGCGCTGTCGTGACGCACGGCGCTGTCGGCACGCTGCCGGCCGGCCGGTCTGACGCACGGCGCTGTGAGCGGGTTGTGAGCTCGGCTGGCCGCCAGTTGTGTGTAGTGCTGTTGGGACTCGAGGGAGCAGCTGTCAGCCCTGGGTGTTTGGCGTTTTCTCAAAAATCAGTGAAGGGAGCTGTGACTTCAAGGAAAACAACTGACAAATGTTTGTTGCCAAAGAGAAAACTCCTGCTTTCAAGTGAAAGAAAAATTTTGGAAAAACGCGTGTCTGCCATCGCGAGCCTGACAACTCGTGGCATCTCCTTGGTTGCGTGAAAAACCTGGAACGATCCTGTTTTCTAGTAGCGTCTAGGATACTTCTGCAAGGAAGATTTTTATCTTCTTCCCCGCTTAGTTTTTCAGATATTTATTATCATGTGGACTCATGGGTAATCTTATATCGTGGGCTACGGCTCGTGCTGAACCGTTCTGCAGCAGCAAAATACTCCTTGTTCAGAGTCTTGGGTTTTCCTTCGACCGTATAGTTGATGTTTACCGAGGCACATAGTGTATTTGAGTCATAAATGCCTGGAAGAGGGCAGTAAATACAGGAATGTGGTCTCTTTCTAGCTGCAGTGACCAAGAAGTCTTGGGGGTGGGGCCACATTTTGAAGGGTAGGGAGTTGTTCTGCCGTGGGGGGGTGGGGTCGTGTAGGGAATGCTCGAGAAGGGAAACTTGGTGGCCGGAGGCGTGAGGGAGTGTCCAGGCAAGGGGAGCAGCTCCCCTGCCGTCCCTCGATCTTTTGTGTACTTTACACATTTTATTAGATTTGATTTGGAAGGAAGAGTAGATTTGCTTCAAAGAAAAGTTTTCCATTGGTCTTGGGGAGTAACAGGACGCAGGGCTGTCGGGCTGGGAGGGACGTTGGAAGTGCATGTATCACCTTTTCCTTCACCCTGCTCTTCTGTGTCCGTGGCAAGGGTGTGGCCTGATGAAAGTGTGTGGGACAGACAGGGACATAGGGACTCCCTTGGCAGTGGGAGGGAGAGACCCAGCGGGTTGCTGAGCAGAGTGGAGCTGGTGGCCGTGGTGGGAAAAATAGTAGAGAGCGCGTGGTGGGAGACTTGGCCCGATGTGGATTTGGGGGTAAGGAGAGAAGGGAAATGGGGCACCTGCAAGCCTCAGGATGGAAACTGCAGTTCTGAAAGCTGGAAGTTAGGTCAGCCGTGGTTTGGTCGTACAGGGTCTTCGATTCAGTCCAGATTGGGCTCACAGTGGGGGACCTTCCAGCCAGGGTGAGTCGGGGCTGACCGGTCGGGTTTGGCTCGGTTGGGACTGTGTGATAGAAATGTGCTAATGTCCTTCAGGGAGGGGTTGTTGACTCCTTTTGTTTCACTGTGTTCCCACAGAGTTTTAGGTTTGGGGTGGAGATCGCCTACGTGGGAGCTACTATCTTGGACGTCTGCAAGAGAGTACGGAAAAAGACTTTGGTGGGAGGAAACCATCAGAGTAAGGCTTTCAGTTACTCTCTATTTGCTACAAGAATTAGTTTCCTTGTTTATGTGGATTTGCTGCAGTGTGTGCTCTCTCCCAAAAGGTAGCATTAGAGGTAGAGGTGACACAAAGGGGCAAGTGGCCCTGTTGTCCCGGACCAACGCCAATGTGTTCGATGAGGCCGTGCGGGTGACCGAAGGAGAAGTGCCTGCCAGGATACATTTGATCGGGGTAAGAGTAAATTTCTGTTGACTGCTTCATGCTCAGAAACAGACATAGCCAATGAAAACCGTCAACCTAATTAGGATTATTATGCATGCAAGCATTTGGCATTTGGGGCACCGTCCTCGCCAGGACCGAAGTCTTTGCCCCTGACCATTCTGCTTATGTGAGCCAGACGTTCCTATGAGGTTCCAGTGAGGACTGAGGACCTCCCCTTCCACTGCTTGAAAAATGAACGCCCTTCTCCTGTCTGGCTCTGCCGAGGAGGCCGCCGGCCGGCTGCCTGCGAGTGTGTGTGTTCTGTTTGCTAGCGTGAGAACGAGTGAGCAGCCGACACAGCAGGAGAGCGCTGGCGGGCCCGGTGTGGACGGTGTGAGCGCTGGGTTCTAGCTCTGGTTCTGTGGCCTCATTCCCTCCGTCTCTGAGACAAGAGCCATGCCTTTCCTTTACCTGTTTCCCGGGGGCGTCAGGATCAAGTGACACGTGTGTGGCATATTTAACTCTGCGAGGCAGTTACCTGACTAGAAGACATTTACTCCTTTTATGAAAAAGGGTGTTTTTGAGGGCCTACTATGTGTCATAGGTACTCACCAAATAGTCAGTGAATCGTAATCAAAAGATGTTCTGAGTTTCCTTTTTTGTTGGTAAAGATTATATAGCCAAGTTACAGAAGTTTTAGAAGTTAAAAGGAAAAAAAATCCCCCTTAATCTCAGTATTTCAGATAACACTCGTCACTTTTGCCGCGTATGTCTTTGTTTTTATAGACACACATTTCATCATATTGCATTTACAGCGTACATCGAATGTGCATTTTTTTTTACTCAACATGTAAGCATCTTTTTTATCATGTTGCTACATGAGTGGCTACAGTACTTCATCTAGTGATTATGGCATCGTTGAGGCATTTTTGTTATTGTAAGAAAAGAGCACTTGGGGTGTCGCCCGTGCTGGGCACAGCAGACAGTACGCGGTCCTTGTCCCTCTGCCGTGCCCGCACGCCGCCTAAAGCATGTGTCAGCACCTTTGGCCACAGCTGCTTTCCAACTATAACACGCACCATCTTAATTTGGTCTGTGTTTTATGTTAATGGCTTATGTGTCCCTTCCCAAAGGGATGGCAGATTCTTGGGGTGAGGCACCTTGGTCGTGGATCTCTTCTCTGCTGGGGTCCCCGGGCAGTGCAGAGCCGTGCTTCTAGGTAGAAGGGGGCGCCCGACGACGCAGTCGGCTCCTAACCTTTTAGAGCGCCCACCAGTCTGGGTCTGCAGCTGTTCTCCAGCGTAGCTCTTGCCTTCAGAGACGGGGGTAAGTGCTCACACCCCGCATTTTGTGTTCAGGCCTCAGTGTTTCCTTCATTGCAGCCATGTTCCTGTCCCTGAAAGGTATACGATTAAAAACAATTTTTCTAAGTGTTTGTTTATTTTTGAGAGAGAGCACGCCTGCACACGAGCAGGGGAGGGGCAGAGAGAGAGGGAGACACAGAATCCGAAGCAGCTCCAAGCTCTGAGCTGTCAGCACAGAGCCCGAGATGGGGCTTGAACTCATGAACCATGAGATCATGACCTCAGCTAACGTTGGATGCTTAACCAGCTGAGCCACCTCGGTGCCCCTAGAAGGTAGACAGTTTAAACTCCCCCTTTTTGACAAGAAAGCAACGTGCAGCAGCTTCCTGGCCCCGTCTTTCTTTCAAACACTGGAAGAGTCTGAGGTAGCAGTCGGAACTTAGCATTTGATAATCCTGAGTGTTGAGGCTGTGTATCTGCCCAGTGCATCTGTGCTTAATGAAGCTTCCTGCGTTCTGTCTGTGTGCTTTGGGTACAATTTGGGATCCATTCCCAAGAAAACCTCTTATTTCAAAATCCCATCTCCACGTTTGCTTTATGTTGCTTTGTTAAAACAATGACAGTAACAAACCAGCATGGAGAAGAGCAAGAAACCAAAAATCCCACCAAAAAACTTTTTCAGGGGATTAAATCATTTGGATTGGACAGAATCATTGATATTTGGATCCTTCTTCAGCCGGAGGAGGAGCGGAGGAAACGTGAGTACCCTCTGGGCCGTGGAGCGGCGGATGGGAGGCGGCTGGCCTGAGTCAGCACCGTTTTCCCTGCGGACGGATGGGGCTGGCCTGGCCCTTCTCCCAGCCGGAGTGGGAGGCCGGAGGTCTCCTGTTTCCACACCCCTCTCTCAGGAGTCTTGAGTTTCTTCCTAATGTTGGTCCCCGAGGGTGTCTTCCCTCACTGTCCTTGTCTGCCTGGGTACCTCCACCCATGGAGACCTCTGCACAGCCCCCAGACCATCATTTCTAACACTCTGGAGCGCATTTCTTTCCCATCCTGCACTGTTTCACATCCCTGTGAAGTAGGTGAGGACCTCAAGGGTAGGGTTCCTGAGCCTTGGTTTAGAGACGGGGAGGCTAAAGCACAGGACCTTTCTGACTCGCCCTGGGTCACACAGCAGGTTAATGATGCAGTCGGGACTAGACCCGATCTCTCAGCTTTAGGACGTTTGCTGGCCATGCTTCCGATGCCGTGGCTAACCCGACTGCATGTTCTCCTCAGAGAACCTCGTCATTAAAGACAGGTTCATCAGGAGATGGGTGCACAAGGAAGGCTTCAGTGGCTTCAAGAGGTACGTGACCGCGGCCGAGGACAAGGAGCTGGAGGCCAAGATTGCGGTCGTCGAGAAGTACAACATCAGGATTCCGGAGCTGGTGGAGAGGATCGAGAAGTGTCACATAGAAGACCTGGACTTCGCAGGTAAGGAAGGCGCGGCTTCTTCCCCTCCCAGAGGTGGGGTGGGGGGGCCATCTTCCTGCGTGGAACCCCGTGGGGCGCTCGTGGCCTCGCCTGGGGGGAAGGGAGCAGAGCTGCCCTCCTTCGCCAGGGGCCTCGTGCTTGTGTTGTGTCCCCACTCCGCCCCGCGTGTGACTCCAGGCCGGCCGGCCAGCACTCCGGGGGGCCTCTGTCCCTTCACGTGCAGACCGGGGGTGGGCAAGTCCCTGTGCGCCCTGGGGTGTGAGTCTGATGGACTAACTCGCCTGCAGTGAACTTGCTACGTCCCCCCATTTGTTTGTTTCTCTCTTTTTTTCCTGACTGTTGTTTCCTCTTGCCCCTTTCCCCACAGAGTAACGTACGGGCGAGGGGACGTTGGTTTTAGGAGTACAGCCTCGAGAGCATGCTTTTCCTTTCCTCTCTCGTCCTTCCCCTGCCGGGCCCCCATCTGACCGTGCGCTCTCTCTTTGTTCCAGAGTACATTTTGGGCACGGTGCACAAAGCCAAAGGCTTGGAGTTTGACACGGTGTACGTTCTGGACGATTTTGTGAAAGTGCCTTGTGCCAGGCACAACCTCGCACAGCTGCCCCACTTCAGAGTCGGTGAGGAGCCTGCTCGTGGGGGCCGGAGGGGGGGATGCCTCCTGCATGGCCTGCTTTCTGTTGGCTGGTGTGGGCTCTGGGCGGGATCCTTCTAGAAGAAAAACACCTTTGGTTCTGTGGCTTTTTATTGTTGTCCTGTGTTGTACTGTGTTTCTTGAAAACTCAGTCTCTGGTCCACCCCCTTGGGCTGCAGGCGGGATGGCTGGGCCCACGGGCGGCCTGCTCTGCGGCCCCGGCTCTCAGTTCCGGGGTTCTCACCACCACACGCTGGATGCCCCACCTCGAAAAGCTTTAATGCCCACGGGTGACCTGCTCACCCAAGTGCTGTTTTTAAAAATTAAATCCCCTTTTTATTAAAGAGGCCAGGAAATCCTCAAAGGTGAAAACATAAGCACTTTGTGTCATTGTGCTCTTATATAAATTTATATTCAAGGTTACGTGTGATGCTCTAAGCATCAGTGCAGTTATTTTGGTTTTGAATCGTAGAATTAAACTGTGTAAAGTTTTTCTGCAAACAAACAGATGCTCTGGTAACCGTGGACTCCGAATCTGGGACATAGGGTACATCAGTGGGGTGAAAACAGAAATCCTAGAGACTCCTTATCTCCCATGAATATATTCGTTAAGTTACAGAAAGCCGTGGTGTTGAAAATTAGAGCAGAGGGTGGCAAGGAAGGGCCTAGAGAGAAGAGAGTGGCCTGGTACTGGGGAAGAAGAGTTTATTTAATATGCTGCTGCCTTCTTTTTCCTTGCTGGTCATGGCACCTGTACGTGTATTTTTGGGTTTTGTCCTATAGCGGCTCCATTGAGTTGTAATTCACGTACCCATTTAAAGCGCACTCACGCCTCCACCGCTCCGTCCTGAGCTCCCAGCATCGTGCTGGCTGTTGTGAACGTGAGGGGGGCGGCTTCAGGGAGGCCGGAACGCCTTGTAACGTGTGCTTCTTCCCTGCTTGTCAGGTACCAGCCCACGGTGTTTCCGGCGTGGACTGAGGAAGGGAGACGGACGGTGTCGGGAATAGGAAAGAGACGTGGGCTTTGGAGACACGTAGTGTTGGCTTCGGCTCCTAGGCCCTTGCTTAGCCTTGGCCTGTGTGTCAAAGCGACTTGACCTCTGTGAGCCTCCGTTTCCCCTGTCAGTGCCACACAGCTGTCGTGAAGGGGACTGGGAGGGCGGATGAAAACACGCAGTGGGCACAGCGCGGCTGCTGCGTGACTAGTGAGCAGGATCCCGGGATTTCCAGCAGCTGCACAGACGAAAACTCGGCCTTTTGCGCCGAGAGTCTGTTAGGTCGTTGTTTGTTTTTGGAGGTGGTGTTTGTAGGAGAATTTTGTATATATGGCTAGCCGGTCTTGAGTGGTTTTTCTTGGTGGGGGAGGCACAGAGGGACTGTAGGTATTTAGATGAGGACATGCGTGTTTGTAAGCAGGCTCTTGAGTTGATCCACTTCTTCCCTTGCCTTTCTTTAGAGTCGTTTTCTGAGGACGAGTGGAACTTACTGTACGTCGCGGTAACTCGTGCCAAGAAGCGTCTCATCATGACCAAGTCCTTGGAGAACATCCTGACTTTGGCTGGGGTAAGAGCCAGTGGCCGAGTTAACTTAGTGCCACTCACAGTCTATGCGCTTGGGCAGGGGTCGGTCTGTGGCCTGCGAAGGCCTTTGCTCCCGGCTCCTGAGGAGCAAGAGAAGGGCTGCGCCCGCTCCAGTGCCCAGGGGCTCGTGGCTCTCGGGAGGACACGAGCAGGAGTGGTTTCTGTGTCCGCACTGCCTCGCCCCCCTTCCCTCGCCCCTCTTGCACCGGCTGGGCAGGAAGAGGCCCTCAGCAAGGCAGTGTGAGTGCTCAGGCGCCCGGCCTCTGGGGCGGAGGTGCCAGAAAGTGTCTCGCTCTTCACCCCTTGCAGACCAGCCTGCTCCCACCTGCTCGATTCTGGCGCTTTGTTGCCTCTCACAAGTCAGAACATAAGCCATGTCGTCTTTTCAGCCCTGTTGGAAACTACAACAGAAATTTGAGCTTGAAGTCTCTACTTAGAATAGTGGTCCGTCTCTCCCTGAACCAAAGATACTTAATTTTTACACTGAAGTTTCAGGTTTCGGCTCATACACACTCGTCCATCCTTCGCGCCCTCCGGAGCAGAAGGGGTTTTATGGAACAGGATGAGTTAGTCACAGCGCCATGTTTCATGCTCTCAGGGAGACGAGGGTATTTGGAGCCGTAGAATCGAAGCATGGCCACCAACGGCTTTGAACCTCGGGGCAGGCAGAGGCGGGGAGCGGTACTCGGTTTTAGTAAATGGTGGTCAGAGTCTGGCGTCGCTAGGTAGTGCTAACACAGAAGAGCCGTGATGCTCAGAGATGCCCGTCCTGAGGCGCTGGGGGTGGGACGGTGGGCAAGGGGTTCCTGCCCCCCCCCAGAGCCCGCGCTCCAGGTGCAGAGACAGACGATAAACGAGGCAATGCGAAGGGCTTCCCTTCACATCCTTGAAGACGACGGCATGAGGGCCTTCCAGGGAAGACTCTGCAGAGCGTACTCTGACCCATCACAAGAGCACAAGACTGATTACTTGGCCTTTTCATAGGACTTTTGTCTCTCAGGCCTCCTTGTCATTCTTCCTCCGAGCCCCTCTCAGGCCCATTTGGCCATGAGAACGTGTCTGGAACCTGAAGTCAGCTGCATGTTCTCCACATGGCCTTGCCTCACCTGGGCCTCACCGTGTGTGACTGCTCACGTGTTGGAGCTCAGAGCAAGAGCCTTTCTTTAGGTCGCATCCTGATTGGCCCGGGGCCATCCAGTGGTTTCCAGGGATGACTTAAGAGCAGACCTTTGCACACTTTTTCTGTGAAGCGCCAGACAGTGAATCGTCCAGGCTTTGCACTGCTCAGCCCTGCTGTCAGAGCACGAGTGCAGCCACAGGCCGTTCATGAGTGGGTGGTGTGGCCACATCCCAATAAAACTTTATTTGCAACCGGCACCGGGCTGGATTCGGCCCCATGGTTTATAGATAAGCGTGGCTTTTCTTAATCTCAAAACCAGCGGCCCAGGGAGGAGGTCGAAATACAGTTGACCCTGAACACCACTCATGCCTCCCGTGCCCCACATCGGTGAGAAACTGTGTATAGCTTTTGACTCCCCCAAAACTGTTTTTAATGTTTATTTGTGAGAAAGAGAGAGAGCACACACGAGTGGGGGAGGAGCAGAGAGTGAGGGAGACGCAGAGTCCGAAGCAGCTCGAGGCTCTGAGCTGTCAGCACAGAGCCCAACTCGGGGCTTGAGCTCATCAGCTGGGACATCATAACCGGAGCTGAAGTCCGATGCTTCACTGACTGAGCCGCCCGAGCCCTGCAGACTCCCCTCAAAACTTAATAGCCTGCTGTTGACCAGAAGCAGCCTCACATAACATAAACAGTTGATTAACGCTTCTTTTCTGTGGTAGACGGGTTATACGTGGTGCTTTGTTTTTTTCTTTTAATGTCCAATTTTGAGAGAGAGTGTGTGCAAGTGGGGGAGGTGCAGAGGGGGGTTGGTACGGACGATCCGAAGCAGGCTCCAGGTTCTGTGCTAACAGCCGTGAGCCTGACGCGGGGCTCGAACTCACCAACTGTGAGATCGTGACCTGAGCCAAAGTCAGGCACTCAACCAACTGAGCCACCCAGGCGCCCCTGTCTTGATATTCTTGTGATAAAATAAGTTAAATGAAAATTATAAGGAAGAGAGAGTAACATTTATTTACAGCACAATACTATAAAAAAATACACATGTAAATAGACCCGTGCATTTCAAAGTTGCTCAGGGGTCAACTGTAATAATTTTTATGTACAAATAATCTCTACTTCTTATATGAGTTTTGTGTGTAAATTTTGGTCATAAGTACTTTTTTAGAACCTGTAATATGGTTTTCTCCTAGAAATAGCTATACCAGTGGTTGGTTTTATAACAAAACCAAATGGTCATGTTGATAACTTTTAGTGGAAGAATGATAGAGCATTAATATTTCATAACATGTATTAAATGGGATATTTTTAAACTTTTTTTTAAATGTTTTTTTAAATTTATTTTGATATAAAGAGAGACAGAGCATGAGAGGGGGAGGGGCAGAGAGAGAGAAGGAAACACAGAACTGGAAGCAGGCTCCAGGCTCTGAGCTAGCTGTCAGCACAGAGCCTGATGCGGGGCTCGAACCCACAAATGTGAGATCTGACCTGAGCCGAAGCCGGAGGCTTAACCGACTGAGCCACCCAGGCACCCCGGGATTTTTTTCTAACTTTGAAAAATTCTGAGATCTTCAGAAGTCAAGAAATAATACATTGTATATACAAATCATATGTATATTTGGAATATGCATTTCTAAAAAATGGATTTTTTCATAATTACAGAGCTATTTTCATAGCTTATAAAATTTATCCAATTCCATTGGCCTCTGCCAACCAATCCATTATATTTTTGTGATTGTCTCAAAAACTCCTTTTTTGAGTTGGTTTGTTCAAATCAGGGTCCAAACTAACCTTTGGTTGTGAAGACTCTTAAGTTTCGTAATTCAGAACAGTCTGAGACCCCGCCTTCCTTTGAGTGCTCCTGTCTCTGAGCCACTTGTCTGGTAGACTGTTCCACATGCGAGGTCTGCCTTCTTGTGTGGATGTTGGTTCACAACAGTATTTATTGATTACTTATTTATACCATTCTACCGTGTATAAAAGTTATACAAAATAATATTAGTATTACTATTAACAGAATACTGAATGGAGTTTAAGATTTGCTAAGAGCTCCCTTCCTCCCAATCCCACTAACGTTGTGCTGCTGTCATGACTGAGGGTGCTTGAAGGAAGCCCCTTTTCCTCTGCGGTTAGATCCAGCAGTTTAGTTACAGCTAGCACATCTGTTGGCTTACTGTCTCTACAAGGACTGCGTTAGTGCCTTTTGATTTAAGTGTCTTTTTTGAATATATGAAACATTTATGTTTTCAAAGTCAAACTTTGTAACAAGTATAAAAGTCTTATTCTGTTTTTGTCTCTAATAGACTCTTTCCCTCCCTCCGTCATTATAGCTATTTATTATTATTATTATTATTTTAAAAAGTAGTTTTAAAGTTTATTCTAAGAGAGAGCAGGAGCAAGGAAACGGCAGAGAAAGAGGGGGGGAAAGAATCCCAAGCAGCCTCCACAAAGTCAGCATAGAGCCCAGCTCAGAGCTTGACCCCACGAAACCACAAGGTCAAACCGAAACCTTGGTTTTGATCTGAGCCAAAGTCAAGAGTCAGACACTCAACCAGCCAAGCCACTCAGGCACCCCTGTAGCTATTGTTTAAAATTAGTTTTTGATTTATCCTTTGCAGGCGTCAGCAAATACGCATACATTTTTCTATTCTTTTTCTTGAAAGGTGGCATCCTCTGTCTGATGTTCAGAACTTCACTTTGTCACTGAGAAATGTGCATGGAGGTCACTCATTATCATCAGTTCACGAAGCTCTCTCCTGTCCCTGAGACAGCCGAGTAGTAGCCCCTGGGTCAGTGGGTCATGACTGATGCAGTCCCTGACTGCTGGCTGCCGACTTCCTTCCGGTCTTTCGCTTTGAATAATAATACCACAAGGCATAATCCTAGGCACAGGTCATTTCCTGTTTTGCCAGTGCATTTTGGGGAACACATTCTAGAATCTCAGTTTCTGCATAAAGGATAAACGGGTGTGGGATTTTTGTAGATCCTGCCAAATTCTTCACAGTAATTGAAGGCCTTAGAGTCCACCAGTTAAGAGCAGGAGTCAGAAGGCTTCTTAAAGATAGTTGGAAGCTTATCCGTTGGTTATTGCATGTGTCTTGTGGAGAACATGAGTTTTTCCCCATGAGGAAAAGGATTCAGAGTCTAGAGAAACACCTCCACCTTACTGAGACTGGGTTGGAAAGCATCTGCTGCTCACAGAACGCTCTGAGGAGGCCCCAGAAATAAGGCCGTCTGTGTGAGCAGATGTTTGAGTCCAAAAGCCCTTGTGTGGAAGGGAGTGCTTCTGCTTGTTATCACAACTTACGGATCTGCTTGGGGACATCCTCTTTGGAAGTGGCCACATCTACCATGTGCTCAGAGAGGAAGGTCCTGGGGAGCAGGCTCGTAATTTACAGGACAAGAGAGCACAGGATCGGAGAGTCCTGCGCGGAGGCTTTTGAACAAAAGACAGCTGTCATCTCCTGCTACCTACGGTGGGAGGGAGACCATTTTGGTCTCTCTAACCTCCTGTTCCTCTGCTCCCCTGCCCCCCCACCCCCCAGGAAAAATCTAGCTAATCACCAGCAGCCCCATACTCTGGTTTCTCTTCAGATCGTAGAAATCTTTTGCCTTTTAATCACCAGCAGCCTTTTTGTTCCTTTGTTTCTCTAACTTTTGAGGAAGTGAAGGGAGTCATCGCATTAGCGAGCGATCGAGGGGCCATGCAGGTAGGCCAGTTGCCCCGAGGCCGCTTCCCGTGCCCCAGACCCAGGGTTGCTGGTCCAGGCAGCGCAGGCGTGTGCCCGGAGCAGTGCGCGGCAGAGTCGGTGCTCGGTGCTGGTGCCCAGACGGAAGGAAGCGGTATGTCCTTCCTGCCCGAGGCCAGGTCCCGGAGCACCTGCCGTGGGCCACGCCCAAGTCTCCTGGCCAGGGACCTTGTGGGCATGTCTCGTACCCTCTGTGCCTCTGTTTCCCAGTCTGTAGATCTGGCCCCTAGGCAATCACGGCGCCTTGGAGGAGGGGTTAGAGGGGCTCACGGGCCTGATGGGGTCTGTGTTGGAGGATTGGGAGGGCGCAGGGTCCTCAGAGACGCGGATCCCCAGGAGGGAGGCTCGAGGGGAGAGCCGGCGTTGGAGGAAGGGCACGGTGTTCCGGGCAGGGACACGCTCGCTCACTCAGCAGTGCCTGACACTTTTTACAGGATAGAAGTGCTGCTGCGGTCATGTCCTTGTCATGTGGCTCTGTATCGCCGCCTCCTGGAGGGACCTCTGATCACTGCTGGCAGACTACGGGCCCCGGGCCGCACATCTGCCGTGGTCTGGTCTCTGGTCTTCTTCGTAAGTGACCTGATTTCTCAACTCTGTGCGGCGGGGACGGGGTCAGTCCTGCCCTCGGGAAGTTGTCGGTGAGGATTATACATATGGTGATTTGTGGGCCAAGGCCTGACTGCTAGTGAGGGGCCAGTGCCGCTAACACCCAAACAGCCCAGTGTCACGGAAGGAAGGGACATGTAGGCAGTGGTGTCACATGCCTTTGGGTTCCTGAAGGCCACGGACGGGTTCAAAAGAAGCCTGGGGGTCAGACTTTGCTTTTCCTCCTGGGGCCAGTTCACAACAGCTGGCCGTAGTCCTGCCCTCGGTCGTTAACACAGTTTGGTGGTTTGGCGCAAGCCCCTGGCAGCTCCAGGGGGTGGTGTTTCCCAGCAGCCCCTGGTCTTCATACCTGTGGAAGCACTGGAGACCCAGCATGTCACTAAAGAGTGGAGGTGGCTTTTGCTTTTGAGTGGGCTCCATGCCCAGTGTGGGGCTTGAACACAGGACCCTGAGATCGGGAGTTGGATGCTCTACCGCCTGAGCCAGCCAGGACCCCAGAGGTGGTTTGGTTCGCTCGCTCGTTCACTTCGAGGACAGACTATACGCAGGGAGCCCCTGTTATGTGCCAAGTGCTGTAGTGAGTGCAGAGGGGGAGAGGTCACCAAATCAGTGATGCGCTCCATGGTCTTGTGGAATTTACAGTCTAGGAGGGAAGCTGTTAGGCAGTTTTAGGTCCACCAGTGAGACCTGGGGAGTGGCTGAGTCGCCACCTGTCCGCGTGCTGCGTGCTCCCCGTTCGGGCCAGACGGATAGTTCCCGCTCTAGCACTGCGCCTCTCAGTGTGTGGTGCCTGTTTGCACACTCGTCATCTTTGTAGAAGGATTTCTTTCTCTTGCTTGAGATTTTAAAAGGTTTTTTTTTTTTTTTTTTTTTTTTTTTTTTTTTTTTTTTTTTTTTTTTTTTTTTTTTTGCTTTTTAGCTTTTAGAGATTGTTAGACCTTGAAATGACTCATTTGCCCAGTGGGATCCTTCTGCATCTTAAAGATCCTATGTTTGTTTATTTGTTTGTTTGCTTGTTTTGAGGAGGGTACTTGCTGGGAAGCACTGAGTCACAGGAATCTACTCCTGAGGCCAAGAGCATACTATATACGCTGTGTGTTAGGTAACTTGACAATAAACATTATTTAAAGAAAAAAAAAAGCTACTATTTATGGGTTGCAAATGGAATTTACTCCCTAAAGAGCATGCTCCGTGCCTAATAGGATTTAATCCTGTTAGAATTTGATAAACTGGTTCCACAGGTCATATGGAAGAGGGATAGCCCCAAAATAGCCAACATACAGAAGAACTTGGTGTAGGGACTTCTGGACGGATATTCTAAGTGTAAAGACTTAAGTAGTCTGGTGTTGGTGCCAGAGGACATAGAGCGATGGGAGTTCCAGAAAGTCACGTGGATATGTGGGAACGTCATATGTAACAGCGAGGGGTTACAGGGGCACCTGGGTGACTCTGTTGGTTGAATGTCCAACTCTTGATTTTCTTGTCAGGTCTTGATCTCACAGTTGGTGGGTTTGACCCCATGTCTGGCTCTGTACAGACAGCACAGAGCTTGCTTGAGTTCTCTCTGTCTCAGTGGGCACCTGGGTGGTTTAGTTGGTTAAATATCTGACTTCGGCTCAGGTCATGATCTCAAGGCTTGTGAGTTCGAGCCCCGCATCGGGCTCTGTGCTGACAGCTTAGAGCCTGGAGACTGCTTTGGATTCTGTGTCTCCCCCCCTCTCTCTGCCCCTCTCCTGCTCGCTCTCTCTTTCTCTCTCTCAAAAATAAACAAACATTTAAAAAAACCCTAAAATACAAATAACTAGGGATTACAGATGGATAGGGAAGGAATGTTCTAGTCAGCCAATAGTATTGGGGCAGTTGGCTTTACATATGGAAAGAGTCAAGTTAAATTCTTTATGTCCTCATAATAAATTCCAACTGGATTAAAGATCTAAATGTAAGAAAAAAATTTTAGAAATGTTAGAAAAATACCATAGGTGAGGAAAGTTTTCTTAATAAGCTTGGCATGGAAATAGGAAATCATAAAGTAGCTATTTGATTCATCAAAATGTAAAACTTCAGTGTGATAAAATAACAGCCAGCATTTTGTTAACCTTTACAAAACATCCTTTGAGATGCTTGTTCCGGCATTTTAGATACGGAAGTGGAGGCACAGAGTGGGTCAGTAGCGTGCCCAGAGACGCACAGGTGGTGAGAGGGGCGGTGAGCCGAGGCCGTGGGGTCCCGGGCGTGTGCCCTTCGCTGTGCAGGCCGCTGCACGGGACGGAGGCAGCCCAGAGAGAGCCCTCTGGTGTGCCAGGCGCTGGTCTGTGAGCCCAGCAGCGAGCGACACGGCGTTGGGCCTCCCGGAGCTTGTGCGGCTGCGGGAAGTAGGCCTGACAGAGGTCATAAGCCTCAGGTTTGTCGGAAACCGGCAGCCGAGAGGTCATGTAGGCACGAGGTACAAACGAGAAGGCCACAGAAAGGGAACCCCACGTGGCCAGTGGACAGATTAAAGAAAAAACAACAAAACCAACTCTGTCATCGTCCAGGAAACGCAAACTAAAATAATCAGGCTGGTGAAGGAGAAAAGGACTGACCTTTTCAGGCAGCGGCTGGAATGACGGGAGGGGACACTCACGGCGCCCGGGCCTCTCCGCAGTGTCACGTGAGAGCGTGCTGGGGCCTCCGTCTCCTCCAGCGGACGCCGGACACGGACCAAACCCAGGCTCGCCTGCCGGTGTGTGTGGCGCGGAGGGTCTCTTCAGAGGCAGCCCCGGGGGGACGGGAGGACAGGCCTCAGGCCACCTGCTGGAGGGAGGGGAGCGGGGAGGGTGACCCGGGATTGAAAGGCAGATGAGAAGGGGGGGTAGAGGTCACTGCTGATTTAGTGGTCCCGCTCCCCTGCGGTTCCGGTTTCAGTCCCCACTGTCTTTTGATCATTCTTCGCTCTTGAGGGAATTGGGAAGATGACCCGTCAAGTTAACTTCAGGCAGAGATCTGAGTTAGAGGAATGGAAACCTTCTGCTCTCACTGAGGAATATTCTCTGGTTCCATGTTGAAACCCAACAACCTGCATTAGCAGGAGTTTGGTTCCTTGGTTGCTAGTTCTTGTATTCGGTCTTTCTTCATCTGGGCTCCAGGGGAGGCCTGTGCCTGGGAGCGTCAGGCCAGCTCTCCTAGAGGTCGGCCAGGCGCGTCGGAGGCCGGCTGCTGCAGGCGGGCTTCTGTGGGACGTCGCCCTCGCTGACTGGGCGTAGGTGGAGCCCGAGGCTTCTGAGAGAGTGGCGAGTCCCCGCAGTTTCCCTGGGGAAGGGCTGGTCGGCAGCACCGCCTCCGGTCCTGTCTGACAAGGTGGAGGCTGGCCCTCTGGGTGCGTCCGCCACCTCTGCAGGCCTGAGGCGACACAAGGCCGCGTCCGTGTCCTGAACTTTCCGATGGTATCCGGTTCCCTGACGTGCACCCTGTTGGGAATTCCGAAGTCATGGAAAGTGGAGAAAGAATCTTCTAAACAACACATCACAGGGGCTGAGCCAAGGCCTGCTGCTTGGTTTGGTTTTTTTTTTAATTTTTAATGTTTATTTATTTTTGAGAGAGAGACTGTGAGCAGGGGAGGGGTAGAGAGAGAGACAGAATCTGAAGCAGAGCCAAGGCCTGCTTCTAAGGGCCGCTCTGCCCTGAGGCGGGGCAGGCAGCCTGCAAGGCCTGGTCCAGTTTTATAGGCAAACGAACCCTCCGACACAGTTAATTCAGAGCTAGGATCTAACGTCCATGAAAGTATGTTACTGCCACAGTTCCTCTAAAATCACTCCCTTTCAGAGATAGCCAAATTAAGACTGATTTGCTTGTAAAATAAGTTCACTTTTAACAAACTTTGCCTGATTGTCTGCATAAGCATAGCAAGAATAGTGATTGGCCTTTTTGTGAGTCTGCTTTGCTGGAACTTTTCATGAGGGATTTCAGATTGGACTTTTTAACTGCCTTTTGGGGCTAAGAAGACGAGCCAAACTCGTTATCAGACTTGGCCTGCAATACCTACAGCCTTGGGTGAATTCCTGTCTGAGGTCCCCAAAATATCTTGTTCCTACACCTGCCAGGAAGTGACCTTCTTTACTCCCGTGGTAAGGCTGCTGGGAACCCGATAACAGGGTGTCAGATTGGCTGTTCCACGGGCGTTCGCGGGCTCTGTAAAGTCACCCTTAGTTCCTTGCAGCTGTCTGGTCATATCTGAGTCTATGCATGTGTCCCTCAAATGACATTCCAGTCACAGCCATAGTGATATAACCGGCGTTTCCCGTTGGGTTTTGTTATAAGGAGACCAGATTCTTACTGAACTTAGTAAATAAATACATTGCCATGAAAATAAGAATAGTCATTAATTAAAAAAAAATAGTCCCTGAGAGTTTCTGAACTCTGGAGGGATCAGGTTGGGAGAAAACGATAAACGTTCCTGTTTGTTTACAAAGGACTATTTTACCAAATTTCTGTTAAGTCACAGCCTTAAAACCGGAGGAGCAAACAGAGAGCCAGCAGCGTTTCAAACAAGAATCTGTCCGAATGCAGTTTTCCCTTTCGTTCAAAGTCTTCCTCAGGAACAGCGAGCGGACTCACGGCCGTAGGAAGGCTGCCCTCCGCCCTCCGCCCTCACGGCCAGCAGGGACTGCCCTGATGAAGACAGCCAAGGGCGTGCCCTCTACCCCAGTGGTCACAACCAATGACCTTAGTTTAGGATGTCCTGAAGGGTAATCCAGCTTCTGGAACTCCTCCGAGAATCAGTTTAAGGTTTCTGTTGATACTTATCACTGCTCAGCTTCCGTCTGATCTTGCACTCATGCTCTCTTGACCCCTAGGTGTTGGTCACTCCCTAGTAGACTTTTTTTTTTAATTTTAGATGCTTATGTATTTATTTTGAGAGACAGTGAGTGCAAGCAGAGAGGGGCAGAGAGAGAAGAGAACGAATCCCAAGCAGGCTCTGCGATGTCAGCACAGAGGCGACGGGCAGGGCTCGAACCCATGAACCGTGAGATCATACCCTGAGCTGAAACCGAGAGTCAGATGCTTAACCGACTGAGTTTTCCTAGACTTTTTACGTACTAGTTCTCCGTAGTCTTAGTCCCGACCACGCACACAATTCCTCCCCAAAGATTCCCTTCTCACAGACCTCCTGCAGCTTTACAGGTCGTTTCGTCTGTTGTTTCCAGTGAACCAGCAACTTTACGTTAGCTTAATTCCAAATATATTTCAAGATCACATGAAATTAAACCTTTGGTTAGTTTCATCTTTCTGAGTTTTAGAACGCCCAGTTTTTAAGAATGCTTGCCTTTAAACAAACTAAATAGAGCTCTTTTACAAATTAACGTCAGCAGTACCATCCAGAGGTAGAGAAAATAGCTCACATTTACGACATATGTGGACACACATACAAGTACACAAACAAGATGCAAACATGTTAAAGGCCCAACTTCCAGATATCTCCCTTTTACAAACAATTGCAAGATGGTATTATATAATCTATGGATTTGTTAAGTGGTTGTTTTTCTCCAGAGTCTAACGAATATTGTGGCCAAACAATGTTGCAAAAAATGATTGCCCAGTTTTGGAGAATACAGCCCAAAGGGCTGGGGGCGGGGGAGTCCAGTGGTCATGTCCCATTTTCCAAGTAGAACATGGCTGGTTGTATTCAAAGGGATCAAAGCTACAGCAACACAAACGAAATGAAGCCCAGAGGAGCTCTGTGAGCGTTGGTTCCTCCCAGAAGTCAGGACTTCACGGACAGAACAAAATAGCTTCCCACTTCCTGGTTTCTCCCTGAAAGTCAGAACTCCGTGGACTGAACCCACCTGCTTCCTGCCAGCCTTAAGAAGAGGAAGCTAAGAGAACCTCCCTATTCCGAGAGAGCTGAAGGGGAGGAAGAAACCTAACAGGAGGAATTGAGCTCATGTGCCACCGGATACGAAGTGCTTACCAAGAGATGTCTGTCCAAATAGAACCCCAAAACTGTTTCCTTGTCACACACAAGATTTAAATGAAGCAGCGGAGGTTGGCCACGCCCACTCGGGGTGCGGCCCCGGGGACCGGCCCTGCGGGGCAGAGAGGACCGGTCACTGGCCTCTGCTACTGGCTGGGGGCCGGTGACCCACCAGCAGAGAGCTCCCGGCTAGCTCGCCAAATCAGGCGGAACCCAAGTTCGTCTGGTCTGCCCAACGCGCAGCAAAGACAGACATTAAGCGAGGAAGGGACAGATCCAGGGGCCAGCCTCAAACCCGCCCGCGGGAGGAGGAGAGTCTGAGAGCTACAGGGCAGATGAAAATGAAAAGGCCTGGGTTAAAGTCACAGCTGCGTTTACCAGTCCCGTCAGCCCGCTGGCTACCGGTTCGGACGTATACTCTGTACTCTCGTAGGATGCTAGGAAGCTGCCCCCACCCCTTGGCGCTTGGTGCTCCACAAGCACACAGTGCGGCTCTCAGCAGGAAGTGACGTCACCACGGTCGGAACGCAGAAACCGTCTTCCGCTAAACCAGACGTTACAGAGATTTGCAAACGTGTAAAACAATGCTACTCTTTTTTTTTCATTTTTTAAAATGTTTTATTTATTTTTGATAGAGCATGGGGGGGTCAGAGAGAGAAGGAGACAGAACTGGAAGCAGTCTCTAGGGTCTGAACTGTTAGCACAGAGCCTGACGCGGGGCTCGAACCCATGAACGTGAGATCTGACCTGAGCCGAAGTCAGAGGCTTAGCTGACTGAGCCACCCAGGTGCCCACAATGCTACTCTTACAAGCTTTTTTTTTTTTCCCCCAGAAAATACAGTTTTCATAAAAATGTTAACATGTGATAAGTTTGTTATTTTTAAGAAGAATAAGCATTATACAGTTTCTTAGCCTAAATTTCTAATGTGAACATTAGGGATATAACCCACGTTTAACAAACCTTCTTTGGAGTCCTTAATGTTTAGTAGTGTCAAGGGGCCCCAAGACTGACGTGAGAGCCACAGTTTGGAACGGTGTTTTCCTGAGTGCAGCGGGCAGTCCATGATTTAGGAGACTCACTTGGTGGGTTGTGATGGGCTTCTAAAAAACGGTGAGGTGGAATAAAGTCCAGAAGAGGAAGACTACACCACACATAAGTTAGACAGTTTGTGGAACAAGTGTTTTCAGTCTTGTGTATGTATATCTGTGCATACAGACGGGTAACTCTCTGGGTTTCCCAGCGTGCATCATGGGCAGAATGCTTGTAAAAGGAAGCTCTGGCAAGGACAGGTGGGAAAACACGTACAAGTGCATGGATTGCTACATCGTGGGCAATAATTCAAAACAAACTGAGTATCCGCACAAAAGGAATGGCTACATGAGATGTGGAAGAACGATTTGATTAGATCCTGTGTAGCCCTTAAAACAAATGGACTAGATGAGAAGCAAACTCAAAGTATAACATTTAGGTCAATAAATACTTTTAAGGGGCACCTGGGTGTCTCCGTCAGTTAAGCGTCTGACTTTGGCTCAAGGCATGATCTCATGGTTTGTCGGTTCAAGCCCCGCATCAGGCTCTGTGCTGACAGCTCAGAGCCTGGATCCTGCTTCAGTTACTGTGTCTCCCTCTATCTGCCCCCTTTCTGCTCATGCTCGCGCTCACTCTTTCTTTCTCTCAATAATAAACGTTAACATACTTTAAGATGGTACATGATGTTCTTGGACACATATATAAACTTAAAGCCGTTTTAGAATGGACCAAAAAGGATGCACAGCACATTCACAATGCTGGTTATCTCCAGGAAGTGCACTAGAGATGGCAGGCAAAGGGGATTTCGGCAAAATCTATCATTTTATTTTGACAGAGTTTGCCTGTTTCGTTGCCTCTCCGTTTTCGGTGGGAGCATGAATGTGTCTTTTCTGTAGCAGGCAGATGGATTCTGCCAGAGAGAAAACCAAATAAATTTAAAAACTGGATATAGATTTTGCAGAAATTAGATCAGTAGCCTTTTATAATTCAGAAAATACGAAATCCTAATTACTTGGGCAGCAGATACTTGTGGCCCTGCTGGTATGCCACAACTATGTTTAACTCCTCTGGGGACACAACAGACCAGACATCGGTCCCTGTTCCTGGGGCATTTCGTGTAGGAGGTGATTCACAATTGATTTGGGTGTTGGCAGTGTGCCAGGCCCTGAACGCGTCGCATATATTAGGATTTATTCTTCATGACAGCTGAGTGACGCGGGTGCTGTGTTTCCTGCATTTTATAGCGGAAGAAGCCGAGGCTTACCGAGCTTACGTATTTGCTCACTAGCACAGCCAAGAGCTTGGGAAGATGGAATGTGCCAGGTCGACGCGGGCACATTTTTTAAGGTCCTCTGTTTCAGCTTACCTGGGTTGGAAAGAGAATATACAAATAATCTTTAATGATTCTGGGACAGGTTAACAGGACATAAAATCCAGAAACAACCCTGCAGTGTCATTATAGCCAGTAGGCGTACATGTTTGCCGATTAACCTTTTTATTTTTAACTTGGCCATTTTAACCAGAATCCAGCTGAAGTGCTTGAAGCGCTGTCTTGGAGCCAGCCTTGCAGGCAGGACGACCCGGGAGGTCGGGGCGGGCAGTGCCGTTCTCTCGCGAGGACTCCGCTGCGTCTCAAGGGCGTTCCCACTTCCGTAGCTCTCGGAGTTTGCAGGGAGCGTGCGGGAGAGGCCTTGCGATCACTCGGTCTCGCTCTTCCTTTCCCAGGAGTACTTCCTGCGGGCAGAGCTGACGAGTGACGTTTTGAAGACCGGGGTGGTCCGCTGCTGCGTGGGGCAGTGCAACAACGCCATCCCCGTGGACACGGTGCTCACCATGAAGAAGCTCCCCATCACCTACGTACGTGCTCTGGGCGGCGGGCGTAGCCTCCCGTAGACTCTAACTCAGTCTTTTGCAGCTGACCTGGGTCGAGATAAGAGAGACATCTGTGTCATCCTTGTTCGGGGCTTTTATTTATAAGACACAGGCGGAGGTGGAATGATCGGGAGTCAGGCTGAGTGGCAGAGTCTGGGAGCTTGGGTTGTGGCCGTGGAGAGGACAGCTGCTCGTCTGCAGGGCCCCGTTCAGCTTGCCCTCCTCGGCTCTTCATCCCTTGCCTGGATCGGTTCTGGTTTCTGCTCTGCGGGAACCCATGGAGTGGAGTCTAGCCTAGGTGGGCGTGCTGCGGAGTCCGTCACCGCGGGGGTGTGCACGGGCCTGGAAGGATCAGGATGATCGCGCGCGGTCTCGGTGGAAAACCCCCGTCCGCCGCGCGTCGCCTCACCTCTTTTGTTGCCCCTCTCTCTGCAGAGCAACAGGAAGGAGAACAAGGGCGGCTACCTCTGCCACTCGTGCGCGGAGCAGCGCATCGGGCCGCTGGCCTTCCTGACGGCCTCTCCCGAGCAGGTGCGCTCCATGGAGCGCACCGTGGAGAACATAGTGCTGCCCAGACACGAAGCCCTGCTCTTCCTCGTCTTCTGAAAGCCACGGGGAGCTTTCTCCACGGTACAGAATGCCTTGTGTGGACTCCAGTTACTTGAAGAAAGCCAATGTGGGGTGGGGCTCTCACTCACCTGAGACTCTGAGTTTGCTCACAGAGCAGTTTTTGAGGAATACAAAGCCAACGAGAGTTGGACCTGCCATTTCTCCGTTCCTTGTAGGTAGCCGGTTGCCGCTGCCCTCCTCCAGGCGCATCCGGCTGGGGGCTGGGGCTGGGGGTATTCTTTTGATAAAAAAACAAAACATTTTATGTATTTAAACTTTTATTACAAGATTTCAATTAAACAGGCATTGTAGCACTGGCGTACCACTGTGTGACACTGTGGCCTCAGCCCTGTTGGTTTTGAACTTTCTCCAATTTTCTCTTCCTGCTTACTCTTTCCCATACCCCTGTCACCGCTCCCATGGGACACCAAGGTGGCAACTGATATATCCAAAGAGAGATTTTTGTGCCGTGGGGACGCACGTAGGTGTAAGACACGGCGTGTGCCTTTGTCACTGCACGGGGTTCATGGTATAAACAGGGAGACAGCACGGTGCACAGAGAGACCAGTACCAAGTGACAGTAACCAGGCTTGCGGCTTCCACGGGTGGAGCTGAGGATCAGGAAGGCTTGGGAGAGAAGCGGAGTGCTGTGTGGCCACTGGGGTTGGGGAGGGGTCCTTGTGGCCGGTTCACTGCCTCGGGCTGCTGGGTGGATGTTGTAAGAACGCTGTTCCTACAGAAACCAGTGACCCACCATCTGGACTACACGGATCTGGTGTTTGTACATGTTTGCCACACAGCACGGCAGGCTTGCAGATGGCAGGTGGGGAGCTGGCGCGGCGTGGCCCAGAGAGCTCCTAGTCTCTGCGCCCACCGAGCAGCGTCACGGAGCGGGCCTCGTAGCGTCACGTGGCACGGCCTCCCCGTGGCCTCCTCCGTCAGCCTGGTGGCGCTCGGAGCGCGGGCGGTGAGTAGAGCGCGCATGCTGTCGGATCGGGCCCCGGGTGTGCGGGAAGGGCGGCTGCCAGGCGAGCGTTTGCGGACTGAGGGGCGTCACGGAGCGGGACCTGTGGGGACCTGAGCACAGAGGCGGGAGACCTTCAGGGGAGGGGCAAGGGGCTGCTTCATGCGTTCCCAGCATCCCGGCCTCGCTTTAATCAATGCCCCATGGATGACTTGAATTTGAACTTGGATGGGTCGCAGTTTTTGCGGTCTTTCAAAGGAGGGGCTTGGGGGGGGTAGAAAGCAAAGGTTCGTGACCGGGTTTTCTGGAAATCAGGGTGTGCGGCCAGAGAGGAAGCAGCTTATCTGTCGAGCAGTAATTAACCTTCCCTGAGCACCTGCTGCATGGCCGGTGCCCTGCTAGTGGGTGACGGACTCCAGAGACCGCGACACCAAGGGTGGTCTTCGTTTGGGGTGGACCGGCCTAGGAGGGAGGGCCGCACAGGTGCTTGGGGACCAGCCCATGTCCTTCCCAGAGGTGAGGTCGGATGGCTGCCCAGCTAATGGGACAGGTAGCTTTTAAAGAATGAAGACTTTTCTGGGCGGGAGGAGCAGCAGGAAAGACAAAAGGTTGTGTGGTAATGGTGCAGGCGGAGCAAAGTGTCGGTGCTGGCGTTTCGGGACTAGTTCTGAAAAGTAACAGAAGCTAGGATTGTTAGTACTGGTACTTAATTTTTCAAGTGTTATGAATTTTAAAAATTAATAAAACTAAATATTTAGTGTTTCAAAGTAGATAATTTTTATATGCCCAGCAAAAATATAAAAGTATTAAATATCCATTGCCATTTTTATTAAATTTTTTTTAATGTTCATTTTTTATTTTTGAGAGAATGAGAACATGTGTGAGTGCGGTAGGGCCAGAGAGAGAGGGAGACGCAGAATCCAAAGCAGGCTCCAGGCTCTGAGCTGTCAGCATAGAGCCCTATGCAGGGCTTGAACTCATGAACCATGAGATCATGACCTGAGCCATGACCTGAGCTGCCTGAGCCACTCAGGTGTCCCCCATTGTCATTTTAATGTGACTAGATGAAAGAAATAAACCCATTACTCAAAAACATAAACATTACATGAGAGTGAAAATCTGTTAAAACTTTTTAAAAGTAGAGTCTTTAAAATAAGAGGCTTTCATGATTTTATTTAGTTGGGAATGGTTTTTTGTGCAAGATTTTCTCTAGGTTTTTTTTCTTTTTTTAACCAGATTAACTGGGAGAAAATAAGGAAAATAGTTATAAGTCAGTTCAGATATTTTTCTTCGGTTCATTAATTTTTTATTGATTTCTCTTATTTGATAACTTAGAGGAGACCTTTTGAATTCTTTTGAGTCTTCAATCTATTGATAGCTGGCTCATTTCAAAGAAAGCATTTCTGATTTGTCTCCATCTTTGATTTTATCATGTATGTAGAGAATCTGCTACAGTTACCTGGATAAAAATGAATGCTTTGTGTGTAGAAGGTATTTAAAATGTGTTAAAATATCACCATGTATCGTAGACCTATGCATTGGTTTGTCCTTTCATGTGATTATTCTTAAGACATATATCAGATTTTAGATTTATTTTTTTATTAGAAAAAATGTTTTAATTTATTTTAGAGAGAGCACAAGCAAGGGAAGGGGCAGAGAGAGAGGGAGACACAGAATCAGAAGCAGGCTCCAGGCTCTGTCAGCACAGAGCCCAGTGTGGGGTTCAAACCCATAAACCGCAGGATGATGAACTGAGCCGATTAGACACTTAACTGTCTGAGCCATTCAGGCGCCCTCAGATTTTGGATTTCTAAGAAGATAGAGATGATTGGTATTAGGACAATCTAAAATGTTCTTTGGCAGATACCGTAAAATCTCACAGAACACCGGCAGCTGAGAGTGTGGGCACCGATGGTGTGAAGCCGTGGGGGACGTGGGAGTAAGTAAGAGGTGGGTGTGTGGCGAGAGGAGAGCGTGTGCGCAGTAGGAGCCGGCTACCTGGGCGGGGGTGGGGGTGGGGGGTGGGCAGGTCACCAAGGGCCCTGAACGGCAGGCTGGGGGTCTTCATGTTATTTGGAAAAATTATGAGGAATCACTGAAAACTTCAAGACCGCAGAATGTTGGTTTTGTTTGTTTTTAGGACTGATGTTCCAGTTGTAGATTGGAGGACGTTTGACGAAGGCCAGCTAAATTCAGACGTTATCCTCTTAGCAGAGGGCTGTGCGGTGAGGGATGAAGCGGACAGGTGAGGGGTGCTGTTTACTGGGTCACTGTTCTCCACGTGTGGCCCCCACATGAGCAGCGTCCGCATCCACTGGGAACTGTCGGAAATAGAGATTCTTGGTCTGGATCAGAAACTGTCACATTGAGGCTCAGCGGGCTCTGCAGCGCTGTTGCTGCAGAATTTTGAAAACGCCTATTTTAGATATTAAGAAGGTAAAACCAGCAGGACGCTGAGAACGTTTAAATGGGATGGACTGTGACAGGATCTTGTGGGGACTTCCGGCCGTCTGGCTTGTCAGCCTCGGGATCCCGTGGGGACTCCCAGTCCTCTGGCTTTCTGCAGGGTAGATGAGATCACTCTCCATTATGACAGAACATGGGAGGTGTAATAGATTTGTAAACACAATGATTTCAGTTTTGGACATGCTGAATTTGGGGTGCTTCGAGAAATCCCAGGAGAGTTGTCTAGGAGGCTGTTGGGGAAATGGTGTGTCCCTCAGCAGATGGCCTTGGCCTGCAACCAGAGATTTTAAGGCTGTCCGTGTGTAAGTGGTAGTTAAGGTGGTTCAGTTTAAGGGTCCTGTGTTTATTCCAGCAGAATGAGTGTCAAGAATGAAAAGAGCAGGGGTGTAAGGAGCCAGAGGAACACCAGGCTTGGGGTAAAGAGAGGAAGAGGATTTTGTGAAGAGAGTGATAACTGATTCTAGGAGAGAGAGTTGCTACTGAATTTAAGGGAGGAAGGAGCTTAGACAAAGTGTCGCCGGCATCTGAGTCAAGCGAAGGTGGAATGGTGTCTGACTGACACTGTGAAGTCAGTGGCCGCGTTAGCGCGGTCAGTTTCAGTGAGACTAGAAGCTGGGGGGCAGCGTGCTGTGGATGGGGGGCTCCAGGGACTTTGGTGGACTAAACGTGTCTTCTCAAACCGTACAGAAATGGCATAAACCTACAAGGGCAAAGAAAACAAAAAGGTGATAATAGTTACAAAATTTTGCAAGTTGGAAAGCAGGTAAGGGAGTGGTAACTGACTCGGCCCATCTGAGTAAACTGAGTCCTAAGCTCAAGAACTCTCAAAAGATGTGGGAATTGATGGTGGGTTCTTCTGGAAGGAGAGTGTAAAGGTGGAGCAAAACCCAGGGAGATGGGTAGAAAGTTTATTCAAAAACCATTTCAATCCTCAGATTTCTTGTCCTATTCTGTGTAACTGGGCAGCTTTTCATCCTCAACCATAGCAGAGGCCAGAGGTTAAATCTCTGGAGAGGACCGTGTCACATAAGAGACTAGACATGGCTTAGTAAAAACAGGGCCATAGTGAAAACAAGGCAGTTGTCTCCACAAGCCCAGGCTGCTGTAGCAGAACACCAGAGACTGGGGGCCTATGAACAGTGGATGTGCAGTCTTCACAGCTCTGGAGGCTGGGATTCCAAGGTCAGGGTGTCTGCAGATCCGGTGTCTGGTGAGACCGACACCTTGCTGTTTCCTCACATGGTGGGGGGCCTAAGGGAGCTCTCTGGGGGTCTCTCTTATGACACTAATCCCATTCATGAGGGCTCCGCCATTGTGACCTGATGACCTCCCAAAGGACCCACCTCCTAATACCATCCCCTCTGGGGGTTAGAATCGCGACACGCACAGAAACGTGCACGTGGTGCCACACACCCCACAGGTGAGGGATTGCCCTCTCTTGGGCTGGACTGTGTAACCAGCGTTAGCAGAAACAGTGTAATAGCATCATTAGGGATTCGTGAGGAAACTGGCCAACCAAGTCACTCTGTGCCAAGAGCTAACAGTCTCCACACCCCACCCAAGTGCTCAGATTTTCAAGCACATTTTTAGTGCTCCACTCTTAAAAAGTGGCAATAAACCAAGGATTGCCAGGCATCTGAAAAGAATATCCAGGATGAAGATTGGACATCAAAACAGTCAACTTGGAGGAAATAGTCTATGCGGGGAGAAGAAAACAGCTACATTTCTTAAACATATTCAGAGAATAAGAGAAGATAGTATATCCAGGAAATAACAGGATTGATACACACACATGCACACATAGATATAAATATTTGGAGACAAAAGTATGAAACAAATAGAAAAAGCCAGTAGAATTGTCAGAAGGATATATTGAGAAAATAATCTGGAAAGTAGAGCAAAAACAAAGATTTAAAAAAAGAGAAATAAGTAGTCAGAACCAATATAAGCAGTTGAGCATCTGTAAAAGTTTCAGGAAGAGAAAGATGAAGGCTGGAAAATTTTTAAAAAAAATTATGAAAATACCCACAACCGAATATATGAGTTTCCAGATTCAAATGCCCAGCAAAATGGATTAAAATAGACCTACAGTGAGACTATTATGGTGAAATTTTAGAAACACCAGAGACAAAGATGCTACAAGGTCCTAGAAAGAAAGAAGCATCTACAACATGTCTTCAGATTCTGCAGCGACAGCACCGTGGAGCCGTACCTTCAAGACTGGGAGCGGGGCCTGGGTGGTTCAGTTGGTTGGTCGGCCTACTTCGGCTCGGGTCACGATCTCGCAGTTCATGAGTTCGAGCCCCACGTCGGGCTCTGTGCTGACAGCTCAGAGCCTGCAGCCTGCTTCAGATTCTGTGTCTCCTCTCTCTGCCCTTCTCTTGCTCACGCTCTGTCTCTCTATCTCTCGATAATAACTAAACACTAAAAAAAAAAAAAAAAAAAAAAAGGGAGGAAAAGATTTCCAACTTAGAATTCTACACCTAACCAGAGAATAAAGGCACTTTCACGCAAAAATTATATTGACCATGAAGCCTTCGGAGGGATGAGTTAGAGTGATGTCAAGAGCAAAGCGAGGAAGAAGAGGATGTTCCTCTAAGAAACAGGCTCTCCAGTGCGCAGGAAGTGGAGGGCATACCAAGTCTTCCTCAACCCCTTGGGAGGATATTTACATAATGGAGAGTGTTCAGGCTTGAGGTAGTGGTAGACACCCAAAAACTAAGGAAATGGAGCGAGGCAACAAGCAGATCATGAATTCTTTAATAATTAAAGCAGCAGGTTGTAGAGGGGAGGAAAAGCCGTGAACTCACTCGGCCGCACATACCTGCTTTGGTAGGCTTACTGAGGTCCGCGTGTGTGCTGAGGCAGCGAAACGTGCGGCCGTGTGATGGGCAGGGGTGTGTTCAGCCCTCATCTTCCACAGTAGGAGGTCAGCTACAATGTCTGGAACTGAAAAATGGAAGTAGACGTCAGTGGGAGCTTAGAGATGCAGACATGCATACTAAAACAATTAGCCAAAAGATTTTTTTAAAGTTTATTTATTTTTGAGAAAGTATGAGCAGGGGATGGGCAGAGAGAGAGGGAGGGAGGGAATCCCAAGCAGGCTCCACGCTGTCAGCACAGAGCCGGGCGTGGAGCTCGAACCCACGAATTGTGAGATCATGACCTGAGCTGAAATCAAGAATCGGATGCTTAACTGATTGCTGTCACCTAGGTGCCCCCAGCTAAAAGATCTTTAAACAACTCCTTTTGGGAGGGAGAGGTAGAGAGGCAGGGTGCTTTTCTGGTAAAGTGTCTTATATCAATGTTGGCTTGGATCCTGCCTGTACAGCAGGCCTGTAGAATATGGGCAAATAATGGACACAGTCCATGGAGATGAGTCTCACGTGAGGCTGGGAAGAGGTAAGTCGGTGGGAAGGGGATAATCGAGCGTCCGGGAGGGGAGTTGGTTTTTAAAGTCTAAGAAGCGTGAGCACGTGTCCTGCCGAGTGGCACTAGCAGAGGGGCCTGATGGAGGGTGTGGGCGAGGGCCGGGAGGTGAATTGTAAAGGGAAGCACATATAAATGGTTAAGGAGAAGTTTAGTTAGCTGTCATTCATTAATTTCAGCATATTTTTAGTGAAGGCACAGTCAGGTCACCCAGAGAGTGAGAGTTTGAGGCTGCGGTAGAGGACACGTCTAGAATCAGACAGCACAGGCTCCGTGGGTGGCATGAGCCGCTCCATGTCACCGCCATGCTTTCAGGGGACGCGTGCTCTTCCCTCCAGCTACTTTGGTGCAGCAGCAAGAAGGCAGCTGGTTAGACTCACACACAGTTTACTAAGTACTGAACACAGAAGTGCAAGAGCCCGGGTGGGAGATAGCACGGCCCGGGAGCCCCATGTGACCGCGTGTCCCCAAGCATGGCACCGCCGGCTCGGCCTCGGGGGCGGCCCCCTGGACTAAAACGGGACTTGACTCCTCTCAAGGTCAGATCGCTCGTGGTTTAATGCTTTTCCTCCAGCCTGGTCTCTGGCACAAGCCCTCCCTCGTCCCCTGCAACTCGGGGTTTGAGGGATGTGTCCACCAAGGGACCGGAAGCCGACTGTCTATCACTGGATGGCCAGGGAACGGGTGCAGGAAAGCTGGCCCAAGATGGGGCAGCCAGGAGTCTCTCCGGACTCTGCCCCCAGACAGATGGAGGCCCCACACGTGCCCCTTCTGAGGTCTCTTTCACGAAAGGCCTTGGCCTTGGGCTGTGAAGGGTTCACAGCGTTCGGAGGGGGCCTCCCTTCCTCCCTGGGCTGTGCGGTTACAGAATCTCCAAGAGAGCCCAGCAGGGCTGTCCCTCTTGTCCTCACCACCGGTGATCTTACATGGTTTCCGTTCCTAGTGGTTTGGACGAAGAGGTAGAACAGACGGCGAGAGAGGAGTTTCAACCTTAGGTGCCTTTGCTTGCTGCTTCCACAGGCTGTTTCAGCAACATCTCCAGCGTTCATGATGGCAGCTCTCAGTTTCCTCCCTCCCGCTTCCCCCCGCCCCCCAGCTGGTTCCTCCCCTCAGCCTTCCCCACATCAGCCAAGGCACCACCACCCAGATCCTTTGACCTTACCTCTGATGCGTCTTGAGTGCAGCATCTCTCTCCGTTATCCCCATCTCTTCGGCCAGCACACACTCATGTCTCTGCCGGCCCGTGGCCGCATCCATCCGTGGCTCGGCACCTTTGCCCCGGCTCATCTCTTCTCCTCTCCATGTGGAAGGACACAGTGTCTTACAATGAAGGCTGATTGTGTCACTGTCCTGCTTAAAGCCTTCCAGGGGCTTCTTGCTGCAGCCAGAATGTCAGTCTGACTTGCGCTCCAGGCAGAGAAGAGCTCTTGGCAAAGCCCTGTGTCCTGGTCCACTTCAGCCGGCTCGTCTGTCACGGGCCTTCCCGACGGCCCCAGAAGTAGCCAACACAATATCAACACCTGGGTTTTTGTTTTCCTTTTTTAAACATCTGGTTCGATGGTTATGGATCTTTTTAAGAGATCATTTCACTATTGGTACCTTTTCCTAATCTGGACCCGCGGTAAAACAGTAACATTTTAAACTGTTGTAACTACGTAACAGGGACACCGGCTTCCTAGGCTGAAGTCATGGGGACCTTACTCCCTACCCTCTGTTCTGCTCCCCTGCTCAGCTGGTTCTCCATTTTAAGGTCTGTTAGAATATCTCCACTTTCTGTTACCAAATTCAGTACTGGAGTTTGTGTCACCTTTTGGGCCGTGACCCAAAACAAAGAGTCTAGAAGTCATTGAACAAAAAATGGTATGATTTTCCCGGGAGCCGGAGGAGGACCGGGTCCTTTGCTTCTGCCGGCCTTCGTGTCTGCGTTGCCTCAGCTGACTTCTCTGCTGTCTGCAGAAGTGTGGGGCAGTGCGTCCAGACGCAGAAGTGGCGGTGAGAGGGAAGCCTGTGTCCTCTGTGTCTCTGAGGAGCGGGGAAGCCTTGCCCAGAAGCTTCCCTGGCCGACCTCACACCTCAACGGTCGAACTGGGTCACCTGCCCGTTCCTGGGTCACCAGTCCCTAGCGAGGGCGAGGGCTTGACGTAATTCCCAGTTCCCTCCTGGAGCTTCCTCCGATGCACACGCTGTGTAGAAGAGACTACAGACCTACCCGCTTGAGAAGGAGGGAGGGGGAGGGGGAGGCAGCTCTCAGTGTAGACACACGTAGGCTCTCCCGTACCTTATTCCCTGAGGTCCCCACAACTAAGCTGGAGGGCCGGGTGGCGGAACAGACTCTGGAGCGGCAGGCGCAGGCCGCGGTGCGCGGTGGCACGTAGGTGGCACATAGGTGAGACCTGGGTCTCAAACTCTGGGGCCGTGTCCGAACCATGGTATTTCCGCTACCGCCGTGGGAACAGTTGGAAGGGCAGCTCTTCAAAGAAACAAAACAAAACAACTACATTTCTTAAAATCCAAGTGCGTAGAGGCCTTCAGAATGCTCTTAGCCACGGCGTTCTTCAAACTTGACTCCTCGTTAGAAGAGCGAGCGTCTATTAGATGGGACTCAGTGGCAACTGGAATGGTTTCTAAGCTCCCTCGTCTTCTCGGAACACGCTGAGACTGCAGCAGCTGCTTGCAGCCGGCGGCCCTTGGCCCCTGGGACGTGGAGCAGCTTGCTGCCTTCTCGGTCACCTCTCCTCAAAGGGGATTTTGAACAGTACACGTATTTTGTACTTCGTGCTTTTGGCTCTCTGCCCAGAGAATTGAAGAAACCGCACTGGAAAGGTAACCATCTGCGTTCGTGGTGATGGTGTCTACCAGAAAGGGGCTGTTGGGCAGAGCCAGCTACGCGGGGGACGGCCCCAGGGCTCTGACCCCATTCAGCCCTGCAAGACCTTTGCTCTGAAAGGCTCCTGTTGTTTCAGTTTGTGGAGCACGCAGCTGCCGAGCAGTCTTCCCGGGGCCCCAGCCCGGAGTCTGACTCTCCTGTCAGCCCCGCAGCTAGCCATCCCCCGGCCGCCTCACCCTTCCCTTCCTCGACGTGTCCCTGGCTTCCTGTCCGTCTGTGCCGGTGTCCGGACCCTCCCTGTTCAGGACTCTCCCTGTTTTTGTTTCTATTTATTTACACCTCACCCGTCCTTCATTGTAAGTCCCATGACATCTGAAATGCTTCTCAGACATCCAGCCCTTCTGGTGCTTTCTTTCCCGGAACTCCTGCAGCGTTCCTGTGTTCATGACTCACGTGGCATTATAGCAACCGAACTTGTGGGAGGTTTTGTTGTTGTTACATGTTTGTTTTATTTGTGAGAGAGAGTGGGCACACACTGGCAAGGGAGGGGCAGAGAGAGAGGGAACCACAGAGTCTGAAGCAGGCTCCAGACTCTGAGCTGTTGGTGCAGAGCCTGACCCGGGCTCGAACTCGCAGACCATGAGGTCATGAGCTGAGCTGAAGTCAGATGCTTAACCTACTGAGCCCCTCAGGCGCCCCCGTTTTGCTGAGTTTGATAGATCTTTTTTTTTTTTTTTTTTTTTTTTGGCCAGGCTGTAAATACCTCAATACCAGATCTTCAGTTTCAGCATCTCCAGTGTCTAGAGAGAGGAGAGACACATGCCCTTTACAAAGCACTTACGAATGTCCCTTCTGATCATCACCTTTGTAAGAAGGGCAATACAGGTGTTGTCTCCTCTTCAAAGGCAAAATGTCAGTCTGTGTAACCTAAGGGGTTCTTCCAAGGTGACGCGGCCAGCGAATGGTAGGAGGACGGCTTGGCCCTCGGGATTTCTACGTCCCGTGCTCCTTCTGCTGCACAAAGGTAGTATGAGGCAAATGCCACATTTAGAGGGCACATAATGTCACAGGAGCTCAGAGGTAGATGATCTTGTACATTCGAAGAGTCCCTGGCGAAGGTAGAAATCGAGCTGCCTCTTGAACAGTAGGTTGGACGTAGAGAGGGTGGCAAGTGACTGACAGACGAGGTGAGACTGAGCAATGTGCCCGGCCTGTGAGGACACAGTAGGACAGTTCCTGGGAAGGGCGGCGAGGGAGGAGGCATGGAACAGGGCTCTGGGCGGCCCTTGTGGGAGCGGAGTCTCCTCTCCTGCAGACCAGGGGCAGGGGGTGGGTCACCAGGAGAATAAGATTCTTCTTGCAAGAGGACTCCTCAGCCAAGAAAGTAGTGCTGCCTTGAAGCAAGTGAGGAACACCATTACCAGACAGAACCGGGGGCTGCTTCTGAGGACAAGGTGGGGGAAATGGGGAGTGGGGTACAGTGAGCCCTCTGAATTTCCCCGTATCTTCATTCCAGTGCTACTCAATCAGTGCGCGGCCTTTCAGCTGCGAAATGCTGGGGCTGTAATTTCAGCTGCTGTTGAGGGCTCAGAATCTTAGGCTGGGTCTCTAACCCTCTTGGCCTTGATCTCTGAAGGGTGATATTCAGCCTGGTTCTAGAAGTCTCTAGGTTTCGGTCTATGGCTTGAATTGAGACTTTGAAGCTTTGAGCTTATTACTTTCTTTTCTAAATTGTTCACTGCCTCTGATGGTGGCCACCCATCGGGGGCTGTGGGTTTCTTCACCCTGACATTTTAGGACGGCAAGGCTGTCTCCAGAGCTGGCCTCCCACGGGCGTGCCATTCCAGGCGACTTCCGGGGAACTCCTCCTCGGCGTGCCCTGGGCTGCTAGGTTCTCGTCTCAGAATATCAGCAGGATTTCCACTACGTCCTACCTCCCCTAAGGCAGAGAGAACCGGTCACAGACAGCCCTCATCCCCTTACTCCTCTGTGATTTGCAGTGTGCTCTCCGGGAGCCGAGTTCCCTACCAGTTAGGAACTTTCCAGTAGCAGGTCATGAAAATGGACTCTGTTCTAAGGGAGAAAGAGAACGAACATCAGGGGCTCTAGAACCATGGGAAGCCGGAGGATCAGGTTTGGAAAGTGGATCGGGACTACAGCCAAAACCTGCCGAGCCAAGAAGCGGCATGGCAACCAGCTGATGGTTTGGAAGCATCGCCGGGTGCTGCTTTGTAAGTTCTGTTGTGCGCGTTCACTCCGTATTCAGCAGTGTCTGAGTGCTGGCTAGGTGGGGGTGTCCAGGGGGCCTGGGTCAGGAGGCCACACCCTGGTAGGAACAGGAGAGAGGATATCAGCCTAAGTTAGTGGGCAGCAAGGCACTCCAACACACGGTGGGCCCCCCACATTGGAGAAGGAGTGTTACATCCCAGCTAGCTAAAAACAATAAAAGTAGACTGGATGGGTTTACAGACGGGCCCCAAGGGGGACGAGCGTGAGCCAGACTTCCACATACATACAGTGTTGTACATTCATAAATTCTGGGAAAACAGTCACACGTTGAATTCCTGATCCAGCCCAGGCAGCATGACATATTGAATCCAGCTGATCTGGTCTTCAAGGAGAACAGGCTTGTGGGAAAACAAGGAAACGCAAGATTCTCTGTAACATTCTTGATACTTTGAGGCCAAGATGTGGCAGCCTCAGCTATAGTAAAAGGTCGTTCCTTGGTGAAGAAAACGGATTAAGCAGTTAGAGACATGGAGAGATCCTCAAATGTGCCCGTTTGGTCCTTGTTCTCTTACTTCCTAATGTTTAGAAGAAGGTTTAAAAAGAAGAGCGTAAAAATCTTATCCATCAAGGAAAAGCAAGACAAACAAAAAGATGAAGGACAATCAGTTTTCCTCAATGGCAAGTGTTGCGGAAGACAGGAAGTGAGAGAGGAGAAAACAATGTGAATGATGCAGATTTGCAGCCAACTGACAAATGTTGTCTGGTCTAAAGGCTTAGCATTTGTAGACCTTTCAAATCCTTTTGAGTTCTATGTACTTTCCCATAAAGTTGGACTCTTCTTAGTACCTTGCAGGTAACCCTGGATTATTTTGTTAATTCTTGCATCTGACACTTATTGACATTTACTGAGTGCCAAAGATGGAAAGACAAATTGCATCTCTCCGATGGCTCTGGGAGGTATTGCAGTAGATAGTCTCCAAAGATGGTTTCCATCGATTCCTTTTGTTGTCCACCCTCCCCAACCCCTTGAATCTGGCTGCCTGGTGACTTGCTTTGGCCAATAAAATGCAACAGAAGTGACATGTGGCAATCCCTACCCTACCTAGCCTTTAAGGGGTCTGGCAGTTTCTTCTTCTTTCAGTCACCATGTAACGGTCCGACCACCCATGGCCACCATGCTGCAAGGAGGCCCAGGCTAGCTCAGGACTGCTGGGGCACCCGGTGAGCCAGCAAAGCCGTCTTAGACCTTCCAGCCCGGCCCAGCCACGACAAATGCAGCCCAGTGAGTGCGCTTAGTTAATGCCACGAAAGCACTGGCTGAGCATGATAATAAATAGTGGTAGTTGAAGGCTGGTGTTTTCCACGGTTTGATTTGCAGCAACAGAGAAGTGGAGCAAGTAGCATCATGCCAGGGCGATTGGCAGGATCCTTCCCGGGCGGAAGGAATCTGGGGCTTTCCGGTAGGATAGGAGAAAGTGGCAATTCTGGAGAACTCCAGCGTGCAGCCTACTGGGAGGGGGGAGGGATTAGGAAGGGGCCCTGATGCAAGAGAAGAGGGGCCCCTCAGACCCCGACCACGTACCACTTACTTGCCTGCAGAACTGACCCCTCCTCTTCCATAGGTTTCATTACTTTCCAGGCCCTCCTGCTCACTTCCAGGTCGCACCTGTACTCCCAAACCCAGCCCTCGGAGTCTCAGTCAAGTTCTACTTCTGTGTAAAATGGGGATAGAACTCTGAGGCAGTGCTTGGCACTGTCAAGGCAGGATGAGGAGACTGGATGCAGAAAGATAAGAGGCGCAGTGTCCCCAAACATCACCTCCTTCAGAGCTGTGCCTGAGAACAGGCTACCCTGCGTCAGAAAATTCTGCCATACTTCGGTTAAGAACATTTTAATTTATTGATCCAGCATCTGTTAATCACCTTCAGAGCACTGCATCAGTCCCTGAAAATTCAAAGATGAAAAGAGTTCTTAATTTCAAGATGATCACACTGCTCAGTGGGTAAATTCTGGGGCCATGGTATGCTTTAGCATCGTGAAGGTTACTTGAACATGTCTCGAGGAGGACCGCACCACCCAGTGAGAGAATTCATTTGAGCTCTTCACTTACAGAAAAAAAAAAAAAAAGGATTTGATATATTTATTCACCCCCACCCCACTGGCCTCGGTCCTTCTAGACCTCAGCTACACCCAACCCTGATTGCTTCTGAATCTAGATCTACTTTTCTTTCTTTCTTTCTTTCTTTCTTCCTTCCTTCCTCCCTTCCTTCCTTCCTACCTTTTTTCCTTCCATCTTTAAAAAAATTTTTTTTGATGTCTTTATTTTGAGAGAGAGACAGAGCATGAGCAGGGGAGGGGCAGAGAGAGAGGGGGAGACAGAATCGGAAGCAGGCTCCAGGCTCTGAGCTGTCAGCACAGAGCCTGACGCGGGGCTTAAACCCACGGATTGTGAGATCATGACCTGAGCCGAAGTTGGATGCTTAACTGACTGAGCCATCCAGGTGCCCCAGATCTACTTTTCTAGGTCTATTTTGTTACGTCATTTCCTTAGCTTGAATTTAGTCGGTACCTGATGAAGCACAGACTTATTCTGTGATGGACCTGAGCCAGATGATTCTACAACCTAGAAGTGGGCCCTTAGAGGTATGGTATTAGTTTCCTAAAGATGAGGGTGCAGTGGAACCACAGACCCATGAAGTAGCGATGTGACTTACCCCTTGTGCACCCACGGAACCTTTCAAAATTCTAGTTCTACTGACCTGCCTGTTTGTGTGTAAGTTGTGTCTTCTGTCAAATTGGTTTCTAAAACAACAAGGGTCAAACTCTTAAGACTTCTTATAAAGAACAAAATGGATCCAGTTAATGGTAAACTCTAGAAATGTAGGGCTGAAGAGAGAAGCAAAAAGTTGAAAGAGGCAGGTTCAGGATAATCAGGTATGAAGGCCGAGAGCAATGAGCACGGTTCAGCTCACGTGTGACCATGAGTTTTCCTCTTGTTCGAAAGGAGAATCACAGCAAGTGGAAAATGGTGTGGCTCTAAAATCCCAACACTGGCCATTTGAAATTCCTATGCTTCCTTTACTTTTGATGAAAGCATCTAAAATGGGGTCGGGAAGAAGTTGGTAAGGAGAGGGCACTTTGAGAACTCCTGGCCGCATGTGGATGCTGGCTTCTAGCCCGTGGCCCACCTCCGGATGCTGGTGATGGCCGCCTGGCTGCCTCTGGCTGTGTGTGCGGCCGCTGGTGGCCCATTTGTAGTGGGGACAGCTCTGCCCCCACCCCACGGCCCTTACTAAACTTCATTCGAGCTGGCATCAGTGGAGCCATGTGACCTTGAGCAAGTCAACTTCGATAGACCTCAGTTTTCTCATTGATAAAATGAGGAAGTGACATTAGGCCCATGATTTTATAATGCTCTAAAGGAAAGAAAGAGACCAATGCTGGGGACGAGACAGTGTGTGCCCCTGGCATACCTGGGCCGTGACCTCTTGCTGCTCACGGGGAAATCTTACTAGAGATTCTCCAGAACAGGGATCAGATCCAGCTCTAGGCAAGATCGTTTCCCCCTCCTTTAAGAAAGAAAGGCCAAGCTCTACCATTTGGAGCTCTGTATTCCCCCACTTTCTCCTCTTTTTTTTCTCTTTGTGGTACATTTCTCCTCAGTGATTCTTTCAGTGCATTATTTTTTGTATTGAAAATAGACATTTTGTTTATACAAGGCACAATTTCAAAATAACAAAATATGTAGCTATGCTAGACAAGGAGTATAAATAGAAATACGCATACATGGAAAATGTCACAGAGTTCAGTTTCCTTCTTTCTGAATCCTTAAGAGGACTCACTGGGCACAGTACCTCTGGTCCTTTTCAGTGCCCGCAGAGCCCTGAACCCGAGAGACGGCGTTTCGGGGCCACAACAACATTGTCATCCTCTCAGACATCTCTTAAGCCAGGAGGAGCCTCATAATTCTCTTCCAGCCACAGGTGTGTTTATTTCTTTGTGAACGGCAAGTCAGGATGTGGGTTGGAATCGTCAAGCTGATGAGCTCTCCTGGATAAATGTCGTCGTGAAATAAAAGGAAGGCCGAGGTGTTCCGCCATCCCAGGAAAGCTTCAAGGGCCCGTCCTACTCCTGAGACAGGGCGTCCTGAGTCTGGAAAGCCTACAAATACCGGAGGTGTCTTGGCTGGCCCCAGTCGATAAAATGGTGCCAACGTGTTTCCTTTATCATCCTGTTGGGCTCCTGCTGGCCCCCAACACCTGAGTCATTCCCCGGTCCTCTCTGGCTCGGGCAGAGGCGGGGCCCTGGTTTCAGCCGCGCTGCCCTCCGCTTTCCCCTGGAGATTCCTCAGCTGTGTGGGGAGCTTTCTGCATCCTCCTCTCTGCTATTGGCTCCCCCATTCATTGGCATCTCTTCCATGTTCTCCATTTCAACACTGGGGGTCTGCAAAGTTTGCCTGTAAAGCACGTAATTCACAGGTTTTGAAAAGAGGAGAGGGTTGCCTGCAAATCGAGTCAACAGTTCCTACTGACCCTCAGATGGTGAAGGCCTAGACTGCTTCCACTCACGGATGGAATGTAAACCTTACTTTGGTATTTTAACCCCTTCATCCACTAGAGATTCACCATGCCGTTGGAGCAACTCACCCCCTCGTTTCCCTCTGCTAAAAAAGCAGGAGTTCAAATGGCAGGAACAAAATGGAGAGAGTCCTGTGGCCCAGCGAAGCCAGACAAGATCATCTTGGAAAAAATGATACAATCTTTATAAAGTTTTTAAGACAGTTCTTGGCACTTTGTACGTGTTAAAGAAACAAACACATTACTCAGTTCCTGAGTAACCAAGAGTACGGGGAGGCAAAGTCTTGATTACACATGTTTCCCTGTCATTGAACAACTCATTTTTTTAGGCCCTGAGTTATTGAGTCAGCAATTTTCTTCCATGGGTTGTATCATCTGCCTCTTGAGGATAGGCAACTCTTTGGGGCATTTCAAAGTAAACCTTTGAATCCAAACAAAACAAAAAATGCCAATTTGAAGAGAGATATCCACCCTGAGTTCCCTGTGCATTGCTTACAATAGCCAAGATATGGAAGCAACCTAAGTGTCCGCTGACTCATGAATGGATAAAGAAGCGCTCTGTGTAGACGATGGAATATTACGCAGCCACACACAAAAAAGACATCCTGCCAGCAGCTCAGATGGACCTGGAGGGCATTATGCTAAGTAGAGAAAGACAAATACCATATGAGTTCACTTATCTGTGGGATCTAAAAAACAAAAATGAGCAAACAAAACAAACACCGTTGTGGATACAGAGAACAAACTGGTGGTTGCTAGTGGCCGGCAGATGAAATAGGTGAAGGGGATTAAGAGGGACAGACTTCCAGTTATGAACTCAGTAAACCATGGGGCTGTCATGTACAGCACGGGGAAGGTCGTCAATAATACTCTAATACCTTTGTACGGTGTCAGATAGTAACAACTTAGCTTGGGGATCATTTCAATTCATAAAAATACTGAATCGCTATCGTGTATACCCGAAACCAACCAGATACTGCATGTTAGCCGTCCTTCAATAAAAAACGACAGCACAGAAGCACTTTGAGTTCCTGGGAGTGAGAGCTAGGCTATGGACCAGGACTCAAGGCCACTGTACTCAAAATAATTTGCTCAAAGCCGATTTGTTGAGTGACATCTACCTAATAACGCACTTGCAAAAAATAAATTCACGGCAAATAACTGATTCACCAAATGACTAAGTAGTTATGCTTTCCAGATTTACCAATTCTTAAAGATATATTTATGAATATTTCTTTATTATAGTTAGTGAATACTGATATTTCCATCTTATAAGCATATTTATTGGCCATATATACCAAATATACAAATTCTTTTAAGATCCTGTTTTTAATGTATTCTTAAAAAAGATTGTGTACATTTTTAAACTCATTGAATATAGTCAGTCATTATGATTTCTTAAGAATGTAACTCCAAATATAACATCTCATAGGGAAATTTAGTGATAGCGATATTCTGAAAATGCTTTAAAAGTCATTTTTGATTTTGCCAACGTTTGAGCATTTTGGAGATTGTTTTGACAGATTTTTGAGTAATGTGTCAAATTTAGTTTGTTAATTTCTAAATGATCTGTGAGGTTTGTGACACTTCTTTTGGTTGAAATGGTATTACCAGCTTTTGAAGATTGATGTGAATATTTAGGTGACTTTTTCGTTATGGCTTTATAGGAGCATTTCGTGGAACATTCATTTTGCCAAAGTCAGGCTTGAAGGATGGTATAATCTTTGCTATACTTAGCAAAGAATATTTTATGACTAGTAACTAAAAAATTAGTTTCAACAAATCTGATTTCCATTGTTCATTGTATAATGCTAAGGAAGGATCTAGAATAGCCATGGCAATATGGAATGCTGAAACACTGATTATTAATGGATAGAAGTATAAAATTAAGGTTAATGTGCCATTTGAGGCTTTAATGAAAATGATAAAAGTGCCTAAAGATTAGAAAAATAATAGAAACTCTGAGGCACATGGGTGGCTCAGTCGGGTAAGCATCCAACTTCGGCTCAGGTCATGATCTCACAGTTTATGGGTGCGAGCCCCACGTCGGGCTCTGTGCTGACAGCTCAGAGCCTGGAGCCTGCTTCCGATTCTCTCTCCCTCTCTCTCTGCCCCTCCCCCACTAGTGCCCTCTCTGTCTCTCTTGCTCTTGCTCTCTCTTGCTCTCTCTCAAAAACAAATAAACATTCAAAAAAGAAAAATAATAAAAACTCAAAATTTCATTAAGGGGCAAAAGATATATTCTACCCACAAAATGGATACATTGCAAGAAAATATACTCAGGAATGTAGCCTAACAACTGCATCCCCATCAAATTGGTTACTTGGCACACTTTCCTTCCGGAGAGGAAAGAAAACGTCTTTTCTGTTTCTGACTGGGGGCCTGCGAACTGCCTGGAGAAAGTGTAGTGCGTCCCAGGGGTGGCTCCCCTTCGGGCCAGGACAGAAGGGGCCCTGGGAGAGCCTGCCGCAGCGGCCCGGGAAGGGGTCCGTCCTTTGCGGGGCCGCCCGGAGTCCTCAGGGCGTGGCTCTTTCCTCGGAGGGAGGGCAGAGCCTCGTGCAGGGGGACTCTTGCTCTACTCACCTAGAACGACTGTAACACACCAGAAGTCCCACACATGCGACGATGCAGAGCACGGCGACGGGCGTGACGACGGCCGCTGTAAGAGAGCAGAAGCCAGCCGTCAGCCTCAAAGTCCCGGGAGCAGACGCGCTTCTAGGAATCTGACGAGTATGGTTCCCGTTCCTGCAGGGACGGCCGGGTGGCTTCCCAGCCAGCTTACTGCTGTTAGCACGTCCCCAGTCCTCGCGGCCCAGTGCCCTCTACGTCACTGTCTTCCCACCACCACCGCCAGTGTGCACTGCTGTCCCCTTCCCCCGCTTCTGGTCCCATCCTTCCTGATGAGAGGGACACGGGACAGGATGAGAGGAGAAAGCAAAGGCCTCAGGGCGCACAGGCCGGGGTGGGACTCTGCTGCTGTGGAAGCCACAGTCAGAAAGTGGACAGGGCGAGGGTCCTCCTCAGTTGTCCCTGAGACCACCTCCCTTTTCATCAGCTTCACGGAATCCTGGTTTGGAAACCAGAGCACAAAGGGCTGTGTGTCTTCCACTTTCACCCATGTTGTTGTTTTATTTGTCCGTATTGTTTTTTATTGGCAACTCTTTATGGCTGACAAAGATGGTAAGGAGAACAAGGAGGTGTTCTAAGAGAGGTGTTATGGGCAAGAGGAAAATAAGATCAAGACTGAGGGGAAGGGAAAGGTCCTGTTCTGGGCGAGTTGGAAGGCATGGTCCCGAGGGGTGGGAGACCAGTAGCCCTTGGGCATTTGAGATTTATTAAAAAAGATAGGACAGCGGGGTCTCCTGGAAACGAGGGCTTAGCCGAGGACACAGTGATCCTAACTCTTTTATTTTAGTGTGGTTTTTTTTTAAATTCTATTTTTTAAAATGCTTGCATCAGGAATAAGTTCCTGGCAGAGTTGGCCAATTTGCCTTTATACTGTGAAATCCCTCCCTGCAAAAAGCACCTGCCTGCCCTCCAGGGAGCCGTCAGCCTGGGGAGCCAGCAGTCTGATTGTGGACCACAAGATACGTCTCCACTGTTCAGCTTTTTGGACCTGCACCTGCGCAACCGGCACACGACCTTGTGTGCCAGGACGAATCTCCCATGGCTGGAGTTTCAAAACACAACTGCTGAAAACCAGTGGAGTACGAGGATGCGGGGAACTCAGACTCCCCGCTGGGTACGGGCGTAAACGGACCGTCTTTCTCAAGGGCAGTTGGCAATGCATAACAAAACCTTTAGAGAAGACCCATACCCACTGAATCTCTAATCCCACTTCTAGAATTGATTCCAAGGAAATGGGCAAATATATCCAGGAGTATTCACTGGAGTGTTTTTTTAATGTTTGTTTATTTTTTGAGAGTGAGCAGGGGACGGGCAGAGAGAGAGAGGGAGACACAGAACCCAAAGGAGGATCCAGGCTCTGAGCTGTCAGCACAGAGCCTGACCTGGGGCTCGAACTCATAAACCATGAGATCATGACCTGAGCTGAAGTCAGATGCTGACTGAGCCACCCAGGCGCCCCTGGAGTATTGTCTAAAACAATTTTAAAATTAATCTCAATCTCTTATTAATAGATGATTAGTAAAATAAACTGTTATATCCACACAATGGAATATCATTCAGCTTTTAAAAGTTATGAAATGAGTCATTATTATTACCATGGAAAGATGTCTACAGCATCTTAAGGGAACAAACCTGGCTGAGAGCGAATCCCCAGTAAGCCATGTGTGTCCAGACGCACAGGGCAGCCTTGAAGACTAGCTCCCAAACTATGAAGTAGATGGGATTGTAGATAATCTTTATGTACTTTTTTAAAAAGTGGCTTTTTTTCTTATTTTTTGACATGATGCTGTAATCAGAAGAAACAGCAAGGTTGTAAAAACAAAGCTACCTGTGCCTAAGTCAGTAAAAATAGAGTAGAAAAGTCCCAGAGGAAGTAACGGGAAACATGCCCAATCAGTGAAAGATGTTTTGAGTTTTCAGACCTCACATTAATCATCATTATGACCAACAGCCAGAATTAAGTTTCTAAGGAGAGATGGTGCACCCTGGGGTAAACTGTTTCTTCACACTGACTAATCAGCTTGGCATGCGTTTACTGTCCACGGAGGGATTTATAGGAAGAGGCCAGTTGATATTAACTATTGTTCTGTCATGCTGCTTTCTGTTTCTTCTGAATGAGAATAGAATGTTCAGACTTTACGTCCGGGGAGGAGGGCTCTCGACACGACTGAGCACTTTGAATTCGGTGACAAACTCAGTTCCTTGGCCTCTTCCTCAATTGTATCCAGGCAAACTGAGTAAAGAAACTGATACCAAAATCATGAAAATGATAGGTAAACATATCAACTGGCAAGTCCCTCCACCCTTTGGTGTTTCCTAGGGGCTGCGTGGGTTGGAGAAAAAGGAAGAGAGATTTGGTGAGCCGGAGGACCACAGAGGAGGATTTGAGTCTGGGGGAGGGAGGAGAAAAAGTGGATTATTGCTCGGGAGGCTGAGAAGGGCCAGTCACTCCTGGCCCTGGCTTCACCCTACAGTGCATGCGGGGTCTCAGGTGAAGAAGGTGGCCTTGGCAGCCAGTGGCCACTGTTCAGTGTGGATGATGAAAACGTCCTTTGAGAGTATGGGGACTCACCCACCATTCCTTAGCAGTACCTGCAAAGTAGGTCAGACAAGGACTGCTCTTTGCCATGTGGCCATGACCAGAGCGGTGGTGTGCCTGCGTCGTGAAGTAAGAATACCAATTCATTATTCCTGAGCAGTGTTTCTCTGCTGTGCCTTTCAGTGCTCCGCACAGAGTGAGGGTGTGGTCTGAGTACGTACTCCGTAAACACGCGATTGAGTGGATTAAATAAACCCTTAAGGTCCATAAATTGAAGTAATTCTGACCTGCCATTTGCTTCTCAATGAGAAATCTGCATTTTAGTGCAACTTAGGACCAATGTGGTACAAAGTAGAACTCAGTGTATATTGAATAAACCGATGAATGATAGAGAGCTAGCTCGTATTTTTTTAAATGTTTATTTTTGAGACAGAGAGACAGATCATGAGCGAGGGAGGGACGGAGAGAGAGAGAAAGGGAGACACAGAATGAGAACCAGGCTCCAGGCTCCAGGCTCCAAGCTGCCAGCACAGAGCTTGATGTGGGGCTTGAACCCATGGACTGTGAGGTCATGACCTGAGCCAAAGTCGGATGCTTAACTGACTGAGCCACCCGGGCGCCCCTGAGGGCTAGCTCGTATTAAAGGCTGAGCCTACCAACTGCAGCAAAGTTATTTCTGATATGACAGACAAGAGATGTAACAGTTGAAAAATTAACTCTCCCTCCCTCACTAAAGGGACATGGCAGGGTGAACAGTGTCCTAGGTGATGTTCTAGCCTTTTATTTTGTAGTCAGGAGTCCTCAGGAATAGCTTAGCCAATGATCAGAGACCAGATATTAGAATAATTGAATGAAATTATTAGTTAAAAAGGCTGCCAAGTGAGCCTGTAGATAGATAGTTAAGAGAATGAAATGATGAGTCACACTTCCTAAACATTTATTAATAAATGTTCAAGTCCTCAACTTCACTTATAATTTGCTATTTATTAAGCACTTACCATTTACCACTTTCTGTTGAACTTAAAGCAACTCTTAAAAGCTGTGATAATCATTGATATAGCTAATTTAAACAATTGTGATAGCAGTAGTTATCAATGGGTTGATTAAAATAGTAACATTTGCTGAGCTACTATTATGGTAAAGCATTTATATTTCCTTACAAACATGATCAACTGATTGCTTATTCATGCAGAAATAGCAACACTTGGGGCACCTGGGTGGCTCAGTTGGTTAAGCGTCTGACTTTGGCTCAGGTCATGATCTCACGGTTCATGAGTTTGAGCCCCACGTTGGACTCTGTGCTAACAGCTCAGAGCCTGGGGCCTGTCTTCGGATTTGTGTCTCCCTCGCTCTCTGACCCTCCCCTGCTCACACACACACACTCTCTCTCTCTCTCTCAAAAATAAATAAAACATTAAAAAAAATAGCAACCCTCACTGATGCCCAGGGAGCCAGTGAGTATCACTGCCACTTGAACCTGACGGGCATACTCTTGGCCCACAGGGGTTGGGATATATATATGATGCAGTCGGAAGTCACCATCACTAAGCGTCTTAGGAAAACTGCATGATTTTCATTTTAGCTTCTACCTTCTTAGCAGATAAAACTTAACACCTAATGAAATATAACTTGTTTTTATTTCTTTGCTGACAACTATTTGGTCTGTCTTGTAAGTTAGGTGCTAACATGTTTATGTTGAAGCGCTCTGGAAGAAAGAAATCTTATTCATATAACAGGAAAGATTTAAAGTGTTTTGTTTTTTTTTAATTCTCTGTATTTCCACAGTTTCTTGCATGGGCCTATCTTTGCCCTATTGCAGGTGTTGAGTTAATGTGTATTACATGACACTTCAGAATTTGGGAGAGAGTTTCTGATGTTTTAGTCCAGTGAAAGTCACGAACTGGAAATATACATCCTAAGATGACAGCCCACAGTAAACTAGTTGTTTGAAAATCTACATAGAAAATATGGCCCCACATCTTTCATACAGGATTTTATCCTACAGATGTATTTGCACCTAGCCACGAGATAAGAGGCTTTCCAATTAATCACTGTGTGTAATGTAGCCAAGAATGTAAACAGTCACATACCCATAGGGGTTGGCTACACAAATCTAGCAGATCTATACAGTGGAATGTTTTGTAGCTGTTTTAAAGAATGAGGTGGTTTTTACGTGTTGATATGGCAGTTTCCACGAGATGCCATTAGTCGGAAATGAACATGGTGCAAAACAGTGAAACTAAAATACCCAGCGAGCATCATGCATAGATGCGCTGCTTTAGGTCGACTCTAGAAAGACGCCCAGGAAGCTGGTAGCCGGAGTAACCTCCCTCTGACACGGGGGTTTTCCGTCTGAGATGGGGCTTTTTCCTGTACATGTTTTTGTAATTTGTAATGTTAAAATCCCGTGCAAATATTACCAATTCAAAAAAATGAATAAAACATTTAAAACTCTGTGGAAAGGTGAACGTAGTATGTGACATAAGGAGAGAAGCTAGGCTGGCTACACTACTTACCGGTCGCCTCTTATGTGATAAACATATTTTAGTTTCAAGTGTCTTGCGTTTGCATATAAGCTGCTGGAATGGCCAGAGCTGCTTGTTTGTTTGTTTTTCGAGATGACACTTGATGCAGATGAAATATAATCACAAAAATATGAGTCATTCTCTAAGATGATAACTCGTGAATAGGAAATAGAAATCACTGCAGTGCGCTTTTCCTTTTGGCTTCTTGAACACGTGTGCAGACAAACGTCTTAGTCCTCCTCACTGCTGGCGTTTCTTTCTGCTTCTTTCTCTTGTCGTCTTCCTCCTCCCCTCCCTTTTTTTCTTTCATCCTTGCAAACACCTTTCCACTCTCCTCCGTAAGGCTCACCGGGACAGTCTCTTCCTCTCCCAGGGCTACGTTGTGTGTGTGTCTTCCGTAAACAGCCAGAGAGACGGGAGCAGCCTTGCCGTAAAGGGCAGGGGGCTAACGCCCTGTGAGGGACGAATGCATAGCATCACGGCAACGACAGCCACACACACGCTTGTGGTTCGCAGCTGAGCCCGGGCTGAGAGTCTACCCCGGCTCAGTGGGACAGAGTAGACATGGTAGAATCCCCTAAGTCGGCTGGTCCTATGCCTTGTTCTCTACACTGAGGCACTTTTGAGAGGGAAAGGGCTGCGCTAGCGGGCATGAGTCAGGACCGTTCAGCACCCTGGGACTCCGGTCCTCAGGGCAGAAGCACTGCTAGGACCAAAAAGACAAAACCCAAGAAACTTACCAGTCACAGTTCCAGAACTGTATGAAGATGTACCTGCAAAGGAGAGATTACAGTTCAGTTATTGCTGTAGTGCTAAAGGTACTCATTTCTCATTAAGCAGGACGAATTCAGGACATTTTAGCTCCCATCTTAAAGCCTGAGTCATGGCTGACAAAACCAGACTTCCCTTAGCAAAGAACAAGGGTAGTTTATGTAGATGCCGGGCCATGCTTAGCAATCACATGTGCCCTTTTGCATAGCAAAGGAAACCGTCAACAAAACAAAAAGGCTAAATTGGAGAAGCTATTTGCAAGCGACATAACTGATAAGCGGTTACTATCCAAAATATATAAAGAACTTATACAACTCAACACCCCACCCCCCATAATCCAATTAAAAATGAGCAGAAGACTTGAAAAGACATTTTCCAAAGAAGACATACAGATGGCCAACAGGCACATGAAAAGATACTCAACATCACTGATCATCAGGGAAATGCAAGTGTAAAACCACAATGAGATATTACCTTAGACCCGTGAGAATGACTAGAATCAAAAAGGAGACATAACAAGTGTTAGGGAGGATGTGGAGAAAAGGGAATCTTGTACACTGTTGGTGGGAATGCAAACTGGTGCAGCCGCTGTGGAGAACAGTATGGAGGATCCTAGAAAAGATTAAAAATAGAGCTACCCACCCTATGATCCACCAATTCTATTGCATATTTGCCCAAAGAAAGCAAAAACACTAATTTGGGAAGAAATATGCACCCGTATGTTGATTGCAGCATTATTTACAATAGCTGAGATACAGAAGCAGCCCGTGTCCATCAATAGATGAGTGGATAAAGAAGATGTGGTGTGTACCATCACAATGGAATGTTACTCAGCCATGGAGAAGAATGAGGTCTTGTCATTTGCAACAACACGGATGGACCTAGACAGTACTGTGCTAAGTGAAATAAGTCAAACAGAGAAAGACAAATACCATATGATTTCACTTAGACATGGAATCCAAAAAACAAAACAAACGAACAGACAAAAGCAGAAACACGCAGAAAAACAGAGAACAAACTGATGGTGCCAGAGGGGAGGAGTGTGGGGGGATGGGCAAGAGGGATGAAGAGGAGTGGGAGATACAGGCTTCCAGTGATGGGACGAATAAGTCATGGACATGAAAGGTGCACGACAGGGAATACAGTCAATGGGATTGTAGTAGTGAGGTAAAAACCCCACAAAGAATCAGATATGCCTTACGGAAGATGCAGATTACCAAGAGCTCTTTCATCCCACGGATTGTGACTCCAGATTCCGCTGTCCTCCCGCATTGGGAGTGGGCAGAGACTATCCAGACTGGCAAAGCCTCTGCCATGCAAGTCAACACGCAGAGCCTTATCACATCTGGTGATGGGCCGAGCCAGGACAGAGCACAGAGGTTAGAGAGCGGAGCAAGGAGGCTGTAGCACAGAGCAGGAGGGATGCTGAGTGGTCTGGACTTCGGCTTGGACGGTGTAATACTACGCAGCCAGCTCACTCCGGGTCTCCACCCACATCTCAGAGAAGCTCGTGGACTGCTGACCTCTCCTATAGTAGGCAAAGCCAGTGCTGACCTGGCGTCTCCTGCGAGGCGGAGGAAGTGCGTTCCCAGGCCTTTGTTGTTGTCTGAGCTGGGGCTTGGGAGAGTTCATGACTGATTACCCCTGTGGTTCCTGCAGCGGGAGGCTCTGATGGTATCAGCCTGGAGCCTGGCTCAGTAGTTGCCTTTGTGGCCACTGTGCTGGCTGATTTGGAAGTGAAAGCTGGCTCTGTAGGAAGGCGCAAGATACGGAGAACATAAATACTTTGAAGAGTGTCTGCACAGCTCTGGAGAAGAGCGGACTTAGTACTTTCTCTAGTGAGCCCATCCTGGGCTGGCCCTCCCCCTGCACCCTCCTCCCGGGTTCTTGGGGGAAATCCCATAAGTGGGTAGCTTATTCCTCCATCTGGAATGGCTGAGGGACATTTGAGAACATGAGAGGATCTGCAGCTAGTTATCACCGTGCACGTAAACTAAAGTTCCCACGGATCTGAGTCATTCCTGGCTTGTTTACTAGAGAAGGCATGGCAGGTGCCTTGAGAGACCAATCTCAAAGAAAAAAAAAAAAGTGTAATTGTATTTGCCAGATATATTGGGGATGCTGATTTTAGTTTCTTTTCTGCATGTTGCATACAACTTTGAAATAAGGGGAAGCCTGAGGTTCAGCCTGACTGAATTTTACAGTATTTGAAGAAAGTGTCCTGGTTTGGCCCTATTCTAAGGGAGGGCAGCCCCCCTGCTCACCCTCTGTGGGACCTGGCAAGTGGCTGCTCCCAAACTGTGAGGCAAGGTGGCAAAACTTCACTAGTCTCTTTCCATGAAAAATGGGTCTTCCAGTCCACTCATGTCTGAGAGTTTGACGGCACGGTTTCATCTGACCACGTGTTTGATGCACGAAGGCAAGGCTGGGAGAGCCCCTTGATTATTCTTATCAGTTGGTGATCCAGGCACGACTTGGGTCAAAGGGGTCTTGGAATTACCCCAAACTTAAATGTAGCCCATGCTCTACTATATCCTCCTGTTTGTAGCCAACTAACTAACTAGGAGGAAACCTCCTTCTGGCCAGTCTTCCTTTCAGCCTTGGTTCTCAGCCATGGCTCCCTAAGAGGAGCTTCTAGAACCCTAATTCCCAGGCTGCTCCCAGACCACCAGGATTCCAAGGAGATTCCACTGTGCTTCCACAGCAAAGACGCCATGTTCCAGCTCAGAGCAGCCAACGGCAGCACGGAGACTACGCCTGGGGCCAAAAGGGGGAGACAAGGGCCGGGAAAAGCCACACTGGGTGACTGGACATGAAACCTCAAGAGTTAAGTATAAAGTAAGGCTTTCCCAGAGTACAGAGCACATTGTCCCAAAGCAGCTAAGATCTCAGATTTTCTTAACACCAGGACAGTGCCGAGGAAATTGGGATAGAAGATCACCTAAGACAGACCCCGGCAGCTTCTTCAGAGCGATCATAGTTGGGATGGTTGGGGGACAATTCTGCAGGGCTCCCTCCCGTTTCCACATGCCTTGTCAGTAGAGGCCCTGACAGCCCTTTCTCGTGACTAACTTTTCAAGGATGTTCATGTAGTCTTGGAAGGTGGAGACCGTGTCTCCCTCTTGAGCGAAGGGCAGACATGGTCAGCCGGTTATAAAAGACTCCAGTTTCTTGAACTCAGGCCTCCTCTCCTGTGGGGCAGCCAGCCGGGTGTACAGGCATCTTCTAGACCCATCCCTGCTGCCCCTGTGGGACACGGGGAGGAGGGAATTGAAGCAAACATGCCGGTGCCTCCGCTGACTGCTGAGCCCTGGGAGAGAGTCCTTGGTCTCTGAAGTGGGGAGCTGGTGTTCCCCACTGGCACCCTGGAGGCTTCGGAGGGCTGACACCCAGGCAGGCAAAACCTCAGATCTTCCCCAATTTCTGATGAGGAAATAGTCTGCAATGAAGTCTGATCCAGGATATGAAGAGTGGATTTGGAACCCTTATTACAGTAAAACCTTGGATTACAAGTAACCTGTTCTCTGAGTGTTCCACAAGACAAGCAAACATTTCTCATAAAACACAGTAAAAGAGTGCTGTCTTGCAATACAACTCGTAGGTGACGCCGAACATCACGTGATCACAACTGGGCCAATGGTTCTTGAAATTCGCTTTGATCAACAACTGCTTTGGATTACAGGCACATTTCTGGAACGAATTATGCTCGCAAACCAAGGTCTTACTATAAGTCCAATGAAACCTGGGCATCAAGCACCTTATATTTAATATAAGAGAAAATGAAGCCACCATAAAATTTAATTTTGACTCAAATAAAGAGTGTGTTCTGTTGTTGGAGTCTGCAGCGGGCCTCCAGCGGGACCCCAAGAATCTGACGGATTCATGGGAACCTGAGTGGTGGCAGAGAATGGGAGTCCTTAAAACATTTCCAGCGTCCCTACCTTTTCCAGAAAGGGAGGTGCTCTCTGGCTCTGTGGCTGCTGGCCCTTCTGTGGAGGATGGCTTTAGATGAGTCAGGGAGGGGTCTCCTAGAGAGAGCATAACCACATGGCATTTATGAGCCTGAGGGTGGAGCCTTGCTTCAGAACTGGCTATAAATAAAATAATAATAAATGTATAAATTTAAAATGGAGATCTCCAGCTTCCCGGGAGAGGTCAGAAGCACAAGAAACAGATGACAAACAATGTCTCCCAGCCTGCCACTCCTATGCAAATGCAAACCGATTGCCAACCATTTTTCTAGCCTTTCCACAGAACTGCACACGTATCAGATGTCTTTTATTGTTGGGTAGAAGGCGATCTGGGAGATCAACTCAGTTTTATAATACTGTCTTTTACATGGGAAAACACATGACTACTCAGTAGCTTTGGTTGTTTTGTAAGGAGAAAAAAAAAAGCATTCCAAGCACAGGAGGTTAGGAAACGTAACGGAGGAAGTTGTTAGCGTTAGAACGTGAGAGGTCTTTGTGCTAGTGAAGCCTGAAGGTGCTCTGGGCTGTAGGTTCTACAAGTAGGTAATTCCAGGTCTACCCACCTTCTCTCCCCCTACCCCTCACCAGCCGGTTCAGAGCCTAGAACTCTTTTCCATCCTGGATTCGTTCGTCCAAATGAATTGGAACTTCAATGAAATAGTCACTTTCCCTGCAGTGGAAAGCCCTTAGTTTGGCCCCTGGATTACAGGTGCTAGTGGGTGCCCGGAGAGGACAGAGTAGGATGTCTACTCTGCATTTTTGCCACAGTGTTCTTGCTTCCCAGAAGGTTTTCAATTTACCTGTCACACCTGCCCTCACCCAGCTCATCATCTGAGTGGCATCTCATGTCACGTGGTACTATGTTCCCTCGCTTAGTGATTCCCTTGCAGCGAACAGAAGGCTTTCTCCTTGCCCTGATGCTGTAAGATGGAAATGCAGGAGGAGGGGGAGGGGGGAGGGGGGAGGGGGGAAGGAGTGCAAATTCAATGAGAAAGTCTGGCTCTTCAAGGAATCTTATAGCAGAGGGACTTTGCTCCTTCCCCAGAGAGCAGTTGAGAATGTTCACAGATGTTATATGAGAAAGTACCTAGTTTGCAGTTGGACATGCACCAAATACACCATAAGCCATGAGCTAATCTTTATTTGTCTGAAGTAAGGGGCTTAGTATTCCTGGAAATGACAGTATTGGCTTCCACTCCAAGGCTGTTGGCTTCTTCTGGCGTAGTTACCCAGTTGTGGATGGTTAAAAATAACTGAGTCTGAAAACCTTCCCTCACTCGTGCTCTGGAGTGCTGGCTGGACACCAGCGTTGGGTGACCAGGCTAAGGGAGTCTGCCGGGTGGGGACCTCCATTCTCCTGGGTGGGTAACAACAGAGAACAGTAATAATTTTCCTGAGGACTATCTTCTAGGAAGAAATTGGGAAAGGTCTCTGGAAAGTGAGAACACTGTGAGTGCACACCCCTGTCTGTAGCCAGATTCTTGCTATCATAATCTTAAAGCGGCGATAGCAATAATAGAGGGTAGCTCGGAGATAGCATGGGTTCAGTTCCAGACCACGACAATAAAGTGAATGTGGCAATAAAGCAAGTCAGATGAATATTTTGGCTTCCCAGTCCAAGGAAAGTTATGTTTAGGGAGGGGCCAAGAGGGTGGAACAGCATAGAAGTGGTTTTTGCGTCTCTTGTCCCTGAAATGCCGCCAGATCAACACTAGAACACCTAGAAAACTGCACACCTAGAAAACTGATCTGAAGATTAACCCAACAATATGCACAGCCTGAGCTAGAGAAAAGTTGTTTACACTATACTCTGGCTTATTAAGTGGGCAATAACATCATGTCTAAAAAATCAATATACATATTTAATTTAAAAAGACTTTCCTGCTTAAAAAAAATGCTAGCCATCATTTGAGCTTTCCGTGAGTCATGATCTCTTTGCTGGTGGAGGGTCCTGCCTTGATGGTGATGTCTGCTGACTGGTCAGGGTGGTGGCTGCTGAAGGTTGGGGTGGCCGCAGCGATTCCTCAAAGTAAGACACCAGTGGGGGCACCTGGGTGCCTCAGTCGGTTAAGCATCTGACACTTGGTTTTGGTTCAGGTCATGATGCATGGGTTTGAGCCCCATATCAGGCTCTAGGTGGAGCTTGCTCAGGATGCTCTGTTCTGCCTCTCTCTGTGCCCCTCCCCTGCTTGAGCTCTCTCTCGCAGAATGAATAAATAAACATAAAAAAAGGCCCCAGTGAAGTCTGCCACAACGACTGACCCTTCCTTTCCCGAAGGATTTCTCTGCAGCCGGTGGTGCTGTTTGGTAGCATGTGACCCACAGAACTTGCAGAATTGAGGTCGGTGCGCTCACACCTGTGCTGCTTCACAGC
>NC_043709.1:132508426-132535084 GCF_006229205.1 Suricata suricatta | reverse complement strand
AGCCCCTGTCTACGGCAGCCATAGCCTCATGGGGTGTGTTTCTTACAATAAGAAGACTTGAAAGTGGAAGGGACTCCTCCGCGGGCTGCAGCACTGGGGTTGTGTCGGCAGGATGAAAACCGTATTCATTTCCTTGCCACGTCCGTCAGAGCTCGGGGTGGCCGGCGCATTGGCGGTGAGCCGTCCTACTCTGGAAGGGCCTACTTGAGCAGCAGGTCTCAGCAGTGGGCTTAAAATAGTCTGTAGGGCACCTGGATGGCTCTGTCGGTTGAGCAGCTGACTCTTGGTTTCAGCTCAGGTCATGATCTCGAAGTTCCGGAGTTCAAGCCTCACGTATGGAGCCCTCTTGGATTTTCTCTCTCTCCTTCTCTCTCTGCCCCTGCCCTGCTTGTGCTCTCTCTCTTGCTCTCGTTCTCTCTCAAAATAAATAAACTTAAAAAAAATCCCCAGTAGACCATGTTGTAAGCAGATGTGCTGTCGTCCAGGCTCTGTTGTTTCACTTACAGGCAGAACAGATTGAGCGTCTTTCTGAGGGCGCTAGGAATTTTGGAAGGTCAGTGAGCACTGGCTTCAACTTCAAGTCACCAGCTGCACTGGCCCCGAATGTGAGACTCAGCCTGTCCTTGGAAGGTTTGAAGCCGGGCGTTGACTTCTCTCCGGCGATGAAAGTCCTAGATGGCGTCTTCTCTCACTCTTAGGCTGTTTCGTCTGCATTGATCATCCAGATAACTTGCTACTTCACCTGCACTTTTATGTTACAGAGACGACTTCTTTCCTCAGATCTCACGAGCCAGCCTCTGCCAGCTTCAGGCATTTCCTCTGCAGCTCCCCCAGCGCTCGGCCTTCACAGAATTGACGAGAGGTCGGGCCTTGCTCTGGATGAGGCTCTGGCTTCAGGGAATGTTGCGGCTCGCTTGACCTTCCCTCCAGACCGCTCACCCTTTCTCCAGAAAGAAACGCTTGGGTGTTCTCTGGAGCAGCACTTTCAGTTTCCTTTTTGGATTCCTTTCCCTTTGCATTCACAACTTAGCTGACTGCTGGGCACCAGAGGCCCGGCCTTTGGCCTGTCTTGACTTTTGACAGGCTTTTCTTCCACTAAGCTTGCTCATTCCTAGTTTCTGATTTAAAGAGACAGGTGATTCTTCCTTTCAGGTGAACTTTCAGAGGCCAGTGCAGGGATTAATTAGCCTATTTCAGTATTGTTCTGCCTCAGGCAACAGGGACGACCGAGGCGAGGAAGAGAGAGAGGGGACCGGCCAGGCGATGGGTGCGCACAGAATACACATACATCATCACCTGATGATGTTAACTGTCTTTGGTGGGTGTGCCTTGTGGAACCCCAAAACAATTACAGCAGGAACACCAAAGTCTGTTGATCGCAGACCACAACAAATGCAAGAAAAGTGGAAATACAGCGAGAATTATTAAAATGTGACACAGAGACACAAAGTAAGCGACTGCCGGTGGAAAAACGGCATCGACAGAGTGACTTGCTTGAGGCAGGATTGCCACAAACCTTCAGTTTGTAAACAAAAGAAAACAAAACAAAATACACCCTTATGTGTAAAGTTTAATCCAGCAAAGCACGACACGATGAGGTGAGGCTGTAGTCAGTGTTGCCCGGTGCTCACTTAACATCGCCTCAGCCCCACAATGCTGACCTCAGGGTCGTTTTCCAGTTGAGGAACAAAGTTCCCAGGTAGGATGGACCTTGCTCAAGGTGGTGGCGGGGCAGACTTGAACTCAGAATTGTGTGACCCTAAATCCTGTGTATTCCCCCCCCACCCCCAGAGTTGTTTCGAGGCCCAGCGGTTCAGTTAGCCTCAGACCGCCACCCAGATGTCTTGCCCCCACTCCCATCCCCCACCCCAGATGGGCCCCTTCAGCTTTCCACACGGCGGTTCCGCTCTCTGTACGGCCTTGGCGAGGGGGACAGAGAGACAGTGCAGGGCCGGCTACTTACTGATGCACTTGAGGTTGGGAATTGTCCAGTGGGCAGTGTTCGTGGTCTTGTTAAGCACGCACTCCGTCAGGCTGGAGGTCCCGGCCTTCCGCTTGAAGCCCGCATTACAAGTGTACCGCTCCGTGGAATCGACGTCATAACTCTTGACCCGGATGTCTGCATGTTCGACAGTCGTGGGGGGAGGGCATGTGACACCTGCAGAGGTGCAGAGAGGAGGGGAGAGGCGGACACATTTCAGCGGGCTCCGAGGGGCTCCTGGTGTCACTTGGGTGGCACTCAGCACCTTTGGAGCCAGGGGCTGGCTCTCTTGGGGGCCCCTTAGGATACACCCCACATTCCAAGCATGTGGAAAATGTTCAATAAGGGCTCTCATCATTTAGAGGGCTCCCGAGAGCCTTTCCTTTGGCGCCGGCCATCCAGCATGGCTGGGACCGGGGAGTCATCAGGGGAAATAGTTTCCCTGCCCCCCCTTCCCATCAGCCTCCACTGCCCGCCCAGCCCCGGCCTCTGAGCTCTCTTGCCGGAGCTCAGAGCACTAGCCCTGGGATTGCTCTCCCGGAAGCCTCTCATCCGTTTCCGTAATACAGCCAGTCATCTCCAGAATTGCATTTGATGACTTCACTCTTGCCTGGTTGTCCACTGCTCTTAGAATACAAACTAACATCCTCAAGAAGTCTTCAAGACTCTGCTGCACCTGCCCCCCACCTCCTCCCTAGTCCTCTTCCCCCCCGCCCCACACTGGCCTTCTGTCCCCCGTGCCGCTCACCATGCCCACCGCTCTCCCCAGCCCATCTCCTGCCGTCTTTCCTAACTTGAACGTTAGGAAAGCCTTCACTCCCGCCGCTCCCCCCTCAAAGCAGCCAGGCCCCGGTGTTCCGTGTTCTTTCTCTGCACAGTCAGCCGCCTTCATGGTTGTTTGGGAAACATTGAGATGTTATAATGACGTCCCATAATGTGCACTGGGAGCTGTAGAGGGTGGGGCCACATCTGTTTTGCCCAACACCGCCTTCCCTGAGCCAGTACAGTAGTTGGCAAGAGAAGGTGTTCAAGAAACACCTGTTCAGAGAATGACATTTATTATGCACATGCCCTTTACCCCAGCAATTTCGCTTCTAAGAATTTTCCTGACAGATATACTGGCATATTTGTGAAGTGAGTATGTACAGATTTATTGATTATAATAGCCAGGATCTGTGTGAATTACCTCCTATGTGGTCAGCAGGAGACTAATTTAGTAATTTACAGTACAGTTACTCCTTGAAAAAGTGCTAGTCAGCTCCCTGTAATAGACAAAAGTGTGCTCTTTATTTCCGAAGTGGAAAGAGGTCCCCGATACACTGATAGGTTAGGAAGAAGAGGAACAGAACCCCTTGTGTCATACGCTCCCATCAGTGAAAAAAGAAGAAATGGTACCTATCCACATTTTTTTGTCTGTACATAAAATCTTTGAAAGGATGCAAGAGACTATTAACGCTGGAGGAGAGACAGCTTGGAGAGATACTTTTTCCTTCCTTCCTTCCTTCCTTCCTTTCCATACTTCCTGAATTTTTAGTAGTACAAATGTTTTACGTGTTAAAAATGCTTTTGAAATGTTTTGTAATGCTCTGTTGCTTCAGTCGTCTTGTAAATAGATATTTTTCCTTTTCATAGATTACATCGATGCTGGGGTGAAAACTGATATAGTCAATAACCAGTGCCACTCAGACGCTGACCAGTGGGCATAGCTGACAGTCATGGGGCCCGGGCAGTTGACCACTTGCCACAGAGGAAGGCCACACTGATGAGGGCTGGCAGAATATTAGTTGTGCCCAAATGTTACATAGTTTAAAATACATGAAATTCTTCATAATAAAAAATGTTGGGGTGAGGGCTTTGGGGGTATCCTGCCATAGGAACTCAGACCTCAGTTGAACCTAGGGCAAGAGAGGGGTAAATCATGCTAAGTGGGAGTGTTCAGTGCTTCTATTGTACTCAGTGCTTCCCTGCTAAATAAATGTGAGAAATGCAGAAGATTCTAGAATTAGGAACTTTTGGCTTTCTCTAAGCAAGTTAAGGCAGCTTGGGATAAAATTGAAGCCAAAAAATCTTGAAAGGCCATCTGGGAGGACTCCGGACCCCTTTGTGGGAGACAGCTCCCACAGTCCCTCCCAGCAGACTGTGGACATGACTAAGTGCATGCCCAGTGGAAACCAACATACCTTTTATCAGAAGAATGGTACCAAAAGAAGGTAAGAGCCAGAGCTAGACCGATTCAAGTTTCCTCTAATCTGTGCTACTGTGTTAAAAATGCCCTTCCCTTTCTAATTAGAAGTTGAAAGATTTGAGCAAGATTTAGACCCCAAGATTTTCTTCGGTATGAAACTTACTCTCTAAAACCAATCCATGATTGGACTTGCCCAGTCATGTACGTCGATTCTGTTTTTGGGCGCCACAACATAGAGGTGCTCAGTAGATCTGCAGGGTAGGGCCCAGGCCTGGTCTAATGGCTCATGGGCATGATCTCTACGAAGTTCTTGATCCTCATATCTGGATATATGCCAGGAACAGACCGTTCTAGTCTGCAAGTCTGATGATTTAACTACTTGAAAATACTGTAAATGGTCCAATTCCTAAATGGATGGGATGAGTTCAGTCACCTGTCCATAGTAGACTTTGGTGCCAGGTCTGAGGGGGACAGAGTCTGGAAAATACAACCATCTTCTGCGGCTCTCCATGTCAGAGTGAGGATTCTGGATTCTGGAACATGAGGCCCCATCCATCCCGGAAAGCGTAATGCCTCTCTGACCTTAACCTGTGTGTTCTATGTGGTGCTGGTTTCCTTATGCCTCCTTCAAATAAGCCAGTCTCATTTAATTTACCCAAATGATGTCTGTGTCTGCTTTCCAGCAATCTGAGGCTTCTTTTCGTTGGGCAGGATCTGGGGTCAGCTTTCGCTAGCCATGGGCCCCCAAATGGCAGTTTTCTTCTTCCTTTTCACCTGCTTCCTGTGGGCTGGCCTCTTTCTTCCTCGGAACCCTAGCTTTTGGGACTAGACCCCTGATTCTTCTGTCCAGGGCTTGCCTGTATTTTCCTCCAGAAAGCAGTACTTGGATGGCCACAGTGCCCAGCTGCTGGCTTAGGTTTGGACATCCAAGAACGACTGCCAGAATCACCCGGCCATGAACTCACTGTCTGGGCCCCTTAGGCCTTGTCCCCCTGGCCAGTCGGGCTTCTTTAGACATTAGAATCAGAGGGATCCACCTCTGAATTAGAATGCAGTCAGAACAATCCACTGTAAATGGCTGGCAGCCTGCAGATAGACCAGCCGCCGGTGGATGCGCTGCTGGCTTCTCCCCTCCTCCTCAGGAAGTGGGCTGTCCCGGCTGCCCCTCCAACAGGCCTCACAACGGAGCCCGCCTGAGCTGTGCAGCCCCATGGATCAGTCAAGCCCAGGCCTCACTTTGGTCTTCCTAGTCTCAGGAGAGGAAATGGATTGTTTGATTTTCGTTCTTAATCCAGCCTCCGACTTTTAAAACCCCACCGATAATCTAGTCTAGGTTTCGTACAATAGAATATACATCCGTGCTGCACTTTATCCCTCCATGCTGGTAGGGTCCATGCTCGCTCTCCATTTACGTGGCTTCTAGAGCAGACTCAAACATTGTCTTTTCCTTTTCAGTGAGGTCGTAAGAGAATCTTGATTTAAACTAAACAGTTTTCTAAAAATATTATCTTCTTACTCTTTTCTATAAACAAAGTTAATAGGAGAGAAGAAATCTATCTTAGATTTACTTCCTTTACCATCCCCTATCTTTCTTTCTCTCTCTCCCACCTGGTCTTTGGATTGTATCTTGTTTACCTGAATTCCCTCCAAAGCATTTTTATTCACCAGGTAGTCCTCAAGTTCCATTTTAAATTTCAAGTAATGTTCCGAATCTATTGAGCTTCCCTCTATCATCTATTTTCAGTCTGCTGTTTTCTGTGTTGTTTCCAGATTTGGGATTTTTCTCACCAGATTATTCTACATCCTGTAAGTCTTAAAATATTCTCCTCCATTCAGAATGATGGTTTTCAACTTTTAGCATTTGTGGCACACTTTGGAATGAAACATATGTGACCTGTCACTCAGGGGGATTTAAAAGGTCAAGGCACTGGTGACCATATCAGCAAGAGTTATGAAGAATCAGCGCGCCAGTAGAACGGCATCAGTGCCGACGTGTGACTCATTCGGTGGCCCCTCGGAGCTGGCTGCTATGTGTGTGAACAGTTCATTGAGTATATGAGAACTCAGAGTTCTTACGGATTTCAATACATATGCAGTCTTCTCTGTGGTGGCCTGACTCATTCCCCTTATCTTAGATTCACGCCCCATAGTACCCGTCTCAGCTAGAAACACCCCTTCTGGCAGACATGGTGTCATTGCAGGTGTATTCAGTTTAGCAGCAATGAATCTGACACAGCAGCTAGGACGGGGCTCACAGGAAGCATGCTGTGCACACAGTCGAGAACCAGTTCTTGAAAGGAAAAGCGAGCAAGGACAGATGCCGAGTAAACAGTGACAGGTTTATAGCCTCCACAGATTCTCCTCGGAGGCTCATTGCTGCTGTTAAATCAGAGGGCAAAGGTCTAGAGACACCATCAATGCTCCTTTTCTTCTTGATAATCTATGGGAACCAGTCACCATCCGTGAGAAAGACAACTGTTGGAGGAAGAAGATAGAACTATGTAAAGCGGGGAGAGAATGACTAGATGTTAAAGAGAATTGGGATCACAGATATCAATATGTAACCATTGTGTGTGTGTTCACATGTGTGTGTATGTGTGTCTGTACATGGGAATGTGTACGGGCAGGTGTGTGTGTGTGTGCATGTGTGTGTGCGTGTGCGTGTGTTTCAGCTCTGTCTTCTTACAATGCCTAGAAGCAGTGACATATTAGCACTGAATGTACTTGGTGCCCAGATCTTGGTCTCCATCAGAAGAAACCACGGCTACTTTGGGAAAAGGCTGATTCCAGAGCTAGGATGGGGAAGGCATTCCAGATGAGCCTGGAATATCTTGTACCAGAAAGTAAGGAAGTGTTCAAAGAATGATGGTGACGTGTCAAAAGGATATAGGGTACAGGCTGAACTGGCTCTCACTGGCCACATAGGGGACCATTTGAGTATCAAAACAGACAGTAACAGATTATGGAACAAAATTCCATAAGTCTGTACTACTATAAAGAAATCAATGAATAAATAAGTATGTAGGGGGAGAAGAGAAAGGCCTCTTCACAGTATAATTCTAACTAATAGAGAAAGGATGATGGCATAAGGGAAGAAACAATGCTAGAATGAGTAGAGTGCAGTTTGAAAGGGACAGGATATTTATATAGTGTGGCGGATTCCACCGTGTCAGTTTAGCTAAGTGCTACACACATTTCTCAAAGCTCCTCCCTGCATGGTGACCAGTTAGCCTGTGGCACGATCGCCAATCTTGGGACAAATCAATTTCATGTGCCTCCTGACACCGTTCACTGAGAAAGAAACAGCATCACATCTGTGGTATTTCTTCCCCAGATCCATAATCTTAATCTCATCATGAGGAAACACTAGTTGAACCTAAATTGAGGGACATTCTAAAAAACACTTGGCCTGCATTCGAGATCAGGAAAGATAGAGAAAGGCAGAGGGAATGTTCCAGACTGCAAGAGGCTAAGGAGACATGGCAACAAAATATAACATGTGGTCCTGGATTAGATCCAGAATTAGGGAGAAAATGGCTAAAAAGGGCATTATTGGGACAACTGACAAAATTTGAACATGGCCCGAGTATTGGATAATAGTATTGTGTCCAGGTTAAACTTCCTGATTTTTGATAAGTGTTCTGTGATTATGTGAGATTGTTGTATTTTAAGAAGGTATGTAAGAGAACATATTCTTAGGAAATATATACTGAAGTATTTAGGCATAAAGGGGCATAGTGTCTCCAACTTCCAAATACTTTAAAGGAAAATGCACATGTGTAATAAATAAATGTGGTTAAAAATGAGGGGTGATAAAGCACATGGGGAAGAATGTAAACAGTTGGTGAATCTGGGTAAAGGGCATTCAGAAGGTCTTTTTTCCTGTTCTTGTGGTTTTACTATAAAGTTTGAGATTGCATCTGAATAAATTAGGTAAAAAGTAAGCAAAGTAAGTAACCAAATAAAATCCACTTGGAGAATGGTGCCCAGGTCCCTTTCTTTGAGGATTGCACTAATAGTTCTAATAGTTTTTAATTTGACCCAATCCTCCACCCCCATCTAAAAAATGTACCTACTCCCTGTGTACATGCATGTGCATGCATTCATGTGTGCGTGCGTGCGCGTGTGTTTAGCTTGGTAGTACCGTGAGTTTAACTCCACGCTAACTCTGCATTTGTGGTGCTTTGCTGTATGTTAACATAGATGGGAAAATACTTAGAGATGGAGGGTGGAGTGGAACGGGGAGGAATGATAATAAAACACTCCAGTCTAGAAATATTTAACAGTAGACCAGAAGGGATACTCCCATAAAAATACTAGACTCTGCTCTATGATGAAATGTTCCTTCCTTCTGAGGGAGCCTGAATTGACTGTGTACCTTTGGATGTCTCAAGTAGTATTCCATCATTGGTGACAGGACGGTCTCCATTCAACCACGAATCAGTGACGTCCTGAAGTCCTCAGAGGGAAAGGCTAGGCAAAGACTGGATTCAGCTGGCAGGAGTCTATTTAACTGGTTTTTTCTCACCTACCCCTTTCCTTCCTTAAGCCAAGTTTGCTCTTTGATGCTGACAGCATCGCTGTCTGGGGCCAGGAGGAACTTGCGAGGTCACAGAGTCAAGCTCTTAGGCTCTTGGAGGACTCCTGACCCCTTCACGGGTTATTCTGAAACTTTGGAAAGGAAGGAGAGTCTAAGAACCCCTATCTCACTCCAAACACCACACCCACAGTTCTTTCAGGACCAGTCCATTTTGGGGGATTGCAAAGACATCTTGCACAAAATTGTATTTATCTTTTTGTAGCCAGCTTATTTTACTTTAGCATATTGTCCTTGGGACAGTCCATATTGTATGTTACACAATCTCATTTCTCTTTAAGGTTAGATAATATTCCACTGGTGTGTATATACCACATTTTGATTGTCCATCATTCATTTGTTGATGGACATTTGGGGTGATAACATGTTTTATCTATTGTGAACAGGCTGCTATGAACGTGGATGTACAAATGCCTCTCTGAGACCCTACTTTTAAGTCTTTGGGATGTATACCCAGAGATGGAATTGCTAGATCATATGGTAATTCTATTTTTAATTTTTGAGGGACTGCTACACTGTTTTCCAGAGTGACTACACCATCTTCCATTCCCACCAACAGTGCACAGAGTTCCTTTTCTCTATGTGCTCTTGTTTTTTTCACCTTCATGGGTAGGAGATGTATCTCACTGAAGTTTTGATTTCATCTCCCTAGTGATTAGTGATGTTGAGAACATTTTCATGTGCTAACTGCACATTTTTGTTTGGTATCTTCTTTGGTGAAATATCTAATCCAGTTCTTTGCCCATTTTTGAATCGGGTTGTTTGGTGAGGCTTGAGTTTTACTCTGTGAATAGGGTTTTTTGGTGTGCAAACTTGTGAAAATTTGCTTATTTTTGTTGTTGTTTCCTATGCCTTTGGTGTCGTATCCAGGAAATCGATGCCAAATCCAATGTCATGAAGTTTTTGTCTTATGTTTTCTTCCAAGAGTTTTATTGTTTTGTCTCATACTTAGGTCTTTTACCCACTTTGTGTTAATTTTTCCCTTTGGTGTTTTGTAAGGTTCCAACTTCATTATTTTGCATGTAGGATGTCCTGTTTCCCTAGCACCATTTGTTAAAAAGACTGTCCTTTCCCAATTGAATGGTTTTGGCATGCTTGTCAAAAATCATTTTGCCATATATGTGTTTATTTCTGGGCTCTCTATTGCCATTCATTTGTAGGTCTCTCTTATACCACCTGTTGAGATTACTGTAGTTTTGTAGTAAGTCTTGACATAAAAAAGAATTGGTCCTCAAGTTTTGTTTTTCAAGATTGTTTTGGCTGTTTGGGATAACTTGAGTTTCCATATGAATTTCAGGATGGGTTTTTCTCTTTTTGCAAAAGACATCATTGATGATTTTGATAGGAATTACATTCAATCTGTAAATCACTTTGGGTACTATTGACATTTTAAAAATATTAAGTCTTTCAATCCATGAACATGGGATGTGTTTCCATTTATTTGTATTTTCTTTCAGCAATATTTTATAGTTTTCATTGTATATGTCGTTTAGCTCCTTGGTATAAGTGTAATAATAAAATATTTATTTTATTTCATTCCTACATATTTTATTATTTTTGAACCTATTGAAAATGGAATGATTTTGAAATCTTTCAGATTGTTCATTGTTAGTATATAGAAATGCAACTGATATTTACCATGTTGACCTTGTATCCTGCTATTTCACTGAATTCATGCATTAATTCTAACAGTTTTTTGGTGGAATTTTAAAGTTTCCTGCTTATAAGATTATGCCATCTGCAAACAGAGATAATTTTACCTCTCCCTTTCCAACGTGGCTGGTTTTTATAACTTTTCCTTGCCTAATGCTGTGGTAGAACTTCCAGTGCTGTGTTGAATAGCAGCAGTGAAAGCAGGCTTCCTGCCTTGTTCCTGATCTTTCACCATAGAGTATAATGTTCACTGTGGGGTTTTATGTATGGCTTTTATTATGTTGATGAAGTTTCCTTCAATTCTAGTATTTTGAGTGTTTTTAATCATGAATGGATGCTGAATTTTGTCAAACAGTTTCTCTGCATCAATGGAGATGCTCATGTGTTGTTCCCGATTCATTTTGCTAATGTGGTGTATTACACTGATCAGTTTTCATATGTGAACCACCTTTGCATTCCAGGAATAAATCCCACTTGGTCATGGTGTATGATCCTTTTAATAGGCTGCTGAATTCAGTTTGCCAGCATTTTTAAAAGGATTTTTGCATTAATATTCACAAAGCGTATTTGTCTGTAATTTTCTGTTCTTATAGTGTCTTTATCTGGCCTTGGTATCAGGGTAATGCTTGCCTCACAGACTGTTAGGAAGTGTTCCCTCCTCTTTAAGTTTTTCTACCTTCTTGACAGGTTTTGGTATTCTAGGGATTTGTCCATTTCCTCCAGGTTATCCAGGTTATTTGTGTACAATTGTCCATAGTATTAACAATCCTTTTAGTTCTGGAGAATTAGTAGTAATGTCCCAACTTTCATTTCTGATTTTAGACTTTAAGTCACCTCTCGTTTCCTTAATCCATTTAGCTATAGAGTAGGCAATTTTGTTGATCTTTTTGAGGAACCTACTTTTGGTTTCATTGATTTTCTTTTCTATTCTCTATTTCATTTATCTCTGGCTTGATCTTTATTATTTGCTTCCTTCTGCTAGCTTTGGATTTAGTTTGCTCTTTTTCTATTCCCTGAGGTATAAAATTAAGTTGTCAACTTTAGATCTTTCTTATTTTTTAATGTAAGCATGTATAGCTATAAATCCCCCTTAGCTCCATTTTCACTGTGTTCCATAAGTTTTGGTATGTGTGTTCCCATTTTTATTCATCTCGTTCTTTTTGAATTTCCCTTATGATTTCTTCATTGATTTTTTTTGTCACTTAAAACTGTGTCGTCTGCCTGGGTGGCTCAGTCGGTTAACCGGCCAACCTCAGCTCAGGTCATGATCTCATGGTCTGTGAGTTCGAGCCCCACATCAGGTTCTGTGCTGACAGCTCAATGCCTGGATCCTGATTCCCATTCTGTGTCTCCCTCCCTTTCCACCCTTCCCCTGCTTGCTCTTTCTCTCTCTCAAAAATAATAAACATTAAAAAATTTAAAAAATATATTAAAAAAAATAAAAATAAATGTGTTGTCTAATTTCCACAATTTTATGAACTTTCTAGTTTTCTTTGTTTTTGATTTCTAACTTCATCCTGTGAATGGATTAGACATTTTACATGATATCTGTCTTTTTAAATCTACTGAGACTTAACTTGTGGTTAACTTGTGGTCCATCCTAGGAAGAAGGATGTGTATACTAGTGGTCTGTTATTAGGTACATAAATGTTTATAATGGTTATATTTTCTTGCCATATTGAACCTTTTATACATATATATTGATCTTCTTTATCGCTAAACTATTTTTTATTACATGTTTTCTAAACTTTTTAAAAAGTTTATTTTGAGATAGAGAGAGTGCACATGAGAGAGAGAGAGAGAGAAAAAGAGAGAGAGCACACGTGCATGCATGTGAGCAGGGCAGGGCAGAGAGAGAGGGAGAGGGAGAGAATGCCAAACAGGCTCCATGCGGCCAGCACAGACCTGATGCAGGGCTCAAACTCACGAACAGAGAGATCATGACCTGAGCTGAAATCAAGACCGGAGCTCGACCAACTGAGCCAGCCAGGCACTTCTGTCTCTCAATTTTTTTGATTTAAAGTCTACTTTGTCTGATATTAGCATAGCCATCCCTGCTTTCTTGGTTACTATTTGCAGGGAATATCTTTTTACATCTTTTCACTTTTAGTCTATTTGTGACTGAGGATCTTAAATTTGTCTCTTATAGACAGCATATAATCAGATCAAGTGTTTTATTCATTTTGCCAATCCGTCTTTCTATTAAACAGTTTACTTACATTTAAAGGAATTACTGATAAGGAGGGACTTCTGTCATTTTGCTCCTTGTTTTCTACATGCCTTTTAGCTTTTTTGTTGTTCAGTTTTTGCATCACTGTCTTTTTTTATGTTTAGTCAATTTTATGTCATGAAACATAAATTTCTGCATTCCTTTTGTGTATATTCTAAAGTTATTTTATTTGTGGTGTCCAAAGTTATAACACTCTAATTTGCATTCATGCTAATGTAACTCCAATGAGATATAAGAACTCCTTTCTTACAGCTCTATGTTGTTGATGTCTCAAAATTACATTTTAATAAATTGTGTGCCCCAAAACATAATCTAAAAATTCTTTAAGATGTATTAGTCTCTGAAATTATGTAGAAAACAAGACTTGGAGTTACAAACCAAAATTACAATAATATTACCTCTTATACTAGTATTATTTTCTTCATATATATGAGTCTCTTAAAGCACGTAGAAAACAAGAAGTGCTGTTCCAAGCCATTATTCAGTACATTGCCCATGCATCCTTCGCCTTTCCTGAGCCCTCTATTTCCCCATCCAGCCTCAAGCTGTGGTCTACAGTCCTTCTGTTTCACGTTGCCAAGACTCTTTGAGCATCTGTTGCAGGTCCGGCAATAAGGTTAGCTTCTCTGAGAATGTCTTAATTTCTCCCTGACTTTTGAATTCAGTTTTTCTGGATTCTCGATTGACAGTTCTTTTCGTTTTAGCATCTGAATATATTGGCCCCCTGCCTTCTGGCCTCCAAAGTTTTTGATGGGAAATATGCTGATAATCTTATTGGGGAATCCCTCATATAGGACACTTTGCTTCTCTCTCACTACTTTCAAGATTCTCTCTTTGGCTCTGACTTTTGAAAGTTTGATTTTGTTGTGTCTTGAGAAAAGTCTCTTTGAGTTCATATTACTTGGAGTTAATTGAGCCTCCTTTGAGGTTTATATTCATGTCTTTCATCAAATTTGGGAAATTTACAGCCATTATTTCTTGAAATAGTCTCTCTGCTCCTTTCTCTCTTACTTCTCCTTTTGAGACTCACACAATGTTGGTCTCTTGATAGTGTCCCAAAGACTCCTTAAGCTCTGTTTGTCTTTCTTCAATATTTTTTTCTATTTCTCAGACTTGATCATTTTTGTGTTTTACATCTTCAAATTTGTTAATTCTTTCTTCTGTCTGTTCAAATCTGCCTTTGAATCTGTCTAGTGAGGTTTTTTTTTTCATTTAATAGTTTATTGTCAAATTGGTTTCCATATAACACCCAGTGCTTCTCCCCACAAGTGCCCCCCACCATGACCGTCACCTCCTTCCCTGCCTCCCCCTCCCCCTTAAGTCCACGGTTTGTTTTCAGTATTCAGTCGTCCCTCATAATTTTTGTCCCTCACTCTCCCCAGTTCTCTTTCCCTCTTCCTCTCCCTATGGTCCTCTGTTAGTGGGAATGTAAACTGGTGCAGCTGCTCTGGAAAACAGTGTGGAGGCTCCTCAAAAATCTATCGATAGAACTCCCCTATGACCCAGCAATAACACTGCTAGGGATTTACTCAAAGGATACAGAAGTGCTGATGCATAGGAGCACATGTACCCCAATGTTCATAGCAGCACCTTTTACAATAGCCAAATTATGGAGAGAACCTAAATGTCCATCACCTGATGAGTGGATCAAGAAGACGTGGTATGTATATACAATGGAGTACTATATGGCAATGAGGAAGAATGAAATCTGGCCATTTGTAGGAAGGTGGATGGACCTTGAGGGCGTCAAGCTAAGTGAAATAATAGGTCAGGCGGAGAAGGACAGATACCATATGTTTGCACTCATAGGTCTAACAGGAGAAATCTAGTGAGCTTTTCATGTAGGTTATTGTACTTTTCAGCTCCCGAATTTCATTTTGGTTTCTTTTTATATTTTCTCTCTTTTTATTGATATTTCCATTTTGTTTCTACATCATTTTCTTTGAATTTCTCCACATTTTCCTTTAGTTTTTTGAGCATCTTTATGACAGTTGTTTTAAAGCCTTTGTTGGGTATATCTGCCATTCAGTCTTTGTTTTCAGGATTTATTATTTTTTTTCTTTTGACTGGGTCATACTTTCCTGCTTCTACGACTTGTGATTTTTGTTGTTGTTGAAAACTGGAGATTTGAACCTAATAATGTGGTAACTCTAGAAACCAGATTTGCTCATCTCTCATGGCTTGCTGTTATTTATTTATTTATTTTCTTATTTAAAAGTTTTTGTTTATTAAGTTGACCAGAGCCGATACTACATTCGATCTTAGCCAAAAGGCCGAGAAGCGATAAAAGTTTTTGTTTATTAATTTGAGAGAGAGTGCCTGCGTGAGTGGAGGAAGGCCAGAAAGGGAGGGAGACAGAGGATCTCAAGCAGGCTCCACACTGTCAGCACACAGCCCGACGTGGGGCTCAGTCTCATGAACCGGGAGATCATCACCTGAGCTGAAACCTAGAGTCGGATGCTTAAGTGACTGAGTCACCCAGGTGCCCTATTTATTGTTTGATTGTTGCAGGCTGTCACTGTGCCATGGGTCAGCCTGAGGTAGAGCATGGTTTTCTCAGGTCTTTATTCTAAACTTTCCTCTGGGCTTGCACGGTCACTTTCTTTTTTCCCTAAACGTGCAATTGTTTGTGAATGTCCTAGTATTTAGTGTCTGGCTCCAAAAAGGAGGAAATGGGAAAAAAGAAGGGGGGAGGGGGAACAAGGATACTAGCTCTCTACACCCCCTGGAAGTCACTTTAACTGTCTGAGAGGCGCTTGCAACAGGAGGGAGAGATACACAGCAATGGCTTCCACCTCTTGGGCAGCACGTCTGTGATCAGAACCACCAATCAGCAATCACAACACGGATCCCTTATATTTATAGGACGGCGTGGTTTTTGCCCTACCCTGTCTCCTGTAAGTGGTGTGCAGGCGGCTCCAGGAACACATGCAGAGCTGCTGCCATGGCGCTGGAGGCGAGGGATGGGTAGTTGCTACGCGTAAAGAGCTGAAACTGACCACAGTTTACCTTTCCAGTCAGTCCCCCCTGGAAGTTGCAAGCTTTCAGTAGATTCCAGAGTTCCAAAATAGTTCTATCAGACAGATTCTGCCGGCGCAATTATTGTCCAGGTGAGTAAATAGATTCCTGATCCTTCCTACTCTACCATCTTCCCAGAATCCTTTCTGGATAAATGTTTCTGTAGGCATACAATTCTAGGCAGATGATTTTTCTCCTTAGCACTTTGAAGCTTTCTAGATTTTTTAAGTTTATTTATTTCATGAGAGAGATTGAGATTGAGAGAAAGAGAAAGGCAGATAGAGAGGATCCCAAGCAGGCTCTGCACTGTCAGCACAGAGCCTGATGTGGGGCTTAAACCATGGACCCTGAGATCATGAGAGTCAGATGCCTAACTGACTGACCCATTGAGGTTCCCCAAAGCTTTCTCGCTTTTAATGTTGGTGTTCTATTGAAAAGCCCACTGTGTGTCTAATTCTTGTTTCTTTTCCAGCGATTTGTCTTTTCTCTCAGGGTACTTAGTATCTTCTCTTCGTCTTGGTGCTCTGCAGATTTATCACAATGATTTTCGGTATGGGTTTGTTTTTGTTTCTCTTGCCTGGTATCATTCCCCACACTTGACCCTTGAGGTCTCTGATGGCGTTAAGCCCTTCTGGAAAACACTCAGCCATTACCTCCTTATCTTCTCTTCCTCAATGTCCCTTTTATCATCTTCTGGAACCCCAGTCATGATCCTTGGTCTAGCTGTCTAAGTCCAGCTTGCTGTGTACAATGAAATACCATAAGACTGGGTGACAGCAAACATTTATTTCTCACAGTTCCGGAGACCGGAAATCCAAGATAAGGTGCCAGCAGGAATGGGTTTGGGGGGAGCCCACCTCATGGATTACAGACCACTGCCTTCTTGCCTTACCATCGCATGGCTGAGAAAGAGAGCTCTGGCCTTTACCTCTTCTTATAAGGACACTAATTCCCTCATGGCCACACCCTTGTGACCTCATCTAAATGGAATTACCTTCCAAAGGCCCCACCTCTGAATATCACCACCCTCAGGATTAGGATTTCAACATTTGAAGTTGAGAGTATGCAAACACTCATTCCATAGCTCTGTCCTTTATATCTTAAATCTCTGATTCACCATCCATTTCTCTGTGCTGTACTCTGAGTAATATCTTCAGACTCATTTTTTTAGTTCACTAATTTCTCCTTAGCAGGCTGTAATTTGACCTTTAACTTCTCTAGTCATTTTTTGAATAAATGTTTGAACGTTGAATATTTGTGGTTAATTAAATCCATTTATTGTTGACAAGTTATTTACCAGAGTGAGTCAATAATCAGTTACAGAATTTGTGTTGGAGAAGGAAGGTTGCTTCAGAGTGCCTCCTCCTCAGTACCCTCTTCCCCTTCCGTGCACACCGAAAACACTCCTGTTGTGAAAATCACACACACAAAAGTAGAAAATGTTTACGTGCAGTTTAAAGATTAATCACAGAATGAAGACTTATGTATATGCCGATCAGCTTAAGAAATAGAGTGTTACCGGTCACTTAGAGGCCACTTGAGTGCTTCCCCAGATGTGTCTCCCCTTTATCTCCTCAAGAAACAAACACTGTGCAGATGTTGGTAATAATCATTCCTCTGATTTTATTTATGGTTTTACTGCGTAAATAAGTATTCCCATGTAATATAATATCTACGTATTATGTTTTTGAATATACTACATATGTTCTTCTTTACCAAGCTTCTCACACAGTGTTACGTTTTTTATTCATGTTGATGCATGTAGCTAGAGTTCATCCCTTTTGGCATTAAAGTATTGGTGGATACGCCACAGTTTATCCATTTCACTGTTGTTAGACGTTTGGATTGTTTCTGGTGTTTTGCTATTACACATAATGCTGGGAATATTCTTGTACATGTCTCTTAATGCACATGGGAAAGAATTTCTCATATTTTCGTAGCAGTGCCATTGCTGGGATATAGCATGTGCACATCCCCAGTTTTGTGAGATAATCCCAAACTGTTTTCCAAAGTGACTCCACCAATTAACACTTCCACCAGCAGTAGGTGCGTTAATTTTTCACAACCTCACTAACATCTGTCTGTCTGAATTTTTAAAAATTTTAAATTGAATCCAAGGATAGATTTGAGGAGAAATGATATCTTGAAGATATTGAGTCTTCTTATCCAAAACAATGTACATCTCTCTACTTATTTAGGTTTCTTTCAAAAAAGTTTTATAATTTTCTATATAAAGGAGTGACGTATCTTTTGTTGATTTATTCCCAGGTACTTAACTTTGGGAGAGGAGGTGTGTTTTCTAAATGTTATCTTTTAAAAATCTGTATTATCAAAATGCTTTTTGCAGGCATACAGAAAGAATATTGATTCTTGAATATTGACTTTTAATTCAGAAGTCCAGCTCCATTCTTAATAATTTATCTGTATATTATTATGATAAAATAACAACCTTATATCTGAGAAAAATGAGCTTTAGAAGTTCACTTCCAATCTGTATAATGTTTACTATATTGATTAGGACTTCTTGTATGAGGTTGAAGAATAGGGTTATACTGTGAGACTTTGTTTTGTTCCTATTTTGAAAGGGAATGTTTCAGGTTTATCTATTTCTTCCTGAGTTAGTTTTGGTCATTTTTAAAAATAAGGACTTACCACCTACACTTTCAAACTTATGAGTCTGAAGGTATTTTAAATGGTTTATTTATCTCTTTTATATGCCTAATATGATTTGTTTATGCTTTGTCTTTTATTCTTGATTAATTCTGCTAGAGGTTTGCTCATTTTGGTAGATTTTTCAAAGAACCAAGTTTTGGATTTGTTGCATCTCTCTGATGTGCATCTGTTTTCAGTATTATTTACACATGCTTTTATTCTTATTATTTTCTTCCTTCTTCTATTGGACCTATGCTGCTTTTTTTTTTTTCATGTTTATTTTTGAGAGACAGAGCATGAGTCAGGGATGGGCAGGAGTCACAGAATTCAAAGCAGGCTCCAAGCTCTGGTGGTGAGAGAAGTGGGTCTATGTGATCCCTATCACTTGAAATAAATTGAGGCTAATTTCATAAGCTGGCAACACATATCAGATTTTATAGATGTTCTCTGTGTGTGTTGTTCAGTTGTTAGACATCGCATTCCGTATTTGATCAAGCTTGTTCATTGTTTTCAAAACTTTTATATTCTTACTAATTTATTTTCACACTTGACCCACCAAATACTTGGAGAGTTCATGTTAAACGCTTCAATTATGATTGTGTATTTGTTAATTTTTTTGGTAGTTCTGATCATTTTTGCCTCATATATTTTGAGCCTATGCTTCACAGGTACACAGGTTTAGAACTGTTAGCGCTCTGTGTTGTGACCTATCTCCATGTAGTGATTATGCTCACCTCTTTAAAATGCATCCTTATTATGTGAGAGTTAATTGATACCCCAGCCCCTCAGCAGTGCAGGAACCTTAGAGATGCTTTAATCCCATCACCCATTATCAGGTTCTTTTTGTTTGAATCAGTCTTTGTTTCACCATCTTTCTTACGTGACAGTTTTGTGCAGCATAGAATTCTGCAGTAGCGGATAGTTATCATTACCTATCTTCCGTATTTCATTGCTATTGTTGAGGATTTAGCCGGTACTCAAATTGGCATGTCTTTGTTGATTTTTTTTTTTTTAAGAATTAGCAGTGAAAGGGCGCCTGGGTGACTCAACCAGTTCTGTGTCTGACTCTCGGGTTCAGCCCAGGTGGTGGTCTCACAGTTTCGTGAGTTTAAGCCCCATGTTGGTCTGTGCACTAGTAGCATGGAGCCTGCCTGGGATTCTCTCTGTCTCTCTCTGTCTCTCTGTCTCTCTGTCTCTCCCCTTCCCCGGCTCACACTGTCTCTGTCCCTCAAAATAAATAAATAAACTTTAAAAATAAGAAAAAAAAAAAGAACTGGCAATGATGGCATGTGGGTCTGGAATTTTTTTGTTGGAGTTGTTTTAAACTACAATTTTAATTCTTTAAATGTAAGACAACTTAGGTTATACATTCCTGAGTGGGCTTTGGTATTTGTGTTTCAATGAATTTGACCATTTTATCTAAGTTGTCATATTTACAGGCATGAAGTCATTCATAATAAAAGTTTATGGCCCACTGGCTCCCTGTAGGGTCTGCAGTGATGTTCCCAATGTTGAGAATCACTCTTTACTGTTCTTCTTGATCAGTCTGGCTAGAGGTTTAGGATTCTATTTATCTATCAAAATACCAGCTTTTAGTTGAGTTGATATTCTCTATTGTTTTTCTGCATTCAATTTCATTGATTTCTGCTCTTATTATTATATTCCCTTCCTTATGCTTACTTTGGGTTTAATTTGTTCATTGTTGTCTGGTTTCTTAAGGTGGAAGCTTAGATCATTGATTCGAGACTTTTCTTCTTTTCTAATATAAGCACTTAATATGATTAATTTGTCTATTATCTCTTTTAATTGAGTTCCACAAATTATAAGTTATTTAAATGTATTTTTATCATTCAACCAAATTCTTTTTTTTTTTTTTAATTTTTTTTTTTTTTTTATTTATTTTTGATACAGAGAGAGACAGAGCATGAGAGGGGGAGGGGCAGAGAGAGAAGGAGACACAGAACTGGAAGCAGGCTCCAGGCTCTGAGCTAGCTGTCAGCACAGAGCCCGATGCAGGGCTCGAACCCACGACCGTGAGATCTGACCTGAGCCGAAGCCGGAGGCTTAACCGACTGAGCCACCCAGGCGTCCTCAACCAAATTATTTTCTATCTTCCCCTTCTAATTTCTTTTTTGATCTGCAGATTATTTATAATAATATAATAAAATTAACATAATAATTTGTTAAATTTTGACATTCGAGGATTTTCCAAGTATTTTTCTGATAATGCATTCTAATTTAATTCCATTGTGGTTACAGGACATATGTGGGTAATTTCAAGGAGCTGGAAATTTGTTGAGATTTACTGTATTGAGACACCACAGCATGGCCTCTCTTGGTGAATGTTCCATATGTATTTGAAAAGAATGTGTATTCTGGTTGTTGGATGGGGGTGTCTTCTATAAATGCCAATTAGATTAACATTTTGATCTTCTATATGTTTACTGTTTCTTTTTCTATTTTGTTTTAATTGGAGGAATAGTGTTAAAGTCTCTAACTATAATCTTGGATTTGTATTTTACTTCTCTCAGTTCTATCACAGTTGCTTTATGAATTTTGAAGCTCCATTATATAAGTGCACATTTAGGCTTTCTATGTCTTCCTGGTGAATTAACCCCCTTATTATGTGATGTTCCTCTTTCTCCTGAGTAATATTCCTTGTTCTGATGTCTACTTGTTTGCTGTTAATACAAATACTCCACATTTCTTGTGATTATTGTTGCATGGAATATCTTTTTCCATCCTTTTTCTCCTAACCTATCTTTGCCTGTATACCCAAAGTGCCTATTTTGTAGTCAGCATATGGTTGAGTGTTTTTTTTTAATTTAATTGAACAGTCTCTGTTTTTTAATTGGTGTGGTGAGATCACTTATATTTAATGTAATTTTTAATGTGGCTGGATTTAAGCCTACCATTTTGCTAGATGTTTCCTGTTTGTTCCATCTGATCATCATTCATTGTTCCTCTTAACCGCTTTTTCTTGGATTGATTATTACCTATTATCCCACTTTATCTTCATCATTGGCTTATTACATGTACCACTTTAAATTATTTTTAGTGGTTTTGCCAAGGTGAAGAATATACATCTTTATTTTATCAGAGGCTACCTTTAAATAATATTACGGCACCTCACATATAGTTAAGAACTCTACCAATGCATACTTATAATTTCTCCCTCCTGTTTTTTGCTGTCATACATTGTACTTTTAATATTCTACAAATATAGTACTTTGCTACTATTTTTGTTTTAAACAGTTTGTGTAGGAAACAAGCTTCCTTCCCCTTGTCCCACAGGAGTGGACCTCCAGTGGAATTGCTACAGGATCCTGAGCCAGGACCAAGTATGTGTGGATTTATTTCTGGATGTGGTATTCTGTTCCATAAATCAATATATTTGTCTATTAATCTTGACACCAGTACTGCTGTGTCTTGATTATTGCAGCTTTACAATAAATCTTGAAGTCAGGTAGTATAAATCCTACAACTTTGTTAATCATTTTCAAAGTTGACTTTGGTCCTTTAATGAATTTTAGAATCAGTATATCAGTTTTTACCAAAAGAAATCCTTTTGAAAGTTAGGTTGGAATTGTATTAAATCTATAGATCAAGTTGGGGAAGAAGCGACATCATACTATTGAGTCTTCTCAATATCTATAAACAGGATCTCTCAATTTATTTAAATCTTCAGTAATTTATCTCAGAAATCTTATATAGATTTTGGTTACTAATTTTGCATATTTTTTGTCAGGTGTATTCCTAAATATTTCCTATTTTTTATGTTAACACAAATGATTTTTTTCAATGTCTAACTTCTTATTGCTAGTATTTTATATATTAGTATTTGTGAGTTAATTGTGTATTCTGAAACCTTGCTAAACTCACTTATTCTAAGAACATTTTTGTAGATTCCATAGGCTTCTCTATGGAGATGATTATGTCATGAGATTATTTGAGTATATTTCATGATTTCATTTTATCCACTCCACTGGCTTACTGACTGTAACTCTTTGTTGTGTCCCTTTGGTGGTTGCTTAGGGTTGATAGTGTCTTTATGTCATCACAGTTCACCTTCATGTGACATGATACCGCTTTCCATAAGGTTCTTATGAGCCTCAAGCCATATGCTTCCATTTCTCTTCTAGTGCTTGTGCTATTATTGTCATGTGTTTTACCTTCACATATGTTAATAAACCCCACAATAGGTTAATATTTTTGCTTTGAACTGTTGGTTAGTTTATTGGCTATAGATTTTAATAGATACTTGCCCTGTATTATTCATCATTTCTGGGTGTTTTGCAGCAGGAGAGGGTTTTTTTTTTTTTTTTTTTTAATATCTACTCTGTCATTTTGCTGAAAAAGCAAACCTACTAGTGGTCTTTCCATTGTGAACAGGCCTCAAAGAAAGATAATAATTGATATATGAATGCACAAGGGCATCAAGACACTGAAGCCAGCCCAGTCAGCCACACAACGACCAGTTTACAAAGCTAGACTCTCTCATATATATATATACCAAAGGTAATACATTTGATTGTATCAATAACCTTTCTTTCTAGAGGACTTAACTGCATCTTTTGATACTTCAATTATAATTTCTGTATATATTCTCTCAGAAAACTTTTCCTTAGTTATTCCATGTAAGCAAGTCTTGCATCAGTTACAGTATTGTGAGCTTCTTGGAGGCAGTGAAAGGATTTCACAATTCTCTGCTGCTCCCACACTGCTAGGCCTGGTAGGTGATACTTAGCTTACGGGGTTAGTGGCTTATGAATACACAGAGAGGAATGGGTGAAGAAACAAAAATAGCAGTAAGCTTAAGGTTCTGGGATTTTAAAAACTCTTAAGCAGCCAAAAGAACATAGATAACTCTTAGTGATCAAATGAAGTCACCAAATAGTGTGTAGGGCCGCACCTCTCTCTACTTCACAGAACTTGCGGATCAGACTTCTTTATCAAGTTGACTTACACAGTCTAATATATTAAGTATATCCAGAGTTCAAAAGGTATCCTGTTAGCATGCCCCTCCCATTCTTTAAGGGGAGTCAGAATCCATTCCCATTCCCCCCCTTATTCTACATGTCTATGTGTACGGCATGCTAAGTGTGTCAAGATACAAAGAAGAATAAGATGTAATCTCTCCCCTCAAGAAGCTCACTGTGGTGCTGACGCAGCAAAAGCATAAAGGCCTTGTGTTCACAGTAATCCATTTTGTTTCTTATTTTTCTAGCTGAAATACCAGCCAAACCAACACATTCATTTCCTTTTGGCACTCACTGTACATACACACGCTTCCCAGGTCATTATCTTTAACTCCTCAATTCTTTTCTTTCTCTCTAAGGCTCATAACTGAAGTTCCCAACCCACTGTTTGTGTGGTAGATGAATTCATCATAGTTCAAGTCCTTAAATACTGATTTTTGAGTGATGAGAAGAGTTGAGTAGCTATAGGGTAAGGAGCAAACAAAAGGGAAAGAAGGAAATAGACTCTGTACTTGGAAGACTCCAGAGGAAATCTGGCCCCTCCTCTCTTCCTTACTGACACTGTCTTGGTTCACAATTTCATCACGACTTACTGAAACTATTACAAAAGTCTCCAACTTAGCTTCCTGCCTCCAAACCCTCTTGACTAGAGTTTTCTCTTCACATTCTTTACAAGAGTAGTCTTTCTACCGCGTAGGTCCAATGATGTCTCTCCTGCCCAGAGACCTTCAATGGCTTCCTGCTGCTCAGAAGATCAAGTCTCTCCTACCAGAAAACATTCAAATCACACCCACCATGTTTAAGGAGTAACATGGACATGACTCCCAAGTGTGTATCCTGGGAGGTTTTATACATGTATCCAATGAGTTAAACACTATTCGGTAAAATCAGTTTGGCACAGGTGATTTAGCCCAAAACAAGTTAGTTGAAGAATATCCCCAGAAGCATTTCGTCCACCTTCTTTTTAGAGGTTGAGATATTTCCCTTGCCTTTTTTGCTCTGTATAGCTTATTTTCATCTAATTATTCCTACTGTGTGCTTTTTAGAACATCAAACATTTAAAAAAACTTTTATTATATACATTTTTTATTTTAAATAAATATATATTTATATATTATTATTATTAAATATATATATATATGAGAGAGGGAGAGAGAGGAGGAAAGGGACAGAGGGAGGGAAGAAGGGAGGGAGAGAGAGTCTTAAGAGAGCTCCATGCTCAGCACCTGACACAGGGCTCGATCCCACGATCCTGGGATCATGACCTGAGCTGAAATCAAGAGTCGGCTGCTTGACTGACTGAGCCATCCAGGTGCCTCGAAATATCAAGCATTTTGAAACAGCCTAAATATCCAACCTGCACACATCTCTAGCAGGAAGGAACTGCTTAAACACACTGTAAAATATTATTAAATGTATGCATAAAATATCATAATATATGTAAAAGTATGCGCAAATATTAGATATGGTGACTTTATAGAACCAATTTGCAAAATTTATAGAGTCATGAAAACATTGCCAAACAAGATCAGCTATAATTAATTAAAAATGAATCTGAGAAAACCCCTGAATTCTTTTTTGTGCTACTTCTTGAGTAGTCTGATCTTCTTTTTACAAAGGCAGTTTAAATTATGACAGAAAAACAAGAAAAGGCAGACAACTACACACACACACACACACATGACCCACAGTATCTCCCTGCGCAATGACAACTACTTGTAGATCTTCTAGTAAAAACTGACTAGTATGATGCATATGATTTGAAAGCGACTTCACTTGACTCATGCAGTCCTCCACTGTTGAATATTTAGGTTGATTTCAATAAATCCCATATTTTGTGCATTAAAGTTTTTTTTATCACTGTTCGGCTTTGAGTCGCAGCACAAAGCAATAATAACTAGATAGGGTGGATTTGAAATAAAAAATGAAAGGGTTGGGGAAAACTTCCTAGAATTCTGAAAATGGTTTGAAAATGCTTAAACACACGTAAGTTGTAAAATCACCCCAAAGTGTACTAACACCCTGCACGACAAAACCCAAGTTGGTGAGATATATTTATCTTCAAACAAATCATCATTTTCTCCAGCTGCTTTTGGCAAACCATGTGCAATCTTTTGGGTTGTGAGGATGTTTAAGAAGTAAATTACATCTTGCCTAAGATGATGGGTTTCTCCTCCAAATCATGCCTTTTGAATAAGAACAAATAACAGCACCTTGCTGTGTCTGTTAGCACTGTAAACTAGCAGGAACACATCTGAGACTGTATTATTTACTCAGCTGATATGGGCTTCTCTATAATTTCTGACCAGGATCTTAGTACCAATAAGCAAATTTAATCATTTGTATCATTTGTATCCAATTCCCTTCCTAGCTCATTTAAAAACATTAGCCACAGTCTATTCTCTTAGTTTTCCGTTCATCTTTTCCCTAATACTCTGCTGTCTTGATTATTGTAACCTTATTAGTAAGTCTCAAAGTCAGAAGTGTTATTTCTCCAACTTGGTTGTTTTCCAAAGTTGTTTTGGCAACACTGTGTCTAATGCATTTCCATGTGAATTTTGCAGTTTGTTGATTTCTGCAAAAAGCCTGCTGAAATTTTGACTTGGGGCTGGGGGAGGGGATTGTTAGCTTAACAATATTGGTTTGTCTAGTCCATGAGCATGGTATGCATCTCCATTTGTTTTGGTCTGCTTTCATTTCTCTCAGCAGTGGTGTGTGGTTTTTAGTGTACAGATCTTTCTCACGTTTGCCAGATTTATCTGTAAGCAGTTCGTACTTTTTGATGCTATTGAAAATGGTACATGTTTTTAAAATTTGAATTTCCAATTGCTCATTGCTAATGTATAGAAATGTAAATGATTTTCATGGACTGATGTTTTGTCTACAGCAATCAACACCTATATGAACAGCTGATGTTCAAAATAAGTATAAGAGCAATTCAGCTCAGATCATCTTTTCAACAAATAGTGCTAGAACAATTGGATATCCATATGCAAAACAAAACCTGAAACCAAGCCAATATGGAACCCTCAATCCATACTTTACATTATATAGAAAATTAACTCAAAAATGAATCACAGACATAAATGTAAAACCTTAAAACTATAAAACCTCTAGAAGAAAACCTTTGTGACCTTGAGTTTGACAAAGATTTCTTAGAGATGACACTGAAAGCTATCATAATACATAAAAGAAATTAATAAATTGAACTTTATCAAAATTAAAAATTTCTGTTCTTCATCAGAAGCTGTTAAGAGACTGAAAAGACAAGCCACAGACTCTGAGAAAATATTTGCAAATCATATCTGATAAAAGTCTAAAATATACAAAGAACTCTGGAAACTCAATTAATTCAGCAACTCA